>NC_058520.1:472352492-472655522 GCF_904849725.1 Hordeum vulgare subsp. vulgare
CAATTGCTCGATAGTAATTTGTTCACCCACCGTCTACTTGCTTTCATGACAGAAGCCACTAGTAAACACTACGGCCCCCGGGTCTATTCACATCCATCGTTTACATATCCGCTTTTACTTTGCTTTGTTACTTTGTTGCTTTCAGTTCTGACTTGGCAAACAATCTATAAGGGATTGACAACCCCTTCATAGCGTTGGGTGCAAGCTTTTGCGTTTGTGCAGGATCTTGAGATACTCTTCCGCCGGATTGATACCTTGGTTCTCAAACTGAGGGAAATACTTACCGTCGCTGTGCTACATCACCCTTTCCGCTTCGAGGGAACACCAACGCAAGGCTCCAAGGCCACGGGGGAAATCCTTTCCATACTTGCCTAGGAAGTCCCTTAAGGTGTAGCCGTAGCTGAAGGATTCCTGGTGCCGTCGACACAACTATTTCTGGCGCCGTTGCAAGGGATACGCAGAAAACATCATCAAGCTACTGGAGCAGGAAAAGTATACATCTCAAGGTATGTCCTCTCCATCCGACTAACGCTATTAGGTTGTCTTTTCTTGTCCGACTGAGGGTGTCTTGTCAGATTGCCTTCCCGAGAGGCTGAAGAATTCCATTTCTCTAGTGACCATGAAGGAAGCCCTCGAAAAGGGCGATGAAGACCTGTAATCCTCTTGGAAGAATATCAAGCAGAAAATCCAAGCAGCTGAGGCCAAACTCAAGACGATTGGCACTTTGGAGTAAGAGAATCGGCTTCTGAAAGCCGGTGCGGAGAAGACCACGACTGTGCTTGCCGAGTTGAAGAAG
This sequence comes from Hordeum vulgare subsp. vulgare, assembly GCF_904849725.1. Lineage (NCBI taxonomy): Eukaryota > Viridiplantae > Streptophyta > Magnoliopsida > Poales > Poaceae > Hordeum > Hordeum vulgare. The sequence goes on from NC_058520.1 coordinate 472,353,289, forward strand.
CATTACGCCGAGTGGGAAACCAACCTCTAGAAAGCCACTGCCAAGAAAGCTAAGCTGGAGAAGTTCGTCGAGGACTTCAGCGTGGAGCTCTGTGAGAAGCTCAAAGGTATGTCGATCGTCTCAATACTTCCCCATGATCATGCTGAAATTTCCGACTGCGTTTCCCATCCTCCATTTTCCGTTGAGTGTAGCCTTTTCTGCCGACGTTGAAGAAGATATGACGCGAATAGAGAAGGAGCTCAATCCCAAGAGAGGGCTTTTGAAGGGAAGCGCTACCTTGTCTCTCCTCAGGCTGGAGGATCGCGTCAATTATATAATGGCTCGCTTCAAGCTGCTTCAGTCGGCCGTTGGAGAGATTGACCAGGAGAAGGCGCCTGAAGATGCTCTCATGAAGTCCATTCCCAATGAACTTAAGTCGTGGAATAATTCATTAGCAAGGGCCGGAGCTGACATTGCCCTTTCACTCGTGCACATCCATTGCAAGGGGGTGAATGAAGAGAAGTTGAAGAATCTTCGGGTTGTCAACCACAAAAGTGCCAAGTTTGAAGACTTCGTGGAGATGTTCATGGTGGTGGCCACACAGATCGCACAGGGAATCGATCTTGACACCTTCGTCGAAGCGGTGGAATCTTCAGCCTCCGAGTGATGCTCGGAGAAAAATCAATTAAGCTTTAATTTGCCTCGGTATGCCGAGTGATTTTATGTAACCTCAAACTTCGAGTGGGATCTAGGCCCTCTCTTTAACGTATCATTAGCTGAACTCAATCCCATTTATCTGCAATTGATTTTGGATCTTATTTGCTAGGTCGTCTTTATTTGGAGTTGTTTATGCTCGGCTGAAAGTTGGTTCACGTCCGAGTCCCCGAGTGTGGAAGTTGTCCTCACTCGGGATTGTTTATGACCTAGGCAAAAGTTGGTTCGTGGCTATGCCCCCGAGTGTGGAGGTTGTCCTCACTCGGGATCGTTTGTGACTTAGGAGAAAGCTGGTTCTCCACTAAGCCCCCGAATGTGGAAGTTGTGCTTACTCGGGATCGTTTGTGACTTAGGCGAAAGCTAGTTCGTGGCTAAGCCCCCGAGTGTCGAGGTTATCCTCACTCGGGATCGTTTCTCCCTAGGCAAAAGCGGAATTCCATATTGGGATGATTGTCATGTTCATCTTGGCATCCGAATGAAGGTCTTGCCTACATTCGGAACCACTTTAACTTAGGTGAAGGCTTGTTTGCGGCTAGGCCCCTGAGTGAGGAGGTTGTCCTCACTCGGGGAAGGGTTTACCTTAGGCGAAACAGGTTTGCTACCAAGAAATGTTTGTTTTGTTCATCTTGGCGTCTGAATGAAGATCTTGCCTTCATTCGGAGTCACTTTAACTTAGGCGAAGGCTGGTTCATAGCTAAGCCCCCGAGCGTGGAGGTTTCCACGATCACTCGGGGAAGGGTTTACATTAGGCGAAATAGTTTCGCTACCAAGAAATGTTTGTTTTGTTCATCTATGTGTCTGAATGAAGATCTTGCCTTCATTCGGAACCCCTTTAACTTAGGAGAAGGCTGGTTCACAGCTAAGTCCTCGAGTGTGGAGGTTTCCACGATCACTCGGTGAAGGTTTTACCTTAGGCAAAACAGGTTCGCTACCAAGAAATGTTTGTTTTGTTCATCTTGGCGTCTGAATGAAGATATTTCCTTCATTTGGAACCACTTTAACTTAGGCGAAGGCTGGTTCGCAGCTAAGCCGTCGAGTGTGGAGGTGATGACCCACAAGTGTAGGGGATCTATCGTAGTCCTTTCGATAAGTAAGAGTGTCGAACCCAACGAGGAGTAGAAGGAAATGACAAGCGGTTTTGAGTAAGGTATTCTCTGCAAGCACTGAAATTATCGGTAACAGATAGTTTTGTGATAAGGTAATTCGTAACGGGTAGCAAGTAACAAATGTAACAATGGTGCAGCAATGCGGCCCAATACTTTTTATAGCAAAGGACAAGCCTGGACAAACTCTTATATAAAGAAAAGCGCTCCCGAGGACACATGGAAATTTATGTCAAGCTAGTTTTCATCATGCTCATATGATTCATGTTCGCTACTTTGATAATTTGATATGTGGGTGGACTGGTACTTGGGTGCTTCCCTGACTTGGACTAGCATTCCACTTATGATTAACCTCTCTCGCAAGCATCCGCAACTACGAAAGAAGAATTAAGATAAATCAAACCATAGCATTAAACATAGGGATGCAAATCAGCCCCTTACGAAGCAACGCATAAACTAGGGTTTAAGCTTCTGTCACTCTAGCAACCCATCATCTACTTATTACTTCCCAATGCCTTCCTCTAGGCCCAAATAATGGTGAAGTGACATGTAGTCGACGTTCACATGGCACCACTAGAGGAGAGACAACATACATCTTATGAAAATATCGAACGAATACCAAATTCACATGATTACTTATAAGAAGACTTATCCCATGTCCTCAGGAACAAACGTGACTACTCAGAAATCATATTCATGTTAATAATCAGAGGAGTATTAATAATCATTAAGTATATGAACATATAATCTTCCACCAAAAAACCAACTAGCATCAACTACAAGGGGTAATCAACACTACTAGCAACCCACACGTACCAATCTGAGGTTTTGAGACAAAGATTGGATACAAGAGATGAACTAGGATTTGGAGAGGAGATGGTGTTGATGAAGATGTTGATGGAGATTGACCCTCTCTTGATGAGAGGATCGTTGGTGATGAAGATGACTTTGATTTCCCCCTCCGGGAGGGAAGTTTCCCCGATGGGATAGCTCCGCCAGAGCTCTAGATTGGTTCTGTCGAATTTCCACCTATATATGGCAGCACTTCGTCCCGAAAGCTCTCCTCTGATTTTTTCCAGGTCAAAACCCTTCATACAGCAGAACGTAGGCACCGGAGGCCTGCTAGGGGGGCACAAGCCTGCAGGGCGCGGCCAGAGGGGTAGGTCGCGCCCCCATGGCTTGTGACCTCCTTGTGGGTCCCTCCGGTATTTCTTTCGCCAATTATTTTTTATACTATTCTCCATAACTTTTTAGGACTTTTGGAGTTGTGCAGAATAGGTCTCTTAGATTTGCTCCTTTTCCTGTCCAGAATTCCAACTGCCGGCATTCTCCCTCTTCATGTAAACCTTGTAAAATAAGAGAGAAAAGGCATAAGTATTGTACCATAATGTGTATTAACAACCCATAATGAAATAAATATTGATATAAAAGCATGATGCAAAATGGACGTATGAGGAGGTTCCCACGATCACTCGGAGAAGGGTTTACCTTAGGCGAAATAGGTTCGCTACCAAGATGGTTTTGTTCTCGTGAACACGGCTTAGGCGAAAACTGGTTCGCAGCTAAGCCCCCAAGTGAGGAGAGTGTCCGCACATGAGGCAGGTTTTACCTTCAGAGAAAACAGGTTCGCAGTTACGGACTTTCCACCCATTGGGGGTGTGCTTCACCGGAGTGAAGTGTCTGTAGATAGTTGAACAAAGTATGCACTTTATTCTTCCATTCATTCAGATTCATTACAGGAATGAAAAAAAGGAAAGTTCTATGTGTAGAACTTGTGGAGCAGGTCCGCGTTCCAGGTTCTGGGTTCCTCCGCGTAGTTATCGATGTTGTACAGTCGATAAGCTCCATTGTGGAGGACTTTGGAGATGTCGAATGGCCCTTGCCACGGGGGTGCCGGCTTGTGGGGTTTCTGTTGGTCCAGTCGGAGGACCAGATCCCCCTCTTGAAATGCTCGGCCCCTGACTTGTTTGTTACGGCAGCGTTGAAGGTCTTGCTACTATGTTGTGGACCGAATGAGGGCTAGATCCCTCTCTTCCTCGAGATGATCCAAATTGTCTTGGCGTGCTGCTTCCGCTTTGGCTTCATCATATTGCTCCGCTCGAGGAGAGTTTTGACTTAAGTCACTCGGCAGGACGGCTTCTTACCCATACACCATGAAGAATGGAGTACGCTTGGTTGAACGATTCGTCGTCATTCGCATACCCCATAGGACAAATGGTAATTCTTCAACCCAAGCACTAGCGGCATATTTGAGGTCTCCCATCAGCCGGGGCTTCAGTGTTGGGGAACGTAGTAATAATTCAAAATTTTCGTACATCACCAAGATCAAACTAGGAGAAACCAGCAACGAGAGAGGGAGAGCATCTTCATACTGTTGAAGATCACTAACCGGAAGTGTTACTATGAATGTGGTCGATAATCGTACTCACGGAGATCCGATCCAAGCACCGAACGAACGGTGTCTCCGCGTTCAACACACCTACAGCCCAGGGACATCTCCTCCTTCTTGATCCAGCAAGGGTGAAGGGGTAGTTGAGGGAGAGCTCCGGCAGCATGACGGCGTGGTGGCGGTGGAGCTTGTGGTTCTCCGACAGGACTTCGCCAAGAACTGCAGAGGAGGAGAACTGGAGAGGTAGGGTTGTGCCAAGGGGAGATGTTCAAGGTGTGTGCAACCTTCCCAAAACCCCCACTATTTCTAGGACGGAGGGAGAGGGGGCCGACCACCCTAGGGAAACCGTAGGATGGGTGGCGGCGGCCTAGGAGGGGGGGGGCGGCGGTGCCCTAGGGGTGGCTTGCCTCCCAAGTCGGAGGAAGGTAGCCCCACGCCCTAGGGTTTTGAACTAGGCGCCTTGGGCCCTCCTTTATTGGCTTGCACCAGCCCACCAGGGGCTGGTTCCCTTCCACTTTCGGCCCATGTAGCCCTCTGGGACAGGTGGACCCCGGTTGTTGGAAATATGCCCTAGAAACAATAATAAAGTGGTTATTATTATATTTCCTCGTTCATGATAATTGTCTATTATTCATGCTATAATTGTATTAACCGGAAACCATAATACATGTGTGAATATATAGATCACAATGTGTCGCTAGTGAGCCTCTAGTGGGCTAGCTCGTTGATCAATAGATGATCATGGTTTCGTGATCATGGACATTGGATGCCATTGATAATGGGATCACATCATTGGGGAATGATGTGATGGATAAGACCCAATCCTTAGCATAGTACTAGATTGTGTTGTTCGACTGCTAAAGCTTTTCTAATGTCAAGTATCATTTCCTTAGACCATGAGATTGTGCAACTCCCAGATACCATAGCAGTGCTTTGGATGTATCAAACATCACAACGTAACTGGGTGATTAGAAAGGTACACTACAGGTATCTTCGAAAGTGTCTGTTCGGTTGTATGAAGCGAGACTAAGATTTGTCACACCGTGTGATCGAGAGGTATCTCTGGGCCTGCTACCTCTTGAGCTTGAGTTGGTTTTTCCCTTGAAGAGGAAAGGGTGATGCAGCATAGTAGCAGTAAGTATTTCCCTCACTTTGAGAACCAAGGTATCAATCCAGTAGGAGTATCAAGCCAAGTCTCAAAAGTACCTGCCCAAAAACAACAAACTTGCACCCAACGCTACAAAGGGGTTGCCAATCCCTTCACGATTGATTGCAAGGTGAGATCTGAAGGCGGAAAGTGCAACAAAGTAAAAGTGTAGGGCTGAAAATATGATGTGAAGTAGACCCGAGGGCCATAGTCTTCACTAGAGGCTTCTCTCATGATAGCAAATATTACGGTGGATGAACGAACTACTGTCGAGCAATTGATAGAACATCGCAAAGTCATGATGATATCTAAGGCAATGATCATACATATAGGCATCACGTCCGAGACAACTAGACCGATACTTTCTGCATCTACTACTATTACTCCACACATCGACCGCTATCCAGCATGCATCTAGTGTATTGAGTTCATGACAAACAGAGTAACGCCTTAAGCAAGATGACATGATGTAGAGGGATAAATTCATGCAATAGATATAAACCCCATCTTTTTACCCTTGATGGCAACAACACAATGCGTGCCTCGCTACCCCTTCTATCACTGGTTGAGGTCACCGCACGGTATGAACCCAGAACCAATCACTTCTCCCTTTGCAAGAATCATAGATCAAGTTGGCCAAACAAAACCCACAACTCGAAGAGAATTACAAGGATATGAAATCATGCATAGAGATCAGAAGAAAGTCAAATAAGATTCATAGATAATCTCATCATAAATCCACAATTCATCGGATCGCGACAAACACACTGCAAAAGAAGATTACATCGGATAGATCTCCATGAACATCATGGAGAACTTTGTATTGAAGATCCAAGAGAGATAAGAAGCCATCTAGCTACTAGCTATGGACCCGAAGGTCTATGGTGAACTACTCACGCATCATCAGAGAGGCAATGGTGTTGATGAAGAAACCTTCCGTGTCCGAATCCCCCCTCCGGCAGGGCACCTGAACGTGCCCCAGATGGGATCTTGCAAAGACAGAAGTTTGCGGCGGCGGAAAAGTATTTTCATGGCTCTCTCCCGTGGTTTCAGATTTTTCGGGGATTTATAGGTGGAAGAAGTAGGGAAAAGGAGCCACGGGGGGCCCACAAGCCTGCTAGGCGCCCCCCCGAGGCCGCGGCTAGGGGGCTTGTGGCCACCCCCGGGACCCTTTGCCTTGGTTCTCAAGCTTCCTGCGTATCTTCTGTTCCGGAAAAAATCTTTTCGGAGGTTTTATTCCGTTTGGACTCCGTTTGATATTCTCCTCTGAAAAAGGTAAAAAACACGGAAAAACAGGAGTTAGTAAGTTAGTCTCAAAAAAGATATAAAATGCATACAAAACATCCGAAGTTTGACAAGATAATAGCATGGAACCATCAAAAATTATAGATACGTTGGAGACGTATCAAGCATCCCCAAGCTTAACTCCTGCTCGTCCTCGAGTAGGGAAGTGATAAAGACTGAATTTTTGATGTGGAATGCTACCTAGCATTTTTTTCCTTTGTAATTTCTTTCATGTGACATGAATGTTCAGATCCGTAAGATTCAAAACAATAGTTTGCTATTGACATGAAAACAATGATACTTCAAGGAAACTAGCAAGGTAATCATGAACTTTCGAAATAACAAGGCCAAAGAAAGTTATCCCTACAAAATCATATAGTCTGGCAATGCTCCATCATCCCCACACAACAAATTTAAATCATGCACAACCCCGGTATTGGCCAAGTAATTGTTTTCACACTCTTACTTTCTCAAACCTTTTTCAACTCTCACGTAATACATGAGCGTGAGCCATGGATATAGCACTATAGGTGGAATAGAGTGTGGTGGAGGTTGTGAGGCAAAAAGGAGGAGATGGTCACATTGACTCGGCGTATCAAAGGGCTATGGAGATGCCCATCAATATATATCAATGTGAAAGAGTAGGGATTACCATACAACAAATGCACTTAGAGTTATAAGTGTGTGATAGCTCAAAAGGAGAACTAGTGGGTGTGCATCCAACTTGCTTGCTCACGAAGACCTAGGGCAATTTTGAGGAAGCCCATCATAGGAATATACAAGCCAAGTTATATAATGAAGATTCCCACTAGTATATGGTAGTGACAAAATAAGAGACCCTCAATCATGAAGAACATGGTGCTATTATGAAGCACAAGTTTGGAAAAAGATAGTAGCATTGTCCCTTCTCTCTTTTTCTCTCTTTTTTTGTTTTTTATTTTTTGTGTGGGCTCTTTGGCCTCTTTCCATATATTTTTTGTGGGAAACTTTGGCCTCTTTTTCTTAATTTCCTCACATGGGACAATGCTCAAATAATGATGATCATCACACTTTTATTTACTCACAGGTCAATGCTTAGGACAATGATGACTCTATAGGAAATGCCTCCGGCAGTGTACCGGGATGTGCAACGATCTAGCTTAGCGCATGACTCGCTAGCTATCTTACGATCATGCAATGGCAATATGAAAGTGACGGCACATGTCATGAGACGGAACGGTGGGAGTTGCATGTCAATATTTCTCGGAATGGCTATGAAAAGGCCATGATAGGTAGGTATGGTGGCTGTTTTGAGGAAGGTCTATGGTGGTTTTCTATACCGGCGAAAGTTGCGCGGCACTAGAGAGGATAGCAATGGTGGAAGGTGAAAGTGCATCTATACCATGGACTCACATTAGTCATGAAGAACTCACATACTTATTGCGAAAGTTTTTATTAGTAATCGAACCAAAGTGCTAAACGCATACTCCTAGGGGAAGGGTTGGTAGGTGTTAACCATCGCGCGATCCCGACCGCAACACAAAGTATGACAATCAATAATTCGATTATGCTCCGACTTCCTAACATAGCGGTTCACCATACGTGCATGTTACGGGAATCACTAACTTCAACACAAGTATTTCTAGATTCACAACACCCTACTAACATGACTCTAATATGTCACACCCTGTTTTTGCTATCACCTGTGTGTGTTGTAAAATTCTGAGCTTGTTCAAACTTTTTCAAAACTAATGTTGTGAGTGCCATGATTGACATTGTATGCTTGTGTGCTTGATCATGTGAGGTTTTAAAACCGTAAATTCCTTTGGTATTATACTGATTTCCAAAACCTTTGTTGACCAAAGTAAAACCACCTTGAGTTGCACTACAAGTCCTTGATAGCCAGCAGTGCTTCTACTCATATTTGGTAATCTGATTTTTACCTATCTTTATATTTCAAAACCACAAAAATAAATATTTTTGTGATTATTTTTCTAATTAAATAACGTGTCCATTTCTGATGCCAGAATTGGTATTCCAACATGAGAAAATACTTTTCTGCTTTGGAAAAATCTGATTAAATTTAGAGATGATCAAAAGGACATATATTTTCCATACATAAGATTTGTAGCGACCCGACTCAAAACGAGTCAAGCCTTTGTGTATCTGTGCCATCCCTGGGTCAGTATGCTGGCACACATAGTACATCAATGTATATATCAAAGTGCAATCACATGTAAATAGCGTAAAACAGATATATACCTTAAATATCTCAACGGAAGCAGCCAAGGGAGTGGAGTCCCAATAAACTCCAACGGCAAGTTGAGTGTAGACCGTAACCCTGAATTCGTACTCTTACTCGTCGAAGAAAAATAGCTGCAACATAAGAAGTTGCAGCCGTGTAGGTCAGCATATTGAATATGCCGGCAAGTCACATATGAGAGGGGGTAAAATATCATCTATACTATATGAATATATGGCAGGTGGTGTTGTAAGTTTTAGCGTAAAGAAAATTTTCTCCTACAACAAGAGGGGCTAAAAGCAAAATATTACTACGCTGTTGGTTGTTAATGAGATGGTTCCGCCAACCAGTTCTCATACCCAAGTTATCAATATTACCCTCATCAAATATTTATAATGGTGTTGAGAATTTCAGATAACTTCATTTCCTTTGGCTCAAGTTGTCCATGACCGTGGACACGGCTAATCAATTAGGTTTGAGTACTCTGCAGAGTTTTGCACATGTTCCCCACAAGATTTGATTGCTCCGTGTATGTCCTCGCACTTGAGGGTGTTTGAAGATCGGATGATCAAAACATGGTCTTTCAACGGGTCCCTCTGAATCCCTGTCGGTGCCCATCCATTCCTACCGTTCTTCTACATATGCTAGCACCGCTTTTCCAGAGTCGCCGCGTTGTCCAACCAAGCCAGAGCCCATAATGACTTGTGGTTGTGCAGGTAAGCCTTGGGTCTTGAAAATATCCGTCCGTCTCTTTGAGCCTGGGTGAAGCTTTCCGCAAGATGTCATGGCCGTCTCTAGCATCCCGGGTCATCCAATGGTTTCTCTAGGGAGCCGATCAACCGTCCTTCACCCAGAGTTGCATTGCATCACGAGGTCTTGAAAAGTCTTGACTTAACCGGTCTTGGTTATTAAATTATTCTCGCATCACTCGTGATAAACTCTCAACCAGAATCCCGTCTACTCAAGCATAGCAATATGAAATTTGTCGTCCCGGGCCTAGTAACGGGGTTGTTGGGTGCCTACCACATGATACTACAATATGTAACTATATTTTCCAAGTACTTACTCTGCATGCAATTGGGCATGGGATGGTAGAACTACGATGCATAAAACATAGGTGATACATGATCAAATGACTTGCCTGCCGATGTTGACGAAGAAGAATTTCTCGAGAAATAACTTGATAGACTACTCGTCACTCTCCAATGAAATCTATATAACAAATATATCATTCACATAAGCACTCATACTAGCAATCTTTCTAGCAATCAAAACAAAAGAGAGAGTGAATAAGAATCTGAAAGAAACTTCAAATAAGACTAGGGAGTCGTCTACTACATCAAACTCTAAATAGTTTTTGTCTAACAGAAAATAAAATACTTAAATAACAGGGAACTAAGATAAAATAGAGTATTTTCACAAAACTATTTGAAGGTATTTCCAAGCGGGATTTGAAACAGTAGAGAAACCAATTGCAAGTTATTAGAGAACTAGAATTGATTCCATGCAAACAATTAGGAATAAATAAAATAAAATTTTGTTGTTGTTGAAAAGTTACTGGTAAATATCATAAAACAAAATATAATTTGTCACAATTACAAAAAAAACAAATTAAGAACAATTAATACAAAAGAAATAGCAAGAAAACAAAAAAAGGCTAAAACAGAATCTATTTTGCTTAAAACCCTAAGTTCAAAAATCCCAAAACTTCTGAAATTAAAACTACTGTAAAATAATATCACTAGTGATGAGTAGCAAAAAGAATTAAATTAAAAGCCATTTTTAAACTCCCAGAATAAGCAAAATAAGGTTTAAACTAAATCTGATCTAATTCAAATTTGAAAATTTCAAACACAGGCAAATAATATATTTTTTGAACACTACAGCAAAATTTTGATCTACTGGAAAAAGTTTCAAATCCATTGGAGTTGTGGATCAAAATTTATGATCAAAACAACATTGGAACTTTCTTTGTTTCCTAATCTAAAACAGAAAAAAAAACTGCTAGTGGACAGGGGGTTAGGTGGGAGCTCCTGATTCGTCACGGAGTGTGTGCTACGGTGACTAACTAGCGAACGGCCACATTGGAAGTAAAAACCCTCGGCTAAATAGTAAGTGGGGCGGAAAACCGTTCGGTTTTTATTTAAAAACCAAAGGGGTACCGTGATCTAATCTAACGCGTTGGTTTACAATCTAACGGAGGAGGAGGAGGGGATTGCTCACCGTGGGGGCTGCAGGGGCTGCTTCTTCTCTGGTGAGACAGATAAGAGGTGGTGCTCGGGGAGGTGGCTCCGGCGATCTCCGGCGGCGTCCGAGGCGTGGGGAGGACGGAGGTGGGTCTCCTCCATCGATTGGCGGCGACAGCGAGGTGCTTCGAGGTCGGGGGAGAGCAGGGGCGACCGGGGAAGTTCCTGTATCAGCCAACTCCGGCGAGATGGTGGCGGGACACTGCGGTGGCGAGGTGCTCGGGCTAGTGGGAAAATGGAGTGCGGTGATAGAGGGGAACTCGCTGGTGGCGTCGGTTGGGGCGGGGAGGTGCGGTATTGGCCGGGGCGGCGCGGCGGATTTTCTACTAGAGCCTGCTCCAGCGAGGTGCGAGGGCAGGGCGAGGTGGTTCTGGCGTGGGAGGAGGGGGCCGAGGGGGGCGTGGAGCGGCGAGCTTATATAGGGGCAGGGGGAGCTCGGGGAAAGGAAGGGGAGGCGAGATCGGGGGGAACTCGGGGATCCAGGAGGTGGCGCCATGGAGGGTGCCGTACGCTAGGGAAGGAAGGGTTACGGGAGAAGAAAGGTAAGAGGAAGAAGAAGGAAGGAAAAAAATAAGAAAGGAAGAAAGGGGTGCGCTGGGTGGAGGAGATCCCGGTGGGATTTTGGATCTGGGCGAGGGGATTCGGCCCGTTCCTTTCCTAACGCCTCCTGGCGGTTTCCAAAAAAAATATTTTTTTTTAAACAGCAAGAGAAAGAATAAAAGGAAACAAAATAAAAATAATTTATATGGGGTATTATATAACAAAATTTTCAAAAAAAAAATTCCTACTCGTTTATCATTTTTCCAACACCAAAATAAAAACTTTTAAAAAATGTTTTTTTTTCAGAAAAAATCCCTAAGGCTTTATTTTCTTTTTGGCAATTAATTTCTCCACAAAGTTTGTGTTTCCTTGGCTCAAAATATATCAAAAGTGCCCCTGGTTATTTTGGAGGGTCATATTCCTCCTCTCTTTCTTGCTTGCAGGAAATCATTTCCCGGCACTTCTTGCACGAAGAAAACAAATAGAAATGCAAAAGAAAAATTTGAAAGAATTCAAATGCAAACTCCATTCAAATTCTTTATAGTTGAAGAAGTCATGTCATCTTCTCTCATTGCTTTTAACTGGCTAAATTTGAATTTACCGGAGAAGGGGAAAGTCATTTTATTCCCTCTCATTCAAAAGTTTTTTAAAATTTTCAAATTTCACTCAAGTTTCAATCATTCAAGCAAACAAACAAACAATGTAATAATTATATTAACATTCCAAAATTTGGGATGTTACGAACCTACCACACTTAAAATGAATCTCGTCCTCGAGATTCGAAGAGGCTAGAAAGAAAGGTTAGGGTTTGGGGGTCTTCTAACAAATCCAACTTCCGGCAAAGTGGGATGCTATCATACTTAAAATGAGTGCTACTGGCCCCTTAAGATTTTAACAAACCTCTGGGGTTTTTGGCATCTGACTCCTCACAATCTTCATATCTTCCGCTATATTCATAACGTTTCCATTAAAACGAGGGTCCTTCTGTTGATATAAGCTTCTTCCTTTACTGGGTCTTCTTTAACTGACAGTCTCGTGGCCAATTCTAAATATCATATCGATGGTTCTCATGGTGGTCTATCGTTTGTGGTTATCCTGCAGAGAGAGGGGTCTTGTCTTCATCCTCACCGTAAAATTTCCTACGCGTGACAACAAATGCCATGTACATGGGGCTTTCATCATACCATTCTTAGGCTTAAACAAAAGCTTCAAAGAACGTCGTCTCTCACTATGGGTAAGTCTCTCAAATTTACAATTCCAAATAGCAAGAAAATGATAATAGTAAGTCGTCATGGTGGCCAAACCACGTCGCACTGAAATCATTACCTTGTATAAGGCTTAGTGAATCTCGTATTCTAACACTTGGGCATCCTCACAAGCATTGCAGAATTTCTCTTGTCCACGAACGAAGTTCGGATAATCCATTGGTTCTGCAAGCTGAACAAAACACCTATCGTAACTTCACAACTCTCAGGTTTTCGTATGCTCCTAGGGAAATGTTGCTGATACAAGTTTCCTTTCCCAAAAGATAGTACTTGATCCTTGTTAGTCCCGGGGTATATGGGTTTCAGGCATACTTGGGATTAATCAGCCTTTAAATTTCCATAGTGTTTCATTCCATCATACTCTTGGGGTAACAATCATAAAAATAATCCTCAGACTTATTTTTGGTACACACTCCACTCTGTGGGATACTTTCCATTGGTGTGTTTACCATGAAAAGGTATTGGTTCATCCATAAATCATATTAATTTCATAATCAATCCTTTATTACATCCTTAATTTCTTCTCAAAAACTCCAATTCAAAGTACTCTATTACAATGCTGCCATCCACATTGTCGGTATGGTCGAGCATTTCTGCCAACATTATTCATTCATCTCCCTTGGAGATATTTTAGTCCCACTGGAACTTTCCGAGGTGCTCCTTGAAATCATCCATATTTTGCTTCATCATGGTGGCCATGAGCTTCATCTCCATCATCTCCGCATGTACCTCACTCAGGTATTCCTGGGTATGACGGAGTCTAGCTTCAAGTATTTCTCCAATCTGACATAGGGCTTCCAAGGGAGCTTCATGAACAACATCAAAGAAGGTTACTCGTGCTACACGTGAAATGAAAAAGTATTGCCCCATAGTCTTTGGACAAACTCCTTTCACAGGGTGGAGATGTACTTCCACATACCAAAGTTCCACTCCATTCTCCATGAATGGGTAGTCTTTGTAGACTGCATCTCCTTGAAGGTGAATGTGCTTCATCATGTCCTTCAGGATTTTCGGGTAATCATGATCACTGGTCAGGGTCATGATCGTTTCTAGGCCCTTGAGGAATGACTCATAGAGAGTTGTCATCTGCAGGTGTCAGTAAATAGGTACTCAGAGGAGTGTATGTGTCTCCTTGGTAATGCATGGTAGATTCGTACTCATTGGATCCTGTGGGTTCACTGATTACTACCACACTTAAAATGATACATACTCATGCCTGCATAGACCATATTTTCTCATATCCTCATAATGTTCAGAGATCTTTGTTCGATGAGAAACAACGCATACAGTTTCAACATAGGCAATCATGAGACAATAAATTCCATTTATTCATGATGTTATTACAATCTTAGGGACTTCTCTTACAAAAAATTTCACTCCATGATCTCATGAAAAACAAGAGTTCTTCATATCACACCAATTGCCGCGGTCAAAACTAAACTACTCCTTTTTAGCTTTCTTACTTTGTGGACAATCGCTAGCAAAATGTCCTGCTTCCTTGCAACGAAAGCAAATGAGTTCTGACAAGTCTCGAGGCGTCTTAGTGTTTGCTTTTTCTCCTTGGGTTTCCGGCTTCCTTCCTGAGCACATGTATTTGTGGTGGCCAAATTCCATACACTTGTAACATCTGACATGACTCAGGTCTATATCTGCAGAGATTTGGCTCTTCTGAGCGTACCTTTTTTTCTTTCTGGACTCCTTTATTTTGGCAAGTTCTTCTATTTCAAGTGGATCAAACTCCACTTTTTCCGTCGGTAAGTTTCCCAGATACTCTTGGCTTCCCTTCGTGCAATCCTGTGAATAATGTCCTTCTTCTCCACATGAGTAGCATGCATTGGAGAAAAATCTGGTCAGACCTTGTCCATCAGGGTCTTCAATATTTTCGTTCATCACCGGTTCTTCTAGGAGCTTCTTCTTGAGGGTTTCCTTCATTGCATCTTTCTGCTGCTTGACAACTTGTTGCACCTTGGGGTAAATGTGACATTGAGCTGGGTAGTGGGTGGTTCCTTCACAAAGGAAACAAGTCACCTGACTACTTGGGCACTCCTCAGCTGTGTGATTTTCTTCACAATGAGTGCATCCATCCTTGTGTTCTTCCTGGGTGTGTCCTATTTCTCCACAGATCTTGCATGCACAAGTCTTCTCCTTCGGATTATCATAGCACTTCTGAATAAGATGGGATCTTAACAAAGTCTTCTTGAATTCGTCCCAGGTTTCTGCTCCACTAAATCCTTGTATGGCATGATGCATTTTCCACCAGATTGCAACACTTTGTGTAAAGTACTGAAGAGTGTGTTCCACTTCATACTTCCTTCAGATCAAGTTGCTCCCGAAGTGGTTCTCCATGTTTTGAATCCATATATCAGCCTCCAGCTGGGTCATTGGTCGAGAGACTACAAGTCCAGCTTCATACTCCATCTGGTAGGGTTGAGGTTTTGGGGATGAGATGGGTAAGAGAGGGAGGGAGATACACACAATACAAACAATATTTTTGAGAACAGGTTTTAGTTGTGGCCGTCGGAAAACGCACACCAATGACGACTCACGAATCATCGTAACTAACGTGGGTATATAACAGGGGTTTGGACTTCTAATGGTCATATAAATATTCGAACGCTTCAGGGTCTTCGAATTCTTCAGGTCCTGAGAGTCTTCTGTTGGTGTAACTTCAATTCTTCAAATGCGTGGTGAAATCCTCTTTACATTGAAGTAGAACTCCGTTGATTCTTCACGAGGTCAAAGGGGTAAGGGGATTGTATAACTATTTGAGGTGAGAGAGAACATTTGATGAAATCTGAAGGGATGAGAAGTAAAATGTGTTCTTGAAAAATAGAAATTTTGAGAGATCCTTTCCTAAGAAATTTCCAGTTTCTAGGGTCACGTTCTAGAGTCAACATGTGCTCTGATACCATTTTTGTAGCGACCCAACTCAAAACGAGTCAAGCCTCTGTGTATTTGTGCCATCCCTGGGTCTGTATGCTAGCACACACTGTACATCAATGTATATATCAAAGTGCAATCACATGTAAATAGCGTAAAACTGATATATACCTTAAATATCTCAGCGGAAGCAATCAAGGGAGTGGAGTCCCAAAAAACACAAACGGCAAGTTGAGTGTAGACCGTAACCCTGAATGCGTACTCTTACTCGTCGAAGAAAAATAGCTGCAACATAAGAAGTTGCAGTCGTGTAGGTCAGCATATTGAATATGCCGACAAGTCACATATGAGAGGGGGTAAAATATCATCTATACTATATGCATATATGGCAGGTGGTGTTGTAAGTTTTAGCGTAAAGCAATTTTTCTCCTACAACAAGAGGGGCTAAAAGCAAAATATTACTACGCTGTTGGTTGTTAATGAGATGGTTCCGCCAACCAGTTCTCATACCCAAGTTATCAATATTACCCTCATCAAATATTTATAATGGTGTTGAGAATTTCAGATAACTTCATTTCCTTTGGCTCAAGTTGTCCATGACCGTGGATACGGCTAATCGATTAGGTTTGAGTACTCTGCAGAGTTTTGCACACGTTCCCTACAAGATTTGACCGCCTCCGTGTATGTCCTCACACTTCAGGGTGTTTGAAGACCGGATGATCAAATCATGGTCTTTCAACGGGTCCCTCCGAATTCCTGTCGGTGCCCATCCATTCCTACCGTTCTTCTACATCTGCTAGCACCGCCTGTCCAGAGTCACCGTGTTGTCCAACCAAGCCAGAGCCCATAATGACTTGTGGCTGTGCGGGTAAGCCTTGGGTCTTGAAAATATCCGTCTGTCTCTTTGAGCCTGGGTGAAGCTTTCCGCAAGATGTCATGGCCGTCTCCAGCATCCCGGGTCATCCACTGGTTTCTCCAAGGAGCCGATCAACCGTCCTTCACCCAGAGTTGCATTGCATCATGAGGTCTTGAAAAGTCTTGACTTAACCGGTCTTGGTTATTAAATTATTATTGCATCACTCATGATAAACTCTCAACCAGAATCCCGTCTACTCAAGCATAGCAATATGAAATTTGTCGTCCCGGGCCTAGTAAAGGGGTTGTTGGGTGCCTACCACATGATACTACAATATGTAACCATAATTTCCAAGTACCTACTCAACATGCAATTGGGCATAGGATGGTAGAACTACGATGCATAAAACATAGGTGATACATGATCAAATGACTTGCTTGGCGATGTTGACGAACAAGAATTTCTTGAGAAATAACTTGATAGACTACTCGTCACTCTCCGATGAAATCTATATAACAAACATATCATTCAAATAAGCACTCATACTAGCAATCTTTCTAGCAATCAAAACAAAAGAGAGAGTGAATAAGAATCCGAAAGAAACTTCAAATAAGACTAGGCAGTCTTCTACTACATCAAACTCTAAATAGTTTTTGTCTAACAGAAAATAAAATACTTAAATAACAGGGAACTAAGATAAAATAAAGTATTTTTCACAAAACTATTTGAAGGTATTTCCAAACGGGATTTGAAACAGTAGAGAAACCAATTGCAAGTTATTAGAGAACTAGAATTGATTCCATGCAAACAAATAGGAATAAATAAAATAAAATTTTGTTGTTGTTGAAAAGTTACTGGTAAATATCAGAAACCAAAATATAACTTGTCACAATTACAAAAAAACAAATTAAGAACAATTAATACAAAAGAAATAGCAAGAAAACAAAAAAAAGGCTAAAACAGAATCTGTTTTGCTTAAAACCCTAAGTTCAGAAATCCTAAAAATTCTGAAATTAAACCTACTGATAAATAATATCACTAGTGATCAGTAGCAAAAATAACTAAATTAAAATCTATTTTTCAACTCCGATAATAAGCAAAACAAGGTTTAATCTAAATCTGATCTAATTCAAATTTGAAAAGTTCAAACATAGGAAAATAATATGTTTTTGAAAACTACAGCAAAATTGTGATCTACTAGAAAAAGATTCAACTCAATTGGAGTTGTGGATCAAAAGTTATGATCAAAACAAGATTGGAACTTTCTCCGTTTCCTAATCTAAAACAGAAAAAAACTGCTAGTGGACACGGGGTTAGGTGGGAGCTCCTGATTCGTCAGGGAGTGTGTGCTGCGGTGACTAACTAGCGAACGGCCACATTGTAAGTAAAACCTCTCGGCTAAATAGTAAGTGGGGCAGAAAACCGTTCGGTTTTTATTTAAAAACCGAAGGGGTACCGTGTTCTAATCTAACGCGTTGGTTTACGATCTAACGGAGGAGGAGGAGGGGATTGCTCACCGTGGGGGCTGCAGGGGCTCCTTCTTCTCCGGTGAGACAGAGAAGAGGTGGTGCTCGGGGAGGGGGCTCCGGCGATCTCCGGCGGCTTCCGAGGCGTGGGGAGGACGGAGGTGGGTCTCCTCCGTCGATTGGCGGCGACAGCGAGGTGCTTCGGGGTCGGGGGAGAGCAGGGGCGGCCGGGGAAGTTCCTGTATCGGCCAACTCCGGCGAGATGATGGCGGGACGCTGCGGTGAAAAGGTGCTCGGGCTAGTGGGAAAATGGAGTGCGGTGATCGAGGGGAACTCGTTGGTGGCATCGGTTGGGGCGGGGAGGTGCGCTAGTGGCCGGGGCGGCGCGACGGATTTTCTACTGGAGCCTGCTCCAGCGAGGTGCGAGGGCAGGGCGAGGTGGTTCTGGCGTGGGAGGAGGGGGCCGGGGGGGGGGCGTGGAGCGGCGAGCTTATATAGGGGCAGGGGGAGCTCAGGGAAAGGAAGGGGAGGCAAGATCGGGGGGAACTCGGGGATCCGGGAGGTGGCGCCATGGAGGGTGCCGTGCGCTGGGGAAGGAAGGGTTACGGGAGAAGAAAGGTAAGAGGAAGAAGAAGGAAGGAAAAAAATAAGAAAGGAAGAAAGGGGTGCGCTGGGTGGAGGAGATCCTGGTGGGATTTTGGATCTGGCCCAGGGGATTCGGCCCGTTCCTTTCCTAACGCCTGCTGGCGGTTTCCAAAAAAAAGATTTTCTTTTTTTTAAACAGCAAGAGAAAGAATAAAAGGAAACAAAATAAAAATAATTTATATGGGGTATTATATACCAAAATTTTCACAAAAATATTTCCTACTCGTTTATCATTTTTCCCACACCAAAATAAAAACTTTTAAAAAATGTTTTTTTTCAGAAAAAATCCCTAAGGCTTTATTTTCTTTTTGGCAATTAATTTCTCCAGAAAGTTTGTGTTTCCTTGGCTCAAAATATATCAAAAGTGCCCCTGGTCATTTTGGAGGGTCATATTCCTCCTCTCTTTCTTGCTTGCAAGAAATTATTTCCCGGCACTTCTTGCACGAAGAAAACAAATAGAAATGCAAAAGAAAATTTTGAAAGAATTCAAATGCAAACTCCATTCAAATTCTTTATAGTTTAAGAAGTCATGTCATCTTCTCTCATTGCTTTTAACTGGCTGAATTTGAATTTACCGGAGAAGGGGAAAGTCATTTTATTCCCTCTCATTCAAAAGTTTTTTAGAAGTTTCAAATTTCACTCAAGTTTCAATCACTCAAGCAAACAAACAAACAATATAATAATTATATTAACATTTGAAAATTTGGGATGTTACAAGATTTTAAACCCCATTTTATATTATATTTTTTTGATTAAAACAGTAAAAGATATTTCTGTCTGTTTTGGCATTTTGAAATATTTCCAAAGGAAATATTCTCAATAAATTCCTAGAAAATTCCAGTGATATCCCTAAGCCTTGTTTGGTGTCCACATAAAGTTTCACCTTGATCAAAGGTGGATAAGGACCCCAAATAACCCAAAAACCGTGTCTGTCCAGAATCAAGTTAGAGCAACTCTACATAACAAAGTTTGTCCAATGAGGCTAAAACTTTGCAGGAGTGCCTAATACCTCAAATGAGGGTTCCACGCCAAAAATGGGATTTGTGGGACTTAGTTTGCCCACACTCCCTTTGGAAGGAACATATCTGGTCATATTGTAGTGTTTTCAAGTTTACAAAGCTAAACTTGTCCTTTGGAGCTCAAATTTGATGAAACTCCATGATTTACCACCAAAACCAAACCTGTTAAGTCTCAGCACCATTGGTGGGGTGCAACCCCCTAAACCCACTGTCGAACACCTTCTGACAGATAGGAAAAAGCCACCTTAGCCACAGCTAAACCAAACTCCTTGGCTTCAAATTCTTAGATTAAGTGGCCAGCACCTGTATCTAACCCCAGTCAACTGGCCCCTCACTGGTTCAAAGTGGAAAGGCCAAAAACCATGTTTTTTCTTTTTATTTTTAAACCCTGGTTTCTAAGATTTTTATAAAAACATTTAACCAGTGTAAAAATATAATTCTTCCAGTGTTAATCTTCTAAAAATGTGTAGTATTTAATGATATGCTTAGATGAATTTTTCCAACAACTATTCTATTTTATAATAATAAAAAGGACTAAAATGGAATTGTTTGCTTCTGCTTGGTTGTTTCAAAAATATTCCTTCAAGGAAAACTAAGGAAAATATTTTTTAAATGATATCTTGGATTTATCAGTAATAGGGAACATTTTTAAAATGACTTTGTGGACTGTTTCTATGTGAGCTATTTCTTATTTATTGTTTTATCGACGATAGAAAATCCGTGTGACGAGGGAATCGGAGCGGAAGACCTCGAAGACCCCGGATACTTAGCTGACCATGACTGAGCATATGTTACTTTGGACGTTAAGATAGCAAGTTATTCCCATTGCATATGATCATAAGTGCCGGTAATCATTTGACATAATTTTACCGAAGGCTCCCCCCGGAGCACATGCATTGAGCTTGACCCTACCCCTTGAGGGTCATGCTAATACCATGTTGACAAGTAAAGATAGATGTATTATTCTCATGAGCATGATGTTGTCATAAAGCAAGAGTTTATGAAAACCCCGTCGGGTGCCACTAATGCCCAAGGGTGATGATGAGTTAAGTGGTCTCTTTTGGTGAAGTGATGCACCCGGTATTTGTGTGAGTAAGGTTTCAGAAATGGGATTAGATTTATGATGTGTCGACCGTCCCAACCTTACCAGTACGACCACGTTACCCCTTATGGGACGGGGCTATGTTAATTACTCTAGTCGGTGCTAGCAAAGAGCCACATTACTAGTGGCGGGAGTGATATGTGGTCACTCTCGTGATGGGGTCGTGCCGGGTAGGACAACTATGCCATTTTTATGAGTTCCAATCACACTGTTGGTCCCCGCATGGTTGGTACTGTCCAGAGTTGGTGCTCGTAAGACGTACAACATGTGGGCTGGGTACCAATCGAGTGGATCTCTTTGTCTAGTATCGTCAGGGGAAAGGCATTGATCGGGTACTTACCTCGGGTATGTGATATACCGCGAGTCGTGGATGACACGGAAGTTTCCTGGATATCGTGGGTCCAGCGTACTACCTCTGCAGAGTGTAAACTATTCGAATAGCCGTGTCCATGGTCAAGGATAGTTGGGTAATCCTGCTTAAACTACGTCCTGATATTTCCGCATAGACCAAGCGTGTGTGAGTGTGTGTGTGTGTGTCTGGTGATGAAAAAGGTGTTGCTATGATAGCAATGATATGACCAAGTTCGGTGACTTGGCATATAGGGTGAACCTGGATGGTTCAGCCCTCGACAGATATATCGATAACTGTAACCTGTTCTTCAAGAATAATTCTTTAACTTGATGCATATTCATGATCATTCCACCCAGATGAGTTATACTAGAGATGCATGATATTGTTATCCTTCACTTTCGTTGATTATATCATGGGCTGTTCGCGAGTACATTCAAAGTACTCATTGGCTTGCCACTGGTTATGTCATTGACCAGACATGGAAGGACCGTAGTATGGAGATGAGTACGTCATCGAAGACACCCCTACGAACTAGGACGCTTCCGAGTCAGATTGTCTCTCGGTGTAGACTTGATGGCATGGGCACCGCTTAGCCCCTTTGTTTTCCGCTATTAGTGTACTCGTGTGATTTGGCCTTAGGCCCTGCCTTGTGAACCTGACCCTTCGGTCACGTGTTGTAATAATTCGTACTTGGATGTAAGACTCTTTATTCAGTATATGTGTTCGGTGAGCATTGATCTCTGGGATCACTGAGCACGGCGATTCTCGACTAGTAAGTCGGGGTCCCCACATAATATTACCAAATCCATGTCTCAAAACTAATTGAGAGGAATCGAACTTCTCTTTCTAATCAATGCAATGAATATGAAAGTTTTATTATATCTTCTTTGGATGCCTATCATCGTTAGGACTACTTTCATAGCACAAGCCAATTACTCAGCTACTCAAAGAGAGCACTCTCAAAAAGATATAAGTGAATATCGAGAGTTCTTATTTCTCCAAAATATGACACCGCCATGCTCATAATAGATCTAAGTGAAGCACTAGAGTAAAGTTATCTAGCTCAAAAGATATAAGTGAATCACATGTGAGCTAAATTGCCAAACTCAAAAGATATAAGCGAAGCTCAATGAGTATTCTAGCAAATTGACGATGAGTGCATGTCTCTCTCAAAAGGTGTGCAGCAAGGATGATTGTGACACAACAAAAAGAAAAGACTCCTATAATACACGACGCTCCAAGCAAAACACATATCATGTGGTGAATAAAAATATAGCTCCAAGTAATGTTACCGATGGATTGAAGTCGAAAGATGGGATGCGTTCCTGGGGCATCCCCAAGCTTAGGCTTTTTGGTGTCCTTGAATTTGGCTTGGGATGCCTTGGGCATCCCCAAGCTTGATCTCTTTCCACTCTTTATCCCATTGTCCATGAGAATATCACCCAAAACATGAAAACTTCACAACACAAAACTTAAACTGAAACTAGTGATATCATTAGCACAAGAAAATAAACTAGCACCTCTTTAGGTACTGTAGCAAACTTGATTTCTATTTATATTGGTGTTATATTACTATATTCTCACTTTTTCAAGGCTAGTACCCCCCGATACTATCCATAGTTTCATCAAAATAAGCAATGAACACAACAAAAACAAAATCTGTCAAAAACAGACCAGTCTGTAGCAATCTGTATACTTCGTATACTTCTGGTATCTCAAAAATTCTGAAACATTACGAAAATTTGGGCAACCATCACCAAAACTAGTCATAAAGGTTTTACTTGGCTCAAACACAAAAAGAAACACAAAAAACACAATCATAACAGAATTATGACGGTGTGGACGCAACAAAACAAAAAGCAAAAAGCAAAGATAAATTCATTGGGTTGCCTCCCAACAAGCGATATTGTTTAACACCCTTAGCTAGGCATAAGGCGATAGAATCACGTATCGTCGTCTTTGGTGCTCAAACCATAAGTAGCCCTCATCATGGATTCATAAGGCAATCTTATTTTATTTCTAGGAAAATGTTACATGCCGTTATTTAATGGAAATTGAAATCTAATATTCCCTTCCTTCATATCGATGACAGCACCAATAGTCCTTAGGAAAGGTCTACCAAGAATGATAGGACATGTTGGATTGCAATCAATATCAAGCACAATGAAATATACTGGTACATAGTTCCTATTTGCAATAATAAGAACATCATTGATCCTTCCCATAGGTTTCTTAACAGTAGAATCCGCAAGATGCAAATTAAGGGAGCACTCATCAATCTCATTGAAGCCTAGAACATCACATAAAGACTTTGGAATCGCGGAAACACTAGCACCCAAATCACACAAAGCATTGCATTCATAGTTTTTGATCTTGATTTTGATAGTAGGTTCCCACTCATCATGAAGTTTTCTAGGAATAGAAACTTCCAATTCAAGTTTCTCTTCAAGAGATTTCAGCATAGCATCGACGATGTGATCGATAAAGGCTTTGTTTTGGCTATAAGCGTGTGGAGAGTTTAGCATGGATTCCATCAAGGAAATAAATTAAATCAAAGAGCAACTATCATAATTGAATTCCTTGAAATCCAAAGTAGTAGTTTCATTACTACTCAAAGTCTTGATATCCTCTACTCCACTTTCAGTGCTTTTAGCATCAAGATAGATAGACTCTGAATCATTGGGGAGTTTTTCAACCAAAGTGGATTCATATCCAGCCCCATCATCATTAGGTTTGACACTAGAAAACAATGATTCAATGGGAGTCACACCAAGCACTTTAAGATGTTCGTGATTCTCATCACGAGAACGCGCCTTTTTAAGCCATTCATGTTTAGCACGAATTTGGGCGGTTCTTTCTTTACTCTCATTAATGGAGACACGCATAGCTTTCAAAGTTTCATCCATATTGATCTTGGGAGGAGCAAATCTCACTTTCAAAGCATCAATATCAATAGACATTCTATCAACGATCCTAGGCAAGTCTTCTATTTTGAGTAGTTTTTCTTCTATGGACGCATTGAAAATCTTTTGCGAGTTGATAAACTCTTTAATATTACTCTCTAAATCAGAGGGTAATTTGTTGTAATTTCCATGAGCATTGTTGTAGGAATTGCCAAAGTTATTAGAGGGATTACTAGGAAAAGGCCTAGGAATATAGTTACCTATAAAAGCATTGTTGTGGCCAAAATTATTCCTACCAACAAAATTAACGTCCAGGCTCTCATTGCTTCTCTCTATCAAGGAAGACAAGGGCATATCATTTGGATCTAAAGGAGCACCTTTACTAGCAAATAATTTCATTAACTCATCCATCTTAGCACTCAAAGAGTTAATTTCTTCTACAGCGTGCACTTTTTTACTAGTAGGTGACCTTTCAGTTTTCCGCTAAGAATAGTTTGTCATGATATTGTCTAGGAGTTTTGTGGCTTCTCCTAATGTGATTTCCATGAAAGTTCCACGGGAGGCGGAGTCCAAGATATTTCTAGACGCAAAATTCAAACCAGCATGGAAGATTTGTATAATCATCCAAAGACTGAAGCCATGAGCGGGACAATTTCTAATCATCAATTTCATTCTCTCACAACATTGTGCAACATGTTCATGATCTAGTTGCTTAAAATTCATGATATCATTACAGAGAGAGATAATCTTAGCTGGTGGAAAATACTAGTATATACAAGCTTCTTTGCACTTGTTCCAAGAATCAATACTATTTTTGGGCAAAGATGAAAACCAAGTTTTTTCTCGATCTCGCAATGAGAACAGAAATAGCTTCAATTTAATCACATCATTATCCACATCATTCTTCTTTTGCGTATCACATAACTCAATGAAGGTATTAAGATGGGATGCAGCATCTTCACTAGGAAGGCCGGAGAATTTCTCTTTCATAACAAGATTCACCAAAGCATCATTGATTTCATATGATTCCGCACTAGTGGCGGGAGCAATCGGAGTACTAATAAAATCATTATTATTAGTATTCGAGAAGTCACAAAGTTTGGTGTTTTCAGTCATGGTGACTTCAGCAAGCAGACAAGCATCCAAAGGAACAGAAAGCAAGCGAAAGAAAAGGGCGAACGAAAAAGGCAAATATTTTTTTAAATTTTTTATTTTTCCGAAGTGGGGGAGAGGAAAATGAGAGGCAAAAAAGTAAATGGAAGAGATGAGTTTGTGACGCTTACTTGGATAAGCTTCACTTGGAATAATCCCCAGTGCCAGAGATTGACACGTTGGAGGAAGACTATTCTTGACCTGATGCTCCCCGGCAACGGCGCCAGAAATTCTTCTTGCTACCTCTTGAGCTTGCGTTGGTTTTTCCCTTGAAGAGGAAAGGGTGATGCAACACAGTAGCAGTAAGTATTTCCCTCAGTTTGAGAACCAAGGTATCAATCCAGTAGGAGTATCAAGGCAAGTCTCCAAAGTACCTGCGCAAAAACAGCAAAATTGCACCCAACGCTACAAAGGGGTTGTCAATCCCTTCACGATTGCTTGCAAGGTGAGATCTGAAGGCGGAAAGTGCAACAAAGTAAAAGTGTAGGGCTGAAAATATGATGTGAAGTAGACCCGGGGGCCATAGTGTTTACTAGAGGCTTCTCTCACGATAGCAAATATTACGGTGGGTGAACGAATTACTGTCGAGCAATTGATAGAACCACGCAAAGTCATGACGATATCTAAGGCAATGATCATACATATAGGCATCACGTCCAAGACAAGTAGACCGATACTTTCTGCATCTACTACTATTACTCCACACATCGACCGCTATCCAGCATGCATCTAGTGTACTGAGTTCATGACAAACAGAGTAACGCCTTAAGCAAGATGACATGATGTAGAGGGATAAATTCATGCTATAGATATAAACCCCATCTTTTTACCCTTGATAGCAACAACATGATGCGTGCCTCGCTACCCCTTCTGTCACTGGGTGAGGTCACCGCATGGTATGAACCCAAAACCAAGCACTTCTCCAATTGCAAGAATCATAGATCAAGTTGGCCAAACAAAACCCACAACTCGAAGAGAATTACAAGGATATGAAATCATGCATATAAGAGATCAGAAGAAACTCAAATAAGATTCATAGATAATCTGATCATAAATCCACAATTCATCAGATCTCGACAAACACACCACAAAAGAAAATTACATCGGATAGATCTCCATGAAGATCATGGAGAACTTTCTATTGAAGATTCAAGAGAGAGAAGAAGCCATCTAGCTACTAGCTATGGACCTGAAGGTCTATGGTGAACTACTCCCGCATCATCGGAGAGGCAATGGTGTTGATGAAGAAGCCCTCCGTGTACGAATCCCCCCTCCGGCAGGGCACCAGAACGTGCCCCGGATGGGATCTTGCGGAGACAGAAGCTTGCGGCGGCGGAAAAGTATTTTCGTGGCTCTCTCCCGTGGTTTTAGATTTTTCGGGGATTTATAGGCGGGAGAAGTAGGGCAAAGGAGCCACGGGGGGCCCACAAGCCTGCTAGGCTCCCCCAGGCCGCGGCTAGGGGGCTTGTGGCCTCCCCCGGGACCCTTTGCCTTGGTTCTCAAGCTTCGTGTGTATCTTATGTTCCGGAAAAAATCTTTTCGGAGGTTTTATTCCGTTTGGACTCCGTTTGATATTCTCGTCCGAAAAAGGTCAAAAACACGAAAAACAGGAACTGGCACTTGGCACTGAGTTAATAAGTTAGTCCCAAAAAAGATATAAAATGCATACAAAACAACCAAAGTTTGACAAGATAATAGCATGGAACCATCAAAAATTATAGATACGTTGGAGACGTATTAGGGCCCACTCGGTAATCCATCATCATCATGAGCTCAATGTGACTAAGGAGTTAGCCACGGGATGATGTGTTACGGAACGAGTAAACAGACTTGCCGATAACAATATTGAACAAGGTATAGGGATACCGATGATCGAATCTCGGGCAAGTATCATACCGGTAGACAAAGAGAATTGTATACGGGATTGATCGAGTCCCCGACATCGTGGTTCATCCGATGAGATCATCGTGGAACATGTGGGAACCAACATGGATATCCAAACCCCGTAGTTGGTTATTAACTGGACAAGTGTCTCGGTCATGTGTACATTCTTCCCGAACCCGTAGGGTCTACACACTTAAGGTTCGATGACGCTAGGGTTATATGGGAATAGTGTACATGGTTATCGAAGGTTGCTCGGAGTCCCGGATGAGATCCCGGATGTCACGAAGAGTTCTGGAATGGTTCGGAGGTAAAGATTCATATACAGGAAGTGAGGATTTGATCGCGGAAGTGTTTCGGGCATAACTGGTAATGTACCGGGACCACCGGAAGG
The DNA here is from genome assembly GCF_904849725.1 of Hordeum vulgare subsp. vulgare. Lineage (NCBI taxonomy): Eukaryota > Viridiplantae > Streptophyta > Magnoliopsida > Poales > Poaceae > Hordeum > Hordeum vulgare. The sequence continues at coordinate 472,380,827 of NC_058520.1, forward strand.
GTTCCGGGGGTCCACCGGGAAGGGCCACCAGCCCCAAAGTACTACATGGGACAAAAGTGGATGGGAACCAGTCCCTAGGTTGGCTGGTGCGCCACCACTAAGTGCCCAAGGTGCAGAAGGGGTGGAGAGGGGCAAAACCCTAGGCATGAAGGGGCACCTTTGGGCCCAAGGCCCACCTTAGGGCGCCTCCTGCACCCTTGGTTGCCGCCCCTTGCCCAATCTAGGGCTGCCGCACCCCTTAGGGTCGGAAACCCTAAGGGTGGGCACCCTCCTCCATCTCCTCCTATATGTAGTGGAGGGTTTGGGGCTGTTTTGAGACATAGCCTCTCTCTCTCTCTCCGCGCAGCCCTACTCCTCCTCCTCCTCCTCCTCCGTAGTGCTTGGCGAAGCCCTGTCAGAGTACCACGCAACTCCACCGTCACCACACCGTCGTGCTGTCAGAGCTCTCCCTCAACCTCTCCTCCCTCCTTACTGGATCAAGGCATTGGAGACGTCACCGGGCTCCAGGTGTATATAACGCGGAGGCACCGTTGTTCGGTGCATAGCTCGGAATCCACCATGATCTGAATCTCTACGAATACGACTCCATCAACCGCGTTCTAGCAATGCTTCTGCTTAGCGATCTTCAAAGGTATGAAGATGCTCTACCCCTTTGTTCATTCCTGGTTTCTCCATAGATAGATCCTTGTGTGACGTAGGAATTTTTTTTAAATTACTACATTCCCCAACACCGGTACCCTTTCGGTGGTCCCGGTACAATACCGATAAACCCCGAAACCTTTCCGGTGACCGGAACTGGACTTCCCATATATAAATCTTTACCTCCGGACTATTCCGGAAACTCCTCGTGACGTTCGAGATCTCATATGGGACTCCAAACAACCATAGGTAACCACATATACAATTCCAATCACAACTCTAGTGTCACCGAACCTTAAGTGTGTAGATCCTATGGGTTCGGGAGCCATGCAGACATGACCGAGACATCTCTCCGGTCAATAACCAACAGCAGGATCTGGATACCCATGTTGGCTCCCACATGTTCCATGATGATATCATTGGATGAACCACGATGTCAAGGATTCACTCAACCCCGTATGAATTCCCTTTGTCTACCGGTATGATACTTGCCCGAGATTCGATCGTCGGTATCCCTATACCTTGTTCAATCTCATTACCGGCAAGTCTCTTTACTCATTCCATAACACATGATCCCGTGGCTAACTCCTTAGTCACATTGAGATGATTATGATGATGCATTACCGAGTGGGCCCAGAGATACCTCTTCGTCACACGGAGCGACAAATCCCAGTCTCGATTCGTACCAACCCAACAGACACTTTCGGAGATACCTGTAGTGCACCTTTATAATCACCCAGTTACGTTGTGACGTTTGATACACCCAAAGCAGTCCTACGGTATCCGGGAGTTGCACAATCTCATGGTCTAAGGAAATGATACTTGACATTATAAAAGCTCTAGCAGACGAACTACACGATCTTGTGCTATGCTTAGGATTGGTCTTGTCCATCACATCATTCTCCTAATGATGTGATCCCGTTATCAACGACATCCAATGTCCATGGCCAGGAAACCATGACCATATATTGATGAATGAGCTAGCCAACTAGAGGCTCACTAGGGACATGTTGTGGTCTATGTATTCATACATGTATTATGGTTTCCGGTTAATACAAATATAGCATTAACAATAGACAATTATCATGAACAAGGAAATATAATAATAACCATTTTATTATTGCCTCTAGGGCATATTTCCAATAGTCTCCCACATGCACTAGAGTCAATAATCTAGTTATATCGTGATGAATCGAACACCCGTAGAGTTTTGGTGCTGATCATGTTTCGCTCGTGGAAGAGGTTTAGTCAACGGGTCTGCGACATTCAGATCCGTATGTACTTTACAAATATCTATATGTCCATCCTGAATGTATCCACGAATGGAGTTGAAGCGGTGATTGATGTGCTTGGTCTTCTTGTGAAACATGCGCTCCTTGGCAATGGCAATAGCTCCAGTGTTGTCACATAAGAGAGTCATCGGGCCCGACGCACTGGGAATCACTCCTAGGTCGGTGATGAACTCCTTCATCGAGACTCCTTCCTGCGCTGCTTCCGAAGCAACTATGTACTCTGCTTGACATGTAGATGCCGCAACAACACTTTGCTTGCAACTTCACCAGCTAACTGCCCCACCATTCAAAATATACACATATCCGGTTCGTGACTTGGAGTCATCTGAATCTGTGTCGAAGCTAGCATCGACGTAACCCTTTACGACGAGCTCTTCGGCACCTCCATAAACGAGAAACATATATTTAGTCCTTTTCATGTCCTTAAGGATATTCTTGACCGCTGTCCAGTGATCCACTCCGGGATTACTTTGGTACCTCCCAACCAAACTTATGGCAAGGTTCACATCAGGTCTGGTACACAGCATGGCATACATAATAGAGCCTATGGCTGAAGCATAGGGGACAGTACTCATCTTTTCTCTATCTTCTGCCGTGGTCGGGCATTGAGTTGTGCTCAATATCACACCTTGCAATACAAGCAAGAACCGTTCTTGGACATGTCCATATTGAACTTCTTCAATATCTTGTCAAGGTATGTGCTTTGTGAAAGACCAATGAGGCGCCTCGTTCTATCTCTATAGATCTTGATGCCTAATATGTAAGCAGCTTCTCCAAGGTCCTTCATTGAAAACACTTATTCAAATAGGCCTTTATGATTTCCAAAAGTTCTATATCATTTCCATCAACAATATGTCATCCACATATAATATGAGAAATGCTACAGAGCTCCCACTCACTTCCTTGTAAATACAGGCTTCTCCATAAGTCCGTACAAACCCAAACGCTTTGATCACCTCATCAAAGCGAATGTTCCAACTCCAAGACGCTTGCACCAGCCCATAGATGGAGCGCTGGAGCTTGCATACCTTGTCAACATTTTTAGGATCGACAAAACATTCCGGTTGTATCATATACAATTCTTCCTTAAGAAAACTGTTAAGGAATTCCATTTTGACGTCCATTTGCTAGATCTCATAATCATAAAATGCAGGAACTACTAACATGATTCGGATGGACTTAAGCATCGCTATGGGTGAGAAAGTCTCATTGTAGTCAACTCCTTGAACTTGTTGATAACCCTTAGCAACAAGTCAAGCCTTATAGATGGTCACATTACCATCCGCATCAGTCTTCTTCTTAAAGATCCATTTGTTTTCCATGGCTCGCCGATCATCGGGCAAGTCCACCAAAGTCGATACTTCGTTCTCATGCATGGATCCTATCTCGGATTTCATGGCTTCAAGCCATTTATTGCAATGTGGGCCCGCCATCGCTTCTTCATAGTACGAAGGTTCACTTTTGTCTAACAACATGATTTATAGGACAGGGTTGTCGTAACACTCTGGTGCAGAACGTGTCCTCGTGGACCTACGAAGTTCAGTAGTAACTCGATTCAAAGTTTCATGATCATCATCAGTAACTTCCTCTCTAGTCAGTGCAGGCACCCCAGGAACATTTTCTAGTGTTGCGCTACTCTCCGGCTCGAGATGGGGTACAATTGCCTCATCAAGTTCTACTTTCCTCCCACTCACTTCTTTCGAGAGAAACTCTTTCTCTAGAAAGGATACATTCTTGGCAACGAAGATCTTGCCTTCGGATCTGAGATAGAAGGTATACCCAATAGTTTCCGTAGGCTATCCTATGCAGACGCACTTTTCTGATTTGGGTTTGAGCTTTTCAGGTTGAAATTTCTTTACATAAGCATGGGATGCCCAAACTTTTAGAAACGACGGCTTAGGTTTCTTCCCAAACCATAATTCATACGGTGTCGTCTCAACGGATTTAGATGGTGCCCTATTTAAAGTGAAGGCGACAGTCTCCAATGCATATCCCCAAAATGATAGCGGTAGATCTGTAAGAGTCATCATAGATCGCACCATATCCAATAGAGTGTGATTACGGCGTTCAGACACGCCGTTACGCTGAGGTGTGCCAGGCGGCGTGAATTGTGAAACAATTCCACATTTCCTTAAGTGCATGTCAAACTCGTGACTTAAATATTCTCCTCCATGATCAGATCGTAAGAAATTTATTTTCTTGTCACTTTGATTCTCTACCTCACTCTCAAAGTCCTTGAACCTTTCAAAGGTCTCAAACTAGTGTTTCATTAAGTAGGCATACCCATATCTGCTTAAGTCATCAGTGAGGGTGAGAACATAACGATAGCTGATGACGAGATGATGTTTATACTTCTCACACCTCGTTGGTTACCCCAAGTGGAAGGTTGAGATGTAGTCAGCAGCAAGTTTTCCCTCACATGGAGACGGTAATGTTTATCAGACCAGGAGGACTCCTAGGCTTAACAAGTAGGTGTATCCTGTCCTGGTTAGCAGAAGACGTGGACCTGCACACACTACAAATAACTCTGCTCCCAACGAGTACAGAGAGGTTGTCAATCTCTCCGGCCTTATAGTTTGCAAAGGATCAAAACACAAGCGGGAATAGTGATAGTGATTGTAACGGAAAAGTAAATAAAAACGGTAAATGATGGAGGTGTAAACAATGATGGTGATATGGACCGAAGTCACATGATGGTCACTAGTGAAGTCTCTCTCCCAAAAGGCGATAAACAACTATGCTTGGGTGAACAAATTACTGTTGGGCAATTGATAGAATTATGAACGCACCGCAATGCTAATTATGCTACATGATAGTTAGAGGTTCAATAGTAATAGGCAGTACGCCAAGACAAGTAGACCATTTATTCATCAGCATCACTTACTAATCATCCACCTTGATATATCTATCCAGAACATCTTGCCGGTATTAAGTTGCGATCCCCACCCAAAGTGTAAACTCAAAGCAACGGACAACTGCATTAACAAACTATGCATAAGGTAAACAATCCTTGCAACCGTGGTCACAAGCACCATTGTTTTCTCCCTGGTGGCAATAGCACATCCCCTAGTCTCATGTTTCTATCACTCAAGCTAGACATTGAGGAGCATGAACCCACAATCATGCATAACGCTCCCTCTTGGAGTTACAATCTACTACACGGCCAAAACAATAAGTAGCAACGGAGAACATGCATGAATCACTAAGGAACATAATATAAAAGGATAATCAAATATATAACTCATAACAATCTGAACATAATCTCATAATCCATCGGATCCCAACAAACCGAGCATAGCAATAGCAAGAGAATTACATAGATGCCTTGATCATGTAGGGAAGCTCACAAGGTCTAACCACTGAAGCACAAGATTGGAGAGAAGACATCACATAGCTACTGCTCATGGACTCATGGTCCAAGGAGGACTACTCACGACACGTCCGGGAAGTGTCCATGGCGGTGGAGAAGCTCCCGGAGGTCAATCCTCCCTCCGGCAGGGTGTCAGGAGGAGGTCTCCTCGCGGTCCCGATCTTGGAAGCGCTGCGGCAGCAGAACGATGAAGAAATTCATGATTCTGGATCTTATGGAAGGGTTTTCTCTTAGAGGAGTAAATATAGGCAAAAGGAGGGCACCAGAGGAGGTGGGACACACCCAGGCGGCCTCCCAGCGAGGCCAGGGGGTAGGCCGCGCCCACAGGTCTCCTGGGCGGCCCCTAGCCCCCCTCACGCCCATCTTCGGTCATCTGGAATCTTCTGTTACGCTGATTTTTTTTATATTTTTCTCGGGATTTTTCGGGCTTTGGAAAATTGGGTAAAAGCCCCTGCAAAATCGACATCAGGAGACAGAAACTAGAACTGGGTGCACTGAGTTAGTAGGTTAGTCCAAATATGTGTAAAATGATATAAAAGTGTAGCAGAACATATAACAATTTCACCTAAAAGATCATGGAACTAGCAGAAATTATAGATACGTTTTGGACGAATCAACATCCCACAGCTTAATTTTTGCTCGTCCTCGAGTCGATAAATGATAACACAATAATTTCTGTGGTCACATGCTAACACTCGTATAAGAACTTCAAAGTAAAGCAAGTAAGATATGCAATTGAAGTCAAGACAATAACAAGCAAGAGTCTATATCTAGTATTGAGTTTAGCAAAGTAAGAACTTAAAGGTGCAAGAGCTCTCGTTGTCCGTGACTCAAATGTCTCCATATGGTGTTTTTGTGCAAGAAGTGGGAGATGGGTTGAGATCATAAAATATTTTGAATTGAGTACTCAATATACTAAAATTTCACACTTGGTCTCCTTCGGAATCTTATTTTGACTCACCCTCAGACCACTAGTCAGGCACAAGTCAAAATGATCCTCTCCCTTTCGACTTTGAGCACTCATGCAATGGATGAGCGTAAGCAAGGTATGTTGGCACTTAGGATGGCAAATAGAATAATGATGGGGAAGGAAGACAAAAAGGTGTGAAAGGCTCACATCAATGAGGACAACCATAGGCGAGAGAAAGCCAAATGATAGATATGATGTGAGGAGTAGGGATTGCCAAGTAACGGATGCACATGTGAGCTAAGGTAAGCTCTCTTATGGAACTAGTGGGGGTGCACCCAACTTATTTGCTCATGAAGACCTAGAGCTCATTTGAGGAGGCTCATCATTGGAATATGCAAACCAAGTTCTATAGTGTAAGGGTCCCCACATAGTTATGCATGAATGACAATCTCTATGTAGTACCAATATAGCAATGGAGTACGAGTGTGGACCTTTCAAATGGAATAGTAATGTTGCCCCCTTCTCTCTTTTTATTTCTTCTTTTTTTCTTTTTTCTCTTTTTTTATTTGTGGCCTCTTTGGCTCTTTCTTTTTATCACTCATTTGTCCTCTTTTGGATCTTTTGTTTTGTCCTCTTTGGGATCTTTTCCTCACTTAAGGGAAACACTCTATGTTTTACATGAATAAAAATAAGATCATCACACTTTATAAGAAGTACTCAACATAAAGACAAGTGAAAACTATCATGATGTATTGAAATGTATGCCTCTGCCAGTGTAGCAGGATATGCAATGATACTAGCGCGTCATGTTGCAGTAATAAGGGCAAGGCCCAACTATCATGTGGCTCCTCGATCAAGCAAAATCATGTATGACATGAAGATAATGTCATGAGATGGTGGATGTTGCATGGCAATGTATCTCGGAAAGGCTATGGAAATGCCTTAATAGGTAGGTATGGTGGCTGTTTTCAGGAAAGATATAATGAGGCTTATATATGACAAAGCGTACCATGTCATGGGTTTGGATGCACCGACGGAGTTTGCACAACTCTCAAGATGAGAAAGGGCAATGCACGGTACAGAAGAGGCTAGCCAAATATGGATGGTGGAAGTGCCAACATTCAAATACTCACATTAGTCCAAAGAACTCATATACTTATTATCGGTAACTATCTATCTAGTTAGAAAATTCACAAAGAGACAAGTACCCCGAGGAGGGGTGTGTTGGGGTTTGGTTATCCTTGCGCATCCCCAACTCATGGTAACGTGAGGGTACTCTATATATTCCAACCCCTCCAGAGGTTAGCGATGAATTTAGTAGCTAGAGTTCTCAACTAATTTTTCGTTTTTGAAAAACACAAGTATTTCCCAAAATACGACACCTATCACTAATAGGCTCAATTTCTTGGCACCAATAGTCCAAACATTACACAAATCAATACCTCAAAACAATTGCAAGTTACTACTATACTTAAATAGCAACCTCAGTTACCTACTCATGCAAGACACACAACTTAGTGCAACGAGCCAACTCTCTAAACAAGATAAGCATGATAACTCAAGAGAGTTCCAGAAGAAACCTAAATAAAATATCTTAAAAAGATAAGCATGAAAAATAAGAGCTAAGCATGACAGTAGCTATGGAAAGATAAAGAACACACAAAAAAGATAAGCATGGAAACATATGTTGTGTTCTAGAGTGGAATGGAGCGTGTTTCTCTCCCAAACAAGGTAGGATAGGTTCAGACTTGTTATGAACAGAAAGCAAAACTAAAACAAACTAAAAAGTAAAGAGCGGGACGCTCCAAGCATAGCACATAACATATGAAGTGATAAAATATAGCATGGAGATGGACGAACTGATGATTGTTGATAGAGAAGGGATGCACGGGGCATCCCCAAGCTTAGACGCTTGAGTCTCCTTGAATATTTCTTGGGTGCATGGGGGCATCCCCAACCTTGAGCGGTTGACACTCCTGTATCTTCTTTCATCATCTCCCATCGCATACTTGAAAACTCCCTTCATACGAAACTCATCATAAGCTTATTAGAGTGGTTAGTACCCATGATAAAATAATTCATTACCTACTGGAAATAATGATTTTCATGAAAAGCTACTGTTTCTCATGATTTCCAAAAGGTTTTTTCAAAGGAAAAGAAAGCTTAAGATTTGCAAAATGATCAAAACGCAAAACATGGCCGAATCTGTGAAAAACAGAACAACGGGTAGTAAATAATTTATTCGGGGCACTTATGCAACTCAAATCAAACAACTTAGAACAGATGCCAGAAAGGCAATTATATAGATCATGCTGTCAAAAATCTTCAGATCAAAAAGATGATCTGGTGATTTTTGGCGAATTTTTCCGTCAGGCGGACTGAATCTGTTTCTCGACAGCATGTCACAATTTTTGAGATTTCTTGCAATCGGAAGCTATAACTTGGCACAAAGCTTAAAAATAAAGATACAATGATGTTTCTACAATAGTAACAAACATAAAGACCACTAAAACTGAAAGCAAAAACAAATTGGGTTTCCTCCCAACAAGCGCTTTCTTTTATTCCTTTGAGGTAGGCATAATGCAAAAAGATGAAGTATTATCAACTCCATAAGAATAGCTTGCCCGAGTAACAGACTCATAAGGTAACTTAATCTTGTTTCGAGGGAAGAGTTCCATTCCCTTTTTAAGGGGAAATTGGAATTTAATAATTCCCTCTTTCATGTCAATGATAGCACCAACGATGCGGAGAAAAGGACGTCCCAAAATAATTGGACATGGGGGATCACACTCAATGTCCATAATAAGAAAATCGACGGGCACATAATTATCATTGACAATAATAAGAACATCATCAATTCTCCCTAAAGGTTTCTTTATGGAAGAATAAACAAGACGAACACCAAAAGAACATGGATCAAAAGGTTTCAAATTAAGCATATCATACATTCTTTTGGGCATAACGGAAGCACTAGCTCCAACATCACATAATGCAAAGCAAGAGATGTTATTCAATTTAATCTTGACTATAGGATACCAACCATCTCCTAGTTTTCTAGGAATAGAAGTCTCTAGCTTGAGCTTCTCCTCCCTAGCTTTGATAAGATCATTGGTAATATGCTCGGTGAAGGCAATATTGAGTGTACTAGTGTGGGGGCCTTTAGCCATTCTTTGCAAAAAAAGTGATAACTTTGGAAAGACTACAATTGTAAAAATCAATATCATTGCTATTAAGTAGAATTGTAGTGTCATCCAATATGTATAATTTGCTCTCTATTATAAGAGTTTGGATGTCTTCCCAAGTTTGGGGATGTTTAGGAGCAACTTCAAACCAAAGATCTTGTGGCTTCCTAAGGCAACCATGCCAAGGGCATAAATCTCCATAATGACTAGTATAATCACAAGGTTTATTTTTTTAAATACCCTTAGTGGTAACTGGAGCAATAGAATAGAAGGTATAATCATTGTTGTTGTGACTAGTAAAGTCACACAACTTGGTGTTCTCAGTGGAACCCATAGCAGTGGAAACAAGCAAGAACAAAACAACTATTTTTTTTGTGGTTTTTGGTATAAGACTCTAAAGCAAAAACTAGAAAGCAAACTAACAAGAGTAAAAAGAAAAAGTAAAAGACAACGTGCAACTCCCCTATCTTGAAGACTGGAGTCACCGGCAACGGCGCTAGAAAACTTTGCTTGATGACGAGATGATGTATATACTTCTCGCACCTCGTTGGTTACCCCAAGTGGAAGGTTGAGATGTAATGAGAACCAAGTTTCCCCTCACACGGAGACTGTAAGGTTTACCGAACCAGGAGGACTCCTAGGCTCAACAAGTAGGTGTCTCCTGTCCTGGTTAGCAGAAGAAGTGGACCTGCACACACAACAAATAACTTTGCTCCCAACGAGTACAGAGAGGTTGTCAATCTCTCCGGCCTTGTAGTTTGCAAAGGATCAAAACATGAGTGGGAATAGTGATAGTGATTGCAACGGAAAAGTAAATAAAAACGATAAATGATGGAGGTGTAAAGAATGATGGTGATATGGACCGGAGTGACATGATGTTCACTAATGATGTCTCTCTCCCAAAAGAAGATAAACAACTATGCTTGGGTGAACAAATTACAGTTGGGCAATTGATAGAATTATGAACGCAATACAATGCTAATTATGCTACTTGATAGTTAGAGGTTCAATAGTAATGGGAAGTACGCCAAGACAAGTAGACCGTTTATTCATCATCATCTACTTACTAATCATCCACCTTGAGATATCTATCCAGAAAATCTCGCCGGCATTAAGTTGCGAGCCCCACCCAAAGTGTAAACTCAAAGCAACGGACAACTGCATTAACTAACTATGCGTAAGATAAACAATCCTTGCAACCGTGGTCACTAGCACCGTTGTTTTCTCCCTGGTGGCAACAACACATCCCCCGGTTTCATGTTTCTGTCACTCAAGCTAGACATCGAGGGGCATGAACCCACACTCATGCATAATGCTTCCTCTTGGAGTTACAATCTACTACTCGGATAAAGCAATAAATAGCAACGGACAAAATGCATGAATCACTAAGGAACATAATATTAAAGGATAATCAAATATATAACTCATAACAATCTGAACATAATCTCATAATCCATCGGATCCCAACAAACCGAGCATAACAATAGCAAGAGAATTACATAGATGCCTTGATCATGTTGGGCAGCTCACAAGGAATAACCATTGAATCACAAGATTGGAGAGAAGACATCACATAGCTACTAGTCATGGACTCATGGTTCAAAGAGGACTACTCACGGCACGTCCGGGAAGCATCCATGGCGGTGGAGAAGCTCCCGGAGGTCAACCCTCCCTCCGGTAGGGTGCCGAGAAGAGGTCTCCTGACGCTCCTAATCTCGGAAGCGTTGTGGCAGAGGAACGATGGGGAAATTCGTGATTGTGGATCTTATGGAAGGGTTTTCTCTCGGAGGAGTAAATATAGGCGAAAGGAGGGCACCGGAGGAGGTGGGACCCACCCAGGCGACCTCCCGGCACGACCACGGGGTAGGCCGCGTCCACAGGACGCCTCGGCGGCCCCTGGCCCCCCTCTGGCCCATCTTCGGTGATTTGGAAGCTTCCGTTATGCTAATTTTTTATATATTTTTCTCGGGATTTTTCGGGCTGTGGAAAATTGGGTAAAAGCCCCTGCAAAATAGACATCAGCAGACAGAAACTGGCACTGGGTGCACTGAGTTAGTAGGTTAGTCCAAATATGTGTAAAATGATATAAAAGTGTAGTAAAACATATAACAATGTCACCCAAAAGATCATGGTACAAGCAGAAATTATAGATACATTTTGGACGTATCAATAGCCACCGCGAGCCACAACACTCATTGGACCGCGTACATCGGTATATGTATTATTTCCAACAAGTTGGTTGCTCACTCCATTGTTCCAGAGAACGGAGTCTTAGTCATCTTGCCCATGAGGCACGGTTCGCAACTATTTTTTTTAAATATTGCTTTTTTATTCTTTTTTGAAAAAAATAGTGCTATTTCGAAAATTTGCAAAAATGTGATCTTGTCGGCCTAGCCAAGACCAATAAGTCCCAGTCGGCCTTGGCTAGGCCGATAGGCCTGTCGTCCTAACCTATCGCCCTTGGCTAGGCAGATAAGTTCCTGTCGGCCTTGGCTAGGCCAATTAGTCCCTGTCGGCCTTGGCTAGGCCAATAGGGACTAATTGGTGTTGGCTAGGCCAATAGGTGCATGAATATATTTTTTCATGGAATTTTCCCGCCTCCATTTCCCGCCTAACTTTCGTGCCATTTCATTTGCCGCCCAATTTATCCGCGATGAACCAACTGAGCATACAGATAGATATGAATATGTCTCATACATAAAATAGACATACGTATCATACATAATTAGATAGACATGTCTGCAGTGATAGATAGAAGGGCAAGAGCTCTGCGTCGCTGACGACGTCTGCCTTGGCGCTCTGGTGGTGTGGGAGGCGTACTCCATCCAAACCTTTGGGGGGCCTAATTTTATGAAGAGGAATCTCGGACCCGTCCTGGTCATTCTGTGTATCCTGTGTGGGCCATGGTGGAGGAGTCGAGAACATGTCCAACCACATATTTGGCTCTGTAGGTGGCTCTTCTTGTTCACTCGCGCACCCGAATCCGGACACCGATGCCTCATGATATGCATAGGATCCTACAGGAGGGACCATACCAGTTGGATGTGGCTGAAACATGAAACCCGCAGTGGGACTATGATGTTGCGGAGTTGGCTGAAACACGAAGCTCGATGAGGGAGCATGGTGTTGTGCCTAATGCCACGCCGAACTGCCAGCCTGGCCAGGAGGGGGTGGATGGGGCATCGGTTGTTGTTCTAGACGTGGACGCGGCTGATGTCGACGCACGGAGGGACGCGACTGCTGGTGGTGGTGGTGGTGGTGGTGCTGCTGCTGAACAACGTCTGAAGTGCGGGTGCACGTGATAGCTCTATAGACATCTCGTATCTTATGCTCCAAGCGCTTGACCCATGGCTGAATCTGAGACCTTGGTACTAGAAGAGGTTCACTGGACAATTGTCGATCAAAGTTCATCACGTCAGTATGAAGACTGTATGCCAACTCACCCTGAAATTGTCACGAGGATTAATAAGTACGGAAGACAAAGTATGTAACAAGAAGTTGTATTAGGTAAATATAATAAATATTACCGCGTACTGCCTGGAGCCAGAAGTATCATAGGTTGGGTACATATCAGACGTATGAGTGTCCGGAATCTCATCTGTATTGGAGTGTTGAAAGATGCATAATCGTGTCCCTATCATCTGTAGATCCAAATCTACCGGAGCACCTAAAAATATGTAAGCTACTTAATTCACTAACCAAAATATATCCAAATGTACCGGAGCACCTAAAAATATTTAAACTACTTAATTCACTAAACTAAATATATTCAAAGTTACCGGATAGAAATATTTAAACTACTAAATTGACAAACCTAAAAATATTTTACCCTTGAAGCGTGCGCAGAAACGACGAACGACGTTTGACGAACACCGAGAAAAATGACGAACGCAACAACCACCACCACCATCTCCAACTGCACCACAACAACCACCTTCACCCACACCTCCACCACCACCACCACTACCACCACTACCACCACCTCCACATCAAACTCCACCACCACCACCAAAAAATATTGAACAACACCACCACGAACTACCCCATCGCGAGTGAGACGGATGGTTTGGCTGCTCTAACCCTATGCAATAAAACTACGGTGAGAAATGTGGAAAAACGGCTATGATTAAGTATAGATATGAGAGATTTTCTTGGTGGGGGTGAAGGAAAGAGGAGAAGGAGATAAGGAGGAGGAAGAATGGGAGGAGGAGGAAGAATGAGAGAGAGGGTGCGGGCGGCTGGTGGCTGGCTGGCCGGCCACCTATCGACCACGCCAAAGCCGACAGGCCCATCGGCCGGGCCGAGGCCGATTGGCCAGCCTCCAGGCTGAGAGGGTAAGGGGCGACGTGGCCGGGCCAATAGTCGGCCTCCACATGGCCGATTGGGAACTAACCGGCCGCGCCTACGCCGACATGACGCTATCGGCCCCGCCTGGGCCGACTCGATCCAATCGGCCACGCCTAAGCCGACGCCACCCTATTTTTGTAAATTTTAAAAATAGCTCTATATTTTTCAAAAAGAATAAAAAATCAACATTTAAAAAAAAATAGCCGGTTCGCATGTGTCAAATGATTGAAAATCAAGAGACTCCAAAAGTCCATCTGTATGAAGTTTCTTCATGTGTTTGACACTGATATGACCAAGGCGGCAGTGCCACAAGTATGTGGGACTATAATTATCAACCTTGCATCTTTTGGTACTCACACTATGAATATGTGTAACATCACGTTCGAGATTCATTAAGAATAAACCATTGACCAGCGGGGCATGACCATAAAGCATATCTCTCATATAAATAGAAGAACCATTATTCTCAGATTTAAATGAGTAGCCATCTCGCATCAAAAGAGATCCCGATACAATGTTCATTCTCATAGATGGTATTAAATTAGAATTATTAAGGTTTAAAACTAATCCCGAAGGTAGATGTAGAGGCAGTGTGCCGACGACGATAACATCGACCTTGGAACCATTCCCGATGCGCATCGTCACCTCGTCCTTCACCAGTCTCTGCTTATTCCGCAGCTCCTGTTTTGAGTTATAAATGTGAGCAACTGCACCGGTATCAAATACCCAGGAGCTACTAAGAGCGTTGGTAAGGTACACATCAATAACAAGTATATCATATATACCTTTGACGTTGTCGGCCTTCTTATCAGCTAAGTACTTGGGGCAATTCCCCTTCGAGTGATTGTTTCCCTTGCAATAATAGCACTCAGTCTCTGGCTTGGGTCCATTCTTGGACTTCTTCCCGGCAACTGTTTTACCGGGCGCGGAAACTTTTTTGCCACCCTTCTTGAAGTTCTTCTTACCCTCGCCTTTCTTGAAAATAGTGGTCCTATTCACCATCAACACTTGATGTTCCTTTTTGACTTCCACCTTCTATGATTTCAGCATTGGATACAACTCGGGAATGGTCTTTTCCATCGCTTGCATGTTGTAGTTCATCACAAAGATCTTGTAGCTAGGTGGAAGCAATTGGAGGATCCTGTCAATAACCGAGTCGTCCGGAAGGTTAACTCCCAGCTGAGACAAGCGGTTGTGCAACCCACACATTCTGAGTATGTGTTCGCTAACAGAACCATGTTCCTCCATCTTACAACTGAAGAACTTGTCGGAGACTTCAATCTCTTGACCCGGGCATGAGCTTGGAAAACCAGTTTCAGCTCTTGGAACATCTCATATGCTCCTTGTTGCTCAAAATGCTTTTGGAGCCCCGGTTCTAAACTGTAAAGCATGCCAGACTGAACCGGGGAGTAATCATCACTACGTGACTGCCAGGCGTTCATAACGTCTTGAGCCGCTGGGAGAACGGGTGCTTCACCTAGCGGCGCTTCAAGGACATACATTTTCTTGGAATCTACGAGGATGAGCCTCAAGTTACGGACCTAGTCTGCATAGTTTCTTCCCTCGTCTTTCAGCTTGGTTTTCTCTAGGAAAGCATGGAAGTTCAGTGGGACATGAGCGTAGGCCATTGGATCTACAATATAGATTGTGAAGACAATTTTAGACTAAGTTCATGATAATTAAGTTCATCTAATCAAATTATTTAATGAACTCCCACTCAGATAGACATCCCTTTAGTTATCTAAGTGATACATGATCCATATCGACTAGGCCGTGTCCGATCGTCACGTGAGACGGACTAGTCATCAATGGTGAACATCTCCATGTTGATCGTATCTCCATACGACTCATGTTCGACCTTTCGGTCTCTCGTGTTCCGAGGCCATGTCTGTACATGCTAGGCTCTTCAAGTCAACCTAAGTGTTTTGCGTGTGTAAATATGGCTTACACCCGTTGTATGCGAACGTTAGAATCTATCACACCCGATCATCACATGGTGCTTCGAAACATCGATCCTTGGCAACGGTGCACACTTAGGGGTAACACATTTCTTGAAATTTGAGTGAGGGATCATCTTATTTACTACCGTCGTTCTAAGAAAATAAGAAATAGAAACATGATAAACATCACATGCAGATCATATAGTGACATGATATGGCCAAATATATCTTGCGCCTTTGATCTCCATCTTCGGGGCGCGGCATGATCACCATTTTCACCGGCATGACACCATGATTTCCATCATCAAGATATCCATCATTGTGTCTTCATGAAGTCGTCTCGCCAACTACTACTTCTACTACTATGGCTAACGGTTAGCAATAATGTAAAGTAATCACATGGCGTTGCATGTCATACAATAAATTAAGACAACTCCTATGGCTTCGGCCGGTTGTCATACTAATCGACATGCAAGTCGTGAAACCTATTACAAGAACATGATCAAGCTCATACATCACATATATATCATCACATCCTTTTGGCCATATCACATCACATAGCATACCCTGCAAAAACAAGTTAGACGTCTCTAATTGTTGTTGCAAGTTTTACATGGCTGCTATGGGTTTCTAGCAAGAACGTTTCTTACCTACGTCACAGCCACAATGGTGATATGCCAATTGCTATTTATCCTTTATAAGGAACCTCTTCATCGAATCCGATCCGACTAAAGTGGGAGAGACAAACACCCGCTAGCCACCTTATGCAACAAGTGCATGTCACGCAGGGAACCAGTCTCACGTAAGAGTACGTGTAAAGTCGGTCCGGGCCGCTTCATCCCACAATGCCGCCGAATCAAGATAAGACTAGTAAGGGTAAGCAAATTGACCAAATCATCGCCCACAACTTACTTGTGTTTTCCTCGTGCATAAAATCTACGCATAGACCTAGCTCATGATGCCATTGTTGGGGAACGTAGTATAATTCAAAATTTCCCTACGCCACCAAGATCAAACTAGGAGAAGCCAGCAATAAGAGAGGGAGAGCATATTCATACCGTTGAAGATCGCTGAGCGGAAGCGTTACTATGAACGCGGTTGATGGTGTCGTACTAGCGGCGATCCGATCCAAGCACCGAACGAACGGTGCCTCCGTGTTCAACACACCTACAGCCCGGGGACGTCTCCTCATTTTTGATCCAGCAAGGGTGAAGGATATGTTGAGGGATAGATCCGGCAGCACGATGGCGTGGTGGCGGTGGAGCTTGTGGTTCTTCGACAGGGCTTTGCGAAGCACCGCGGAGGAGGAGAACTAGAGAGGTAGGGCTGCGCCAAGGGGAGATGTTCAAGGTGTGTGCAGCCCTCCCCAAACCCCCACTATTTGTAGGAGGGAGGGAGAGGGGGCCGGCCACCCTAGGGAAACCCTAGGATGGGCGGCGGTGGCCTAGGAGGTGGGGGCAGCGGTGCCCTAGGGGTGGCTTGCCTTCCAAGTCGGAGGGAGGCAGCCCCACGCCCTAGGGTTTTGCTCTAGGTCCCTTGGGCCCTCCTCTGTTGGCTCGCACCAGCCCACCAGGGGCTGGTTCCCTTCCACTTTCGGCCCATGCAGCCCTCCGGGACGGTTGGACCCTCTCGGTGGACCCCCGGTACCTGTTCGGTGGTCCCGGTACAATACCGATAAACCCCGAAACCTTTTCGGTGACCGAAACTGGACTTCCCATATATAAATCTTTACCTCCGGACTATTCCGAAACTCCTCATCTGAGATCTCATATGGGACTCTGAACAACCTTCGGTAACCACATATACAATTCCCATCACAACTTTAGCGTCACCGAACCATAAGTGTGTAGACCCTACGGGTTCAGGAACCATGCAGACATGACCGAGACATCTCTCTGTCCAATAACCAACAACGGGATATGGATACCCATGTTGGCTCCCACATGTTCCACGATGATCTCATCGGATAAACAACGATGTCAAGGATTCACTCAATTTTGTATGCAATTCCCTTTGTCTACCGGTATGATACTTGCCCGAAATTCGATCATCTGTATCCCTATACCTTGTTCAATCTCGTTACGGACAAGTCTCTTTACTTATTCCGTAACACGTGATCCTGTAGCTAACTCCTTAGTCACATTGAGCTCATTATGATGATGCATTACCGAGTGGGCCTAGAGATACCTCTCCGTCACATGGAGCGACAAATGCCAGTCTCGATTCGTACCAACCCAACAGACACTTCCGGAGATACCTGTAGTGCACCTTTATAATCACCCAGTTACATTGTGACGTTTGATACATGTAGTTCACCTTTATAATCACCTAGTTATATTGTGACGTTTCATACACCCAAAGCACTCCTACGGTATCCGAGGGTTGCACAATCTCATGGTCGAAGGAAATGCTACTTGACATTATAAAATCTCTAGCAGACAAACTGCACGATCTGGTGTTATGCTTAGGACTGGGTCTTGTCCATCACATCATTCTCCTAATGATGTGATCCCGATATCAATGACATCTAATGTCCATGGCCAGGAAACCATGACCATCTATTGATCAACGAGCTAGCTAACTAGACGCTCACTAGGGACATGTTCTGGTCTATGTATTCACACATGTATTACGGTTTTCGGTTAATGCAATTATAGCAGGAACAATAGACAATTATAATGAACAAGGAAATATAATAATAACCAATTATTATTGCCTCTAGGGCATATTTCCAACATCTAGTCCTTGAAGTATCATGCCATTCACCCATTCCGCCCGTCCATTCGACTGTGGGTGCACCATGGAGGCATAGTTAACCCGAGTACTCTGGGAGTGGCAGAACTGGCGGAACTCATCCGAGTCGAAGTTGGTTCCGTTGTCGGTGATGATATCGTGAGGGACTCCGAATCTGAAGATAATTTGTCGAATGAAGCTGACAACAGTCACCGCGTCCAAGTTTTTGATGGGTTTAGCTTCGACACATTTGGTGAATTTATCCACCGCAACTAGCAGGTGGGTGAATCCGCTTGACCAAGTGTGCAAAGGGCCGGCCATGTTGAGGCCCCATATGGCGAATGGCCAAGTGAGCAAAATTGTCTTCAATGCAGATGCACGCTTGTGCGAATCATTCTTGGAGATCTGGCACCCAACACACGGATCCACCAAGTCTCTTGCTGCCTCATTGTCTCGGGGCCAATAAAAACCTGCTCGGAAGGCCTTGGTCACCAGGGTCCGAGAGGATGCATGGTGTCCACAGGTTCCCGAGTGGATCGTGCAGGATTTGTAGTCCTTCGTCCAGAGAGATGCACTTTTGCCTGACTCGTGTAACGCTCTTCTTGTACAATTTGTCTCTAAGTAGTTCGAAAGCTTTAGAACGCCGAACTATCTAGCGGGCTTCCTCTTCGTTCTCGAGAAGCTCTGGCCGGATCAAGTAAGCTACATAAGGTTGCGTCCATTCGGGAGTGATGACGAGCATCTCGTGGACGAGGTAAAACATGGCCGGGATGTCGATCTCAGTCGGATTAGATGGACCGATTGTTTGTGGGGGCTCTTTAGTGAAGGGATGCTCCTTAACCAAGGGGCGCGTAGGTGCTCGAGGACCACGCCCTTTGGAACGATCTTCCGAGTGGACCCGTTCTTTGCCAAGTCGTCGGCCACTTGGTTCTTGGCGGGGCACATGGTGTACTTCCAACCCTTCAAAGGTTTTATCCAGCTTTTCTACAGTGTTGCACTAGACTGTCATTGTTGGGCTTAGGATGTCGCATTCCTTCATGACTTGGTTGATAACGATATCTGAGTTGCCATAAACCATCAATCGGCGGATGCCGAGTGAGATGGCCATGCGGAGCCTGTACAGGAGAGCCTCGTACTCAGCCTCGTTGTTGGATGAATCTAAGTGGATTTTGAGCACGTAGCTTAGTCGATCTCACCTAGGGGGAGACTACGACCACTCCAACCCCCGAGCCATGGAGCATCTTGGATCCATCGAAGAACATGGTCCAATGCTCGGGGACAAGTGGAGCCGGCTGCTCTTGCTCTACCCACTCGGCAAGAAAATCTGCCATGGCCCGAGACTTGATTGCTTTCTTGGCTTCAAACTTGATCCCAAGTGGTAGGAGATCAATCGCCCATTTGGCCACTTGGCCGGATGCATCTCGATTGTGCAGAATTTCCACCAGGGGAGCGTCACTGATGATAGTGACCGAGTGATTTTGTAAATAGTGGACCACCTTCTTCACAGTTAGGTAGATCCCATAGACCAGCTTCTGGTAGTGTGGGTACCTTTGTTTTGAAGGAGTCAGCACTTCGGAAATGTAGTAGATATGCCTTTGTACTTTGTACGCTTTGCCCGCTTCTTCATGCTCTACGATGAGTGTGGTGCTAACCACTTGGATAGTGGCAGCGATGTACATGAGCAAGGGCTCCCGGCTGCTCAGTGCAGCCAACACTGGTTGGGTGGAAAGCAGAGCTTTGAGTTGGTCGAATGCGACCTACGCTTCATCGGTCCATTCGTATCCGTCCGATTTCTTCATCAATCGGTAAAGAGGCAGGGCCTTCTCACTGAGTCTTGAGACGAAGTGACACAGGCATGCAAGGCACCCCGTAAGCCTCTACACTTCGTGGATGTGCTCCGGCCGTCTCATCTGGATGATGTCTCCGATCTTGTCGGGATTAGCATCCATACCTTGTTCGGGAACAAGGAAACCAAGTAGCTTACCAGCCGGTACACCAAAGGTGCATTTGGCCGGATTGAGCTTGATCCCGAGGCGTCGAAGGTTTGCGAAGGTTTCGGGGAGGTCAGCCAGGAGGTCGGAACCTTTCCTGGACTTGGCCATGATGTCGTCCATGTACGCTTCGACATTCCGACTAATATGTTCCTGCATACATTTTTGAATAATACGTTGGAAGGTAGCTCCAGCATTTTTTAGACAGAATAGTATCGTGATATAACAAAAACACCCTCTCTTATTTTGTCAGGTCTATACATTCAGATCTGGTGGTACTCGGAGTACGCATCCAGGAACGACGGGCGTTCACATCCGATAGTGGAATCTACGATTAGAACGATGCGGGGCAGAGGAAAGTGGTCCTTTAGGGAGGCCCGATTGAGGTGCTTGAAGTCCATACACATTCGGAGTGAATTGTTTGTCTTTGGCACCAGGACAACGTTTGCCAACCACTCGGAGTGGTAGACCTCGCGAATGAACTTGACTCCTAGGACCCGAGTGATATCTTTGCCGATTACCCTACGCTTCTCCACGGAGGAGCGGCGCAGGTGTTCCTTGACACTCTTGACCTTCGGGTCCACTCGAAGGAGATACTCAGCCAGCTCCCTAGGAAACCTCTGCATGTTAGACGACTTCCATGCAAAGATATCCTAGTTCTCACGGAGGAACTGTATGAGCTCGACTTCCATTTTGTCTCTGAGTGAGATGGAGATGTTGGTCGCGGAAGCACTCATATCGGTGGAGTGGACGTGGACCTGCTTTGTCTCACCAACCGACTGAAAGGCGGATTCAGTAGTTGTCCGCTTCGACTTGAGAAGATCTGCGGTGTCCACTGCCTTCTTGTACCCATCAAGCTCGTTGGTCATCCTAGAGCCTTGCTGGAGGCACTCCTCGGCAACCTTGCGATTACTAGTCACCGGGATCGCGCATTTCGGTCCTGGCATTTTAATCTTAAGATACATGTAACATGGTCGGGCCATGAAACGTGCGTAGGTGGGCCTACCCAAGATGGCGTGATAGGCACTGCTAATGTCAACCACTTCGAATGTCAACCTCACCTTGTGAAAAATATTCTCGCTGTCGAATACGACGCACAAAGTGATCTAGCCGAGTGATTCGGCCTTCTTCCCGGGGATGACATCATGGAACTGGATGTTACTCTTGTTCAGCCGGGACAACGAGATGTCCATGGCTTTGAGAGTTCCCACATAGATGATATTGAGGCCGCTGCTTCTGTCCATGAGGACTTTCCGCAGTCGGAACCCATTGGCCGCGAGATCGACCACCAGCGCCTGCCTCCGGGGGGTGGCTATGTTGGCGGGGTGGTCCGACAGATCGAATGTGACGCACGTCTTTGCCCAGTCGAGGTACTTTGTGACAGTTGGGGCTGCCATGTTCACCTTTTGATTGATTACCTTCAATCGGATCTTGCTCTCGACGTCAGCGAAGATCATGACGGTCGCTTTAATGTTGGGATACCTGGAGGCGTCCGCTAGGTTGCCCTCATCTTTCTTGTCCCCAGAGTGCTCTCCGCCCATCTCCTTCTGGAGCACACGGTAATTGCGAGCTATGTACTTGGCGGGAATGCCCCGCCCCCTCATCGTCCTTGAGAGAATGAATCTCACGCGGCTGGTCCAAAAGGCTGCTCTTGCACTCGGCTTCTTTTTGCCAGCCCAGTCTTTCTTCTTCTTGGATTTATTTTGGCTCTGCCCTGGGACAACAGCTACTTCGGCTTTGCCCAATTTGTCGCCTTTTCACTTCTACTTCTTCCCAGCGTTGCCCGACCGAGGGGTTTCGTTGGCTCGATGATGACCCACAAGTATAGGGGATCAATCGTAGTACTTTCGATAAGTAAGAGTGTCGAACCCAACGAGGAGCAGAAGGCTCTGATAAACGGTTTTCAGCATGGTAATAACTACAAGCACTGAAAGTAGCGGCAACAAGTGATGGTGTAGTGAGGTGAAACGTAGCAGGAGAAAAGTAACAAGTAACAAGTAGTAGCAACAGTGCAGCAAAGTGGCCAAATGTCACATCCCTAACCCTTAAGCAAGATAGCATTGTGCTCATGTCTTCTTTGCATTTGCATCTAAGAAGTTTCAACAAAAACAACAAAGTGGCAAAGGAAAAAAAACTCAAAACCCTAGCCACCATTTCAATTAAAGGAAATCTCCAACTAGTTCAAAATCAATGAACCCAAAAAGGCCTCAAGAAATGTTCAAACTTTCTGATAAATCATGAAAGTAAATGAGCATTGGAGAAAACTATTTTCTTGACACTTTAAGCTTTTTGAATAAATGAAAAAGGCTACTGGTTTCAAGTTTTAAATTTGAAATCAGAAACTATAAATTTCCAAAAATGTTGAAAACCTCGGAAATGGTTGGGGATACTATAACAAATATTTCAGGAGGTCTAAAATAGTTTTTACTTTTTGTTTTGGGGCTGATTTAATTAGCAAAACAATAATTAGCAAAACAGAAAAACAAAAACAGAAAAAAAAATGGAAAAACCTTACCTGTCGCCTAAGCCTGGCCCGGCCCATCCCTGGCTCGTCCCCTCCCTCGCGCCAGTAGGCAGCAGGAGGTGGCCGCCGCCCCCTGCGGCGCGGCCACGCACCTGCGTGCCTGCCTGGCCGCCACCTCGCGCTGGCGACGACGGGGATAAGCTCCCCAAGGCCTCCCCTATCCATTCCCCGCCTCGGTTCTCTTCCTCCTCCCGGATCTCCTCCTCCTCCTTGCTGCCGCCATTAGAGCCGAGCTCGAGCTCGAGCTGCCCGTGCCCCTAGCCATAGGATTCCCTCCCAGAGCACGCCATTAGCTCCGCCTCGTCGCCCTGGTCATCTCTGCAGAAGCCGAAGCTTCCTCGAGCCCTGCAACGCCTGCAACGCCGTCGTCTTCCACCTCCGGCCGCCGGACCTTTCCCGTCGATTCGTCGCCCCCAGGCCTTCCCCGAGCCGT
Source organism: Hordeum vulgare subsp. vulgare (assembly GCF_904849725.1). NCBI lineage: Eukaryota > Viridiplantae > Streptophyta > Magnoliopsida > Poales > Poaceae > Hordeum > Hordeum vulgare. Next base: position 472,404,188 of record NC_058520.1, read on the forward strand.
CTAAGCTCTGCTCTGCACTCCCCGTGGGCATGCGGTCGTTTTCCCTAAGTTTTCCCCGTCGATCCCCTTATCTAGCTCTAGTTTCACCGGAGCCCGACGAGGACCGCCGCTGCCGCTCGTCGGCGGTAGCCCTCCGATGATCAGCTCGTCCTTCCGAGGGCACCAGCAGCTCCAGATCGACGCCTAGATGCTGTAGCAGCTAAGAACCGAGCGTAGATCCCCCTGATTCAAAGACCCCGATGACGCCCGAGCCTTGGCCGCCGCCAAGCTCGTCGCCGGCATCATCTCCGGCTAGATCAGCCCCGGCTAAGTGCAGAAATGAAGCTGCAGGAGACGTGTCGTTCCTCTGGTGCTCTCCGCGCAGCATTTGGCCCCTGTGCGTCGTTTCCGAGCCCCTCCGCCGTGCTGGTGGTCGCCGGAGGCTCCCCGCCGGCGAGGACGACCTCGCCGCCGGTGGATGTCGACGTGGCAAAGCTAATCCAGGCGCTCAGCACCTAATCACTCGCTGACAAGTGGGCCCAAGGCCAAGTCAAACCTCAGTTAGGGCTGGTCAGCGCGGGATTAGTCCCAGAGAGGCTGACCAGTGGGGCCCCCCTGTCAGGTTTGACCAGAACAGGTCGGCTGACCTGCTGACGTTAGTCTGATGCAATAAATAGAATTTCCAGTATAAAACTAATTCAGGAAATTGCTAAAAATTGTAAAAATCATAGAAATTAATCTGTAACTCCAATGAAAATAATTTATATATGAAAAAGTATCAGAAAAATTCAAGGATTCTGATTATGCTATTTTCAACTATGTTTGGAAAAGTTACAGAATCCTAAATTGTGGAATAAGGAATAATTCAATTCTTATAATCACTTTTTAAATGGAATTTGCAAAAATATTCGAATTTAATTATATATACAGTGTTCACCATTGTCCTAATTACAAATCAGTACCATAACATGACATTTCATGCATGTTAACATCAAGTTGATCTGAGCATCAGGTCGAATCAATTAAACCGGTATCCGAGAATACCCCGTTTGAATTGCTATTCGAATGTGATTCAAATCAACTCTAAACCTAATACATGTTGAAAATAATAACTTATCACCTTGCATTCTCATGCCATGCTCACGCATCATTTTGAGTGCATATGATTGTTATTGAATGTTGCCATTCTTTTCGGTAGGCTCCGCACCCCCGGATTCCACCGAATATCCGTCTGACGGATATCGTTCCTCCTCTGAGCAACAAGGCAAGCAACCCTTTTGATCATCCCGATAAATCCCATGTTCTCGCTCCTGCACCTATTTATTGCATTTATGATCAAATGCTTCAACTGCTTTTGCCACGATAGTTGAACCCACTTCCTTTGCATGACTTAACCTTGTCACAGTAAATAGCCGAACCTTGCAACCTAGCATACCTGGTAGTTGCTTGAACTATGATGTGCATTATCCTGCTATGCATGCTATGCTTAAAGTTGTGTATGGTCTGTCATCTGGGAGATGAACAGAAATGTGGAATGTGTTCGGCGAGCAAAGGTTGTGTGTTGAACTTGATTTGGTAAAGGTACCGGTGAAAGGCTGTGTAGGAGTACATGGCGGGTTGTTTCATTGGAACCGTCCTTAGGAACTGAGTTCCGTGTATGTAATCCAAGACTAGATACTACCACATGTTGGGCCCTGAAATATGACCCCGCTCGGCCTATTAATCGCGTAGTACTCGGTCCAGGAGTTGCAAGTTGTTTCTGGTGTTTATAGTAATGCTGGAGGCCGTGCATGGTGCTGACCTGAGAGGTGGGCCGTGATGCGGTAGGCAGTGGCACGGTGTACCAAGTGGCACCCGGATGGTGGGCTTGGGAACCCTGCGCACATCGTTTGAGGCCGTGTCGGAAACCTCGGCCGGACTTCCGTACGGGTTACTCTCAGATAGGCGATAAACCTGGACTAGGTACTAGTGTGGTTAACGGTCGTGGCCGACTCCCTCGCTGGGCTTCCGCTTGAAGGTTGCCGAGGTGCATGACGTGCACATAGAGATAAGTGGCGAGAGCGTGTGTGACGAAGTACACCCCTGCAGGGTTATGATATATTCGAATAGCCGCGTCCGCGGATATGGACTACTTGGAGACATATGTTGTTCATAGATAACTTCAATGGCTACTCATAAAATTGTCAAGATAAGCGTGAGTGTCGTGGACGGCATTTCCGTATGGAGACGGAATGATTCCACGATAGTGTATTGTTGTGGTGTTAGTGGACTCGTGTGCGAGAAATCAAGTTGTCAAAACTAATTTCAAAATGCAAGTTGTCTAGCCACGAGTAAAATGCTGGCTTCCCGCATGAAACCCCACAATACCTTTTGATACCTTGCATGAGTAGTTAGTTCTCCTAAAGTCTTGCTGAGTACCTTCGTACTCATGTTTGCTTAATAAATGTTGCAGAGGTTGCTAATGACCCTCATGGAGGGTTCTTCGTAGACATCGACGACGACGAGTAGCTGGTGTCCTAGCTACGATCTGGCCCTACGTTGGATCTGTAGTATAGTCAGGCCATGTGCTTTATAGTTGCCCTGTCTGTACTCAGACAGTTTAAACTCTTCCGCTGGCTTATAACTGAATGACTGTTATTATGGGTCATGAGACCCTTAATGTGTAATATTATGCGTGTGGCTCTTCCGAGCCTCTTAAATACAGCTTGTATGTTTATGGTTATGTTGTGATGCCATCGATGTATCTATACATATCGGTATGCCATGCGTACGTGTGTCTTACTTGGTATGTATGGGGTTCGAATACCTAGTCGTGAACTTTAGTAGCACTCCTTACAAGGAAATGCCCCTTTGTGATCCAACGAGCCTTGGTAGTTCGCTACTGCTCCGGACACATTGGTTGACCGGCATTTGTCCTTCCTAGCTGCTGTGTCTGTCCCCTTTGGGGAAATGTCACGCGATGTAATGGAGTCCTTGTAGCTTGCTACGACTCGTCTACATTTGCTGATGACCGACACCTGCTTTGTTGGGTCATGTATGCCTGTCCTTGTGCGGTACTGCCACTTTGGTTTATGACTAGACATGTCGATCCGGGTTCTTTGACATTGGATTGCTAGCGACACTATCGCATACGTGAGTCAAAAGACGCAAACGGTCCCGGCTAAGGTAAGGCTGCAGCCGTGGAGTTAACCGTGCGTGAGACCACAAAGGGATGCGATGTGTTACAGGCTAGATTCCTATGGCTTAGGATTGGGGTCCCGACAGCGTTGGTATCAGAGCCTGACTGACTGTAGGATTACTAAGCCAAACTGGTCGAAGTTGAGTCTAGAATTTCTTAGTTATATATAAGGGAATTGTTTGTGGAAGGGAACGTAACACTCTTGTTCTCTTCTCAAGATATTCTATTCTGGTCATCCTCGTCTTTTCTGCGGGAATTAAGGACTAGGTTACTCATCTTCTCCTAGGATCGTGTTTCTGATCGGTAGATTATAGGACTACGGGTCGAGAGATATTGGGTTTCTTTTATTCCTAGGAAGCAGGAAGTAAGTTTGATGATCAGAGAGTTGAACTTGATAGTTGAGTGGTTACGCTATTCCATGTTGGGTTGTCTCAAATTTGTTTTGAGCATTTACAGCCGTTATGCTGCCCAATTTTGCATTCAGAGCTCTAATGCTTTTGCATTACTCTCTATTTACAGATGCCTGGCCGTCCTTCTCGTCAGGTGGTACGTCTGACCAGGTGCATTGATGTGCCGGGTCATACGGCCATGCTGGTCAGGGTGATGTCGGTGCGCGGTTACCGCTGGTACCCCGAGTACACAGTGGAGGAACAGTACTGAGACTTCAACCAGAGCCAGTACATCTGCACTGTTAGGGTATTTCCAGACTACCCTGGAGCTGAGAAGCCAATCCATTGGTCCTATGGGTTGGGGGTCACCGTTGACATGGCAGTACAGGATGCTGCCTATTCAATGCTGACTATTATGAGAGCAAGACATGCACTGCTGCAGAATTCAGAGTTCTGCTATGTTCCGGCCTCTCAGTCTGGTGAAGAGGGATACCTCAGTGGAGTCTATTTTGATTCTTCTATGGAGGATCCACTTCTGCAGTCCACTGTTGAGATGCTAGAGAACAGAGACAGGGATGCTCGTGCTCTCCGCATGGAGCTTTATGCTACCCGTGCCCGTCTGTGGACAGCTTTGACGCAGCTGGCACCGGTAGTCCAGACAGGGTATGGAGAGATGGAGATGCTGAACCCTGTTAGAACCCATCTTCCGACCAACGTTGACTGGCCAGCTATAGGAGGAGTCACACCTCTTCGGGGACCCCTCTTACCACCAGTCAGGGGACCAAGGCCACATCCGTGTCCTTATGGATCCCAGGGATCTCAGGCTAGAGTGTTTCCTGATCCGCAGGTTGAGCTTCCAGGTCATGGAGGTAATCTCTATGAGATGTTCTATGCGGATGCCTGAGCTGTGAGCGGAAGGATAGTATGGTAGTAGCCGTACGTTCACCGTCCTGCGTGACTTGTGAAGTATGGTAGTAACGTGAAATGAATTCCGGAGGCCTAGATAAATAATGTATAGGAAGCTTGTAAGCCTCTGATGAGTAGTTCCACCATCTCAGTAGTTTTCTCTTCGAGTAAGTTTGTACTGAACTATGTAAGGGTGTGTATGAACCATGGTGTATATATAGCAGTTGCTTGTTACCATGTTGTTCGGATATTCATTTCCGCATTCCGTGTGTTCAGTACATTCTTAATCCATAGCTAGTATTGATATGATATTGGTCTAAGCTATGAGTTTGTTTGTCAGGATGGTGTTCACCAGGTTGAACCGTGCCCCTGCTCATGAGCAAGGTGAGGGTAGTCAAGCTTCGCAGGAAGACCTGCCTCACCCACCTTCTCTGGTAGAAGTGATGCTTGAGGCAGAAAGAAACAAAAGGGAGACAAACCGACTGCTAGAGCGTATTGAGCAGAATACGGCTCGACAGCCTCGGAATGCTGCAGTGTCCCTCAATGACTTTGTGAAGCTGAATCCTCCAAAGTTTCATCATTCCATCGATCCCCTCGACGTTGATGACTGACTGTGCAGCATCTCACGCAAGATTCGCTCAGCGAATGTGTCTGAGGCCGACAAGGTGACCTTTGCGGCGTATTTCCCGGAGGGACCCGCCAATCTATGTTGGGAGAATTTTGAAGCTATGCGTCCCGCTGAACCAGTGGCCACGTGGGCAGACTTCAGTGCAGCTTTTCGTCTGCACCATATTCCAGAGGGCCTGATGGACAGAAAGAGAGAGGAGCTCTGTGCCTTCACTCAGGGCAAGTTGTTTGTGGATGTCTATAGCCGCGAGTTCGGTAACCTCGCCCGCTATGCAACAGAGGAGGTGTCTACTGACGCCAAGAAGCAAGCAAGATTCCGTAAGGGTCTGAGCCCTGAGCTCCGTCGAGACCTGCGCCTCCATGAGTGTGCAAGTTTTCAAGCCCTGGTCAACAAAGCGATCAGTGCGGAGACTGGTCATACTAACTTCGAAGCCACAAGGAAGCACTCCCGTGACTTTGGCTCATCTTCTGGTTCCGCGTTTCCAAAACGCAGGCTGTGGGTTCCAAACAGTTCTCTGCCGCCGAGATACATTCTGAGGCCATCCTACGTGGCGCCTCAGACGAATCAGGCCAACCCTCCAGCAAAAGCTTATGGTGGTCGAGCTAGCAATGTTGCACCACGTGCCAACCAGGTGATATGCTACAAGTGTGGAGAACCAGGGCATTATTCCTGTGAGTGTCCTCAGAATGTGGGTGCCAAGCAACCCGGAAAGTCCGTCGGGCAGGCCAAATCGGGCAAAGCTTATTACGTGAAGCCAACTCCTGCACGTGGCCGTGTGAACTATGTGTCAGCAGAAGAAGGTGTAGAGGATCCCGACGTCATGCTGGGTATGCTTCTTGTTAATCATCACCCAGCGTCCGTTCTCTTTGACACTGGGTCTTCTCATTCCTTCATTTCGGAAAGTTATGCACAGTTGCATAACATGTCATTTCGTGATATGCCAATCCCATTGGTTGTCCAAACTCCTGGTAGTAAATGGCAAACCTCTAGGATAACCTATGACAATGAAATTCTAGTAGACAGGCTAGTTTTTCTAGCCTCATTGATAGCATTGAAATCTTTGGATATTAATATCATCTTGGGCATGGACTGGATGTCAGCTCACTATGCCAAGATTGATACTCATTCTAGAAATGTCCAACTTACCCATCCCTCGGGTGAGATAGTAAATGTCTCTACTCGAGTTGCCAAATGCCAACTCTATTCCCTAAATGCCAACCCTCTTCCGGAACTTGAAGACATTCCGGTAGTCCGTGACTTCCCGGATGTTTTTCCAGAGGAACTGCCAGGAATTCCACCTGACAAAGATGTAGAGTTTGTAATAGATCTTGTTCCGGGAACTGTCCCAATAGCCAGGAGACCTTATAAGATGGCACCCCTGGAGCTAGCCGAACTTAAAAAGCAACTAGATGAGGCCTTGAACAAGGGTTTCATTCATCCTAGCTCTTCTCCTTGGGCTTGTCCCGTCCTCTTCGTCAAGAAGAAAGACGGAACGGATCGGATGGTTGTAGATTACCGACCAGTTAACCTGGTCACCATAAAGAACAAGTATCCGCTCCCCAGGATCAACGATCTGTACGATCAGGTCGCTGGATCCTCAGTCTTCTCCAAAATGGATTTGGGGTTGGGATACCATCAAATCAAGATTAAGAACGGGGACATTCCAAAAACGGCCTTTGTTACTCGTTATGGCCAATATGAGTACACCGTTATGTCCTTCGGTTTAACCAATGCCCCAGCCACCTTCTCTCGTCTGATGAATTCAATCTTCATGGAGTATTTGGATAAATTCGTCGTGGTATACCTCGATGATATCCTCATCTACTCGAAGAATGAACAAGAACATGCCGAGCATCTAAGGCTGGTATTGATGAAACTTCGAGACCATCGCCTTTATGCCAAATTTTCAAAATGTGAATTCTGGTTACCAGAAGTGACCTATCTAGGACACGTAATCTCTGGTAAGGGTATTGCTGTCAATCCCGAGAGAGTTCAAGTTGTCCTTGATTGGACTCAACCTGAATCGGTTAAGCAAGTTAGGAGTTTTCTTGGTTTAGCGAGCTATTGTCGCCGCTTCGTCGAGAATTTCTCCAAGGTTGCAAAGCCTCTAACTGAACTCCTCAAGAAATATAAAAAGTTCGAGTGGACACCACAATGTGAGCATAGTTTTCAGGAACTGAAAAGACGCCTGACTTCCGCACCTGTGTTGCTACCACCAGATTTTTCTAAGGACTTTGTTATCTATTGCGACGCCTCGCGACAAGGATTAGGTTGCATTCTCGTGCAAGATCGTCATGTGATCGCATACGCATCTTGAAAGTTGCGTCCACATGAGGATAATTATCCCACACATGACCTTGAGCTTGCAGCTGTGGTCCATGCACTAAAAACCTGGCGACATTACCTTTTGGGTAATCGTTGCGAAATATTCACTGATCACCAAAGTCTGAAATATATTTTCACCCAGCCGGATTTGAATCTCAGGCAAAGACGGTGGGTTGAGTTGATCTCGGATTACGACTTAGGGATAACTTACACCCCGGGGAAGGCCAATGTTATGGCCGATGCACTAAGTCATAAATCTTATTGTAACAATTTGATGCTACAACAAGGTCAACCACATCTCCATGAGGACTTTCGGAAATTGAATCTTCATATTGTTCCTCAAGGATTCCTTTCTACCCTGGTGACGAAGCCTACTCTTAAGGATCAAATTATAGCTGGCCAAAAGCGTGACAAGGGTATATCACGGATCAAGGAGAATATTTTTAGCGGAAACGCTAAAGAATTTTCCATGAATGATCAAGGTGTTGTGTTCTTCCAGAATCGTTTAGTGGTTCCTAAGAACCCACATCTAAGGCAGTTAATCCTTAAGGAGGCTCATGATTCTCCTCTCACCATTCATCCCGGTAGTACTAAGATGTATCAGGACCTACGCCAGAGGTTCTGGTGGACTAGGATGAAGAGAGAAATTGCTGAGTTCGTTGCTAACTGCGACGTTTGTCGTCGAGTTAAGGCAGAACATCAAAGGCCTGCTGGCACCCTTCAGCCTCTAGCTATTCCTGAATGGAAATGGGATAAAGTTAGCATGGATTTCATTACCGGATTTCCCAAGACCAAGAAAGGAAATAATGCTATCTTTGTGGTCATTGACCGTCTTTCCAAAGTGGATCATTTTCTTCCTATTCGTGAGAGTATAACAGCTGGCAGAGTTATATATCTCTCGAATAGTGTCTCTTCATGGTGTTCCCCTGGAAATTAACTCGGACCGTGGAAGTATCTTTACTTCTCGCTTCTGGGAAAGTTTTCAGAATGCCATGGGGACTCACTTATCTTTTAGCACTGCTTTCCATCCTCAATCAAGTGGTCAAGTAGAAAGAGTGAATCAAATCCTAGAAGATATGCTCCGAGCTTGTGTTATTTCGTTCGGTATGAATTGGGAGAAGTGCCTTCCATTCGCCGAATTCGCTTATAACAATAGTTATCAATCAAGCTTGGGCAAAGCCCCTTTTGAAGTTCTCTATGGACGAAGATGTCGAACCCCTCTTAATTGGTCAGAAACCGGAGAGAGGCAACTCTTTGGCCCGGACATGATCCAGGATGCAGAAGAGCAGGTTCGCATTATTCGTGAAAAAGTTGAAAACAGCCCAGTCTCGTCAAAAGAGCCAATATGATCGTCATCATAAGGCTGTGACCTTTGAAGTTACGAGAAGGCTTACCTTCGGGTTACACCTTTGAAGGGTACCCATCGATTCGGTATCAAGGGCAAATTGGCTCCTCGTTACATTGGTCCTTTTCGCATTCTTGCCAAACGAGGAGAAGTTGCCTACCAGTTGGAACTTCCTCCGCATCTTTCCAAGGTTCATGATGTTTTCCACGTCTCGCAACTCAGGCGTTGCTTCTCGGATCCTATCCGTGAAGTGGACCACGAAACGCTTGATCTCCAAGATAAGCTTTCATACCGAGAATACCCCGTGCGTATTCTTGATCAAGCTGAGCGTACCACTCGACGTCGAAACCTCAAGTTTCTTAAAGTTCAATGGTCAAATCATTCTGAAAAGGAGGCAACTTGGGAAAGAGAGGATCATCTCCGACTTGAGTATCCTGCGTTATTCCCGACGACCTCTAAATCTCGGGACGAGATTCTTTTGAGTGGGGGTGAGTTGTCACATCCCTAACCCTTAAGCAAGATAGCATTGTGCTCATGTCTTATTTGCATTTGCATCTAAGAAGTTTCAACAAAAACAACAAAGTGGCAAAGGAAAAAAAACCTCAAAACCCTAGCCACCATTTCAATTAAAGGAAATCTCAAACTAGTTCAAAATCAATGAACCCAAAATGGCCTCAAGAAATGTTCAAACTTTCTGATAAATCATGAAAGTAAATGAGCATTGGAGAAAACTATTTTCTTGACACTTTAAGCTTTTTGAATAAATGAAAAAGGCTACTGGTTTCAAGTTTTAAATTTGAAATCAGAAACTATAAATTTCCAAAAATGTTGAAAACCTCGGAAATGGTTGGGGATACTATAACAAATATTTCAGGAGGTCTAAAATAGTTTTTACTTTTTGTTTTGGAGCTGATTTAATTAGCAAAACAATAATTAGCAAAACAGAAAAACAAAAACAGAAAAAAAATGGAAAAACCTTACCTGTCGCCTAAGCCTGGCCCGGCCCATCCCTGGCTCGTCCCCTCCCTCGCGCCAGTAGGCAGCAGGAGGTGGCCGCCGCCCCCTGCGGCGCGGCCACGCACCTGCGTGCCTGCCTGGCCGCCGCCTCACGCTGCTGACGACGGGGATAAGCTCCCCAGGGCCTCCCCTATCCATTCCCCGCCTCGGTTCTCTTCCTCCTCCCGGATCTCCTCCTCCTCCTTGCTGCCGCCATTAGAGCCGAGCTCGAGCTCGAGCTGCCCGTGCCCCTAGCCATAGGATTCCCTCCCAGAGCACGCCATTAGCTCCGCCTCGTCGCCCTAGTCATCTCTGCAGAAGCCGAAGCTTCCTCGAGCCCTACAACGCGTGCAACGCCGTCGTCTTCCACCTCCGGCCGCCGGACCTTTCCCGTCGATTCGTCGCCCCCAGGCCTTCCCCGAGCCGTCTAAGCTCTGCTCTGCACTCCCCATGAGCATGCGGTCGTTTTCCCTAAGTTTTCCCCGTCGATCCCCTTATCTAGCTCTAGTTTCACCGGAGCCCGACGAGGACCGCCGCTGCCGCTCGTCGCCGGTAGCCCTCCGATGATCAGCTCGTCCTTCCGAGGGCACCAGATGCTCCAGGTCGACGCGTAGATGTTGTAGCAGTTAAGAACCGAGCGTAGATCCCCCTGATTCAAAGACCCCGATGACGCCCGAGCCTTGGCCGCCGCCAAGCTCGTCGTCGGCGTCATCTCCGGCCAGATCAGCCCCGGCTAAGTGCAGAAATGAAGCTGCAGGAGACGTGTCGTTCCTCTGGTGCTCTCCGCGCAGCATTTGGCCCCTGTGCGCCGTTTCCGAGCCCCTCCGCCGTGCTGGTGGTCGCCGGAGGCTCCCCGCCGGCGAGGACGACCTCGCCGCCGGTGGATGTCGATGTGGCAAAGCTAATCCAGCCGCTCAGCACCTAATCACTCGCTGACAAGTGGACCCAAGGCCAAGTCAAACCTCAGTTAGGGCTGGTCAGCGGGGGATTAGTCCCAGAGAGGCTGACCAGTGGGGCCCCCCTGTCAGGTTTGACCAGAACAGGTCGGCTGACCTGCTGACGTCAGTCTGATGCAATAAATAGAATTTCCAGTATAAAACTAATTCAGGAAATTGCTAAAAATTGTAAAAATCATAGAAATTAATCTGTAACTCCAATGAAAATAATTTATATATGAAAAAGTATCAGAAAAATTCAAGGATTCTGATTATGCTATTTTCAACTATGTTTGGAAAAGGTACAGAACCCTAAATTGTGGAATAAGGAATAATTCAATTCTTATAATCACTTTTTAAATGGAATTTGCAAAAATATTCAAATTTAATTATATATACAGTGTTCACCATTGTCCTAATTACAAATCAGTACCATAACATGACATTTCATGCATGTTAACATCAAGTTGATCTGAGCATCAGGTCGAATCAATTAAACCGGTATCCGAGAATACCCCGTTTGAATTGCTATTCGAATGTGATTCAAATCAACTCTAAACCTAATACATGTTGAAAATAATAACTTATCACCTTGCATTCTCATGCCATGCTCACGCATCATTTTGAGTGCATATGATTGTTATTGAATGTTGCCATTCTTTTCGGTAGGCTCCGCACCCCCGGATTCCACCGAATATCCATCTGACGGATATCGTTCCTCCTCTGAGCAACAAGGCAAGCAACCCTTTTGATCATCCCGATAAATCCCATGTTCTCGCTCCTGCACCTATTTATTGCATTTATGATCAAATGCTTCAACTGCTTTTGCCACGATAGTTGAACCCACTTCCTTTGCATGACTTAACCTTGTCACAGTAAATAGCCGAACCTTGCAACCTAGCATACCTGGTAGTTGCTTGAACTATGATGTGCATTATCCTGCTATGCATGCTATGCTTAGAGTTGTGTATGGTCTGTCATCTGGGAGATGAACAGAAATGTGGAATGTGTTCGGTGAGCAAAGGTTGTGTGTTGAACTTGATTTGGTAAAGGTACCGGTGAAAGGTTGTGTAGGAGTACATGGCGGGTTGTTTCATTGGAACCGTCCTTAGGAACTGAGTTCCGTGTATGTTATCCAAGACTGGATACTACCACATGTTGGGCCCTGAAATATGACCCTGCTCGGCCTATTAATCGCGTAGAACTCGGTCCAGCAGTTGCAAGTAGTTTCTGGTGTTTATAGTAATGCTGGAGGCCGTGCATGGTGCTGACCTGAGAGGTGGGCCGTGATGCGGTAGGCAGTGGCACGGTGTACCAAGTGGCACCCGGATGGTGGGCTTGGGAACCCTGCGCACATCGTTTGAGGCCGTGTCGGAAACCTCGGCCGGACTTCCGTACGGGTTACTCTCAGATAGGCGATAAACCTGGACTAGGTACTAGTGTGGTTAACGGTCGTGGCCGACTCCCTCGCTGGGCTTCCGATTGAAGGTTGCCGAGGTGCATGACGTGCACATAGCGATAAGTGGCGAGAGCGTGTGTGACGAAGTACACCCCTGCAGGGTTATGATCTATTCGAATAGCCGCGTCCGCGGATATGGACTACTTGGAGACATATGTTGTTCATAGATAACTTCAATGGCTACTCATAAAATTGTCAAGATAAGCGTGAGTGTCGTGGACGGCATTTCCGTATGGAGACGGAATGATTCCACGATAGTGTATTGTTGTGGTGTTAGTGGACTCGTGTGCGAGAAATCAAGTTGTCAAAACTAATTTCAAAATGCAAGTTGTCTAGCCACGAGTAAAATGCTGGCTTCCCGCATGAAACCCCACAATACCTTTTGATACCTTGCATGAGTAGTTAGTTCTCCTAAAGTCTTGCTGAGTACCTTCGTACTCATGTTTGCTTAATAAATGTTGCAGAGGTTGCTAATGACCCTCATGGAGGGTTCTTCGTAGACATCGACGACGACGAGTAGCTGGTGTCCCAGCTACGATCTGGCCCTACGTTGGATCTGTAGTATAGTCAGGCCATGTGCTTTATAGTTGCCCTGTCTGTACTCAGACAGTTTAAACTCTTCCGCTGGCTTGTAACTGAATGACTATTATTATGGGTCGTGAGACCCTTAATGTGTAATATTATGCGTGTGGCTCTTCCGAGCCTCTTAAATACAGCTTGTATGTTTATGGTTATGTTGTGATGCCATCGATGTATCTATACATATCGGTATGCCATGCGTACGTGTGTCTTACTTGGTATGTATGGGGTTCGAATACCTAGTCGTGAACTTTAGTAGCACTCCTTACAAGGAAATGCCCCTTTGTGATCCAACGAGCCTTGGTAGTTCGCTACTGCTCCGGACACATTGGTTGAACGGCATGTGTCCTTCCTAGCTGCTGTGTCTGTCCCCTTTGGGGAAATGTCACGCGATGTAATGGAGTCCTTGTAGCTTGCTACGACTCGTCTACATTTGTTGATGACCGACACCTGCTTTGTTGGGTCATGTATGCCTGTCCTTGTGCGGTACTGCCACTTTGGTTTATGACTAGACATGTCGATCCGGATTCTTTGACATTGGATTGCTAGCGACACTATCGCATACGTGAGTCAAAAGACGCAAACGGTCCCGGCTAAGGTAAGGCTGCAGCCGTGGAGTTAACCGTGCGTGAGACCACAAAGGGATGCGATGTGTTACAGGGTAGATTCCTATGGCTTAGGATCGGGGTCTCGACACCAAATCCCTTTTGTAGCAAGGGACAAGCCTGAACAAAGTCTTATAGGAGGAAAAATGCTCCCGAGGACATACGGGAATTTCTGTCATGCTAGTTTCATCATGTTCATATGATTCGCGTTCGTTACTTTGATAGTTCGATATGTGGGTGTGATGTCAGCTGTTCTTCCCCTTGTAATGGCGCTAGAAGAATGCTGCTAGCACTCTCCGGCAATAGAAACTAGAAGAATGTTGTTGACGACCCACCAGCGCGTGGGATCATAGCAGTTTTCGAGGGTAGAGTATTCGAGCCAAATTTGTTGGTTCGCACGACGGTAGGTGCGAGAATACTCTCAAGTATTACCAGTTGAATATGTCAGATTCAACCACAGTTGAAATATTAGTATCTGCAAGCAAAGTAGTAACAGCAAAGTAATATGATAACAACGGTGTCAGAAACGATCTGTTGACACGGCACACTATTTCTAACGATTGTAATAATGGCGCCAAGTTGCCTCATTGACGGAAGTTGTCAGTTCCCGTCAACGACCAGCGATCAAGATTGTAACAGGTAGCAGTAGTGTAACGAGCAATAACAGTGGCAAGGAACGGCAGTAGTGACAGCAGTAGCAAGTAGCAACAGTAGCGAGCGATAGTTGTAACAGTAGCAGAGCAAGACAAGTAACAGAAGCAGCAACAGTAGTAACAGCAGCAGAGCAAGACAAGTAACAGCAGTAGCAACAGTAGTAACAGCAGTAGTAGGGCAAACTCGTAGGCAATGGGTCGGTGATTTGTTTGGATGATATTCATCATGCAACAGTTATAACACGGAGAGATATGTGGCTAGCTCCCGTTTGTCAATGTTATGTAGGCATGCATTCCGTGTGTCGTCATACGTGCTTAGGGAAAAGAACTTGCGTGACATCTATTGTCCATCCCTCCCGTGGCAGCGGGGTCCAAAAGGAAACTACGGGATATTAAGGTTCTCCTTTTAATAAAGAACCGGACCAACGCATTAGCACTTGGTGAACACATGAACTCCTCAAACTATGGTCATCACCGGGAGTGGTTCCGGTTATTGTCACTTCGGGGTTGCCGGATCATAACACATAGTAGGTTACTACAACTTGCAAGATCGGATCTAAAACACACATATATTGGTGACAACATAATAATTTTAGATCTGAAATCATGGCACTCGGGCCCTAGTGACAAGCATTAAGCATGGCAAAGAAGTAGCAACATCAATCTCAAAACATAGTGGATACTAGGGATCAATCCCCATCAAAACTAACTCACGAATAAATTACTAGGGATCAATCCCTACGAATAAATTACTCCGAACGACGAAGAGCTTCCTGGAATTGGAGAGGGAAGAAGGTTGATGATGACGATGGCCACAATTTCCCCTCTCTGGAGCCCAAGACGGACTCCAGATCTGCCCTCCAGATGAAGAACAGGTGGTGGCGGCGGCTCTGTATCGCAAACGCGACGAAAACTTCTCTTTTTATTTTTTCTGGGCCGAAAGGGAACTTATAGACCTGAGGTTGGGGCGGCAAACTCGTGTGGGCCCCACAAGCCTGCCCACCGCCACCAGGGGGGTGGCGGAGCCAGGGCTTGTGGCCCACTGACCCACCCCCTCAGGTGGAACTTGGTGCAGATATTTTTCATATTTTCCAAAAATGCTCCCAGTAAATTTTCACGACATTTGGAGAAACTTTGATTTGTGCACAAAAATAACACCAAGGCAATTCTGCTGAAAACAGCGTCAGTCCAGGTTAGTTCCATTCAAATCATGCAAATTAGAGTCCAAAACAAGGGCAAAAGAGTTTGGAAAAGTAGATACGATGAAGACGTATCAACTCCCCCAAGCTTAAAACCTTGCTTGTCCTCAAGCAACTCAGTTGACAAATTGAGAGAGAAAGAAAAACTTTGACAAACTCTGTTTGATCTTGTTGTTGCAACTATGCCTAACTCATAACCAGAATTTCAGCAAGATCACAAGTTAACCACATAAGAAAATGACACAAAGGTCTCACGGTAAACTAATATCAATGGCATAATCAGCTAACGAGCAAATAATAATGAGTTTCAAATACCAACACTTACATCAAAACAAGCATGAAACAATATGAATAGGTGATATCTCGCTAGCTCTTTCTGAGACCGCAAAACATAAATGCAGAGCACTTTCAAAGATCAAGGGCTAACTAAACATTGTAATTCATAGCAACGCATAACAATGACAAAGGTGCTCTCTAATTCGTGCTTATATAAGAAGAGGATGACTCAACAGGAAAATAAATAGACAGGCCCTTCGCAGAGGGAAGCATTTATTTGTAGAGGTGCCAGAGCTCAAGCTTTGAAAACAGAGATAATAATTTTGGGTTGCATGCTTTCATTGTCAACGCAATGACCAAGAGTTCTCAATATCTTCCATGCTACTCATGCTATAGGCGGTTCCCAAACAGAAAAGTAAAGTTTTAACTCCCCCACCACCAATCAATCACACTCCACGGCTAGCCGAATCCTCGGGTACCGTCCATACTAACATCAATCCGGGGGGAGTCTTGTTTTATAGTTATGTTTTCGATTTAAGCGTGGAACTGGGCATTCCAATTACCGGCCCCTTTCTCGTGAATGACAGTGAATAAAGACATGTCGAGGATAACACTCCTAGCATGGAAGATACCAATAGCCCCCTGTCACCACATGAGCGGTTCGGGCATGCAAAACAGATTATTTCTTGAAGGTTTAGAGAGTGGCACATGCAAATTTACTTGCGACGGCAGGTAGATACCGCAAATAGGTAGGTATGGTGGACTCTCATGGAAAAACTTTTGGGTTTATGGAAGTGGATGCACAAGCAGTACTCCGCTTAGTAGAAGTGAAGGCTAGCAAAAGATTGGGAAGCGACCAACTAGAGAGCGACAACAGTCATCAAGATGCAATGAGTTTGACTAACATTAAATGCAAGCATGAACAGGATATAAATCACCATGAACACGAACATCCTAGAGGCTCTGTTTATTTTGTATCAACTACATGCATGAACATGCGCCAAGTCAAGCCACTTGAAACATTCAAAGGAAAATACCATCCTATCATACTACAACATAGTCATCTCAAAATCTATGTTGGCAATCAAGACAAACCATTATAAGCTCTCAGCTAAATAAGCATGGCATCAGAAACTATGATCTCTAAGTTGTCATTGCAAACATGGTTCTCTCACATCAAAGCTAAATCTGGGTTGACAAGCTAGTCATATTTACAAAAACAAAATAGATAGAGTTCATACCAGCTTTTCAGTCTCAGCCACTTCATCATATATCATCATTATTGCCTTTCATTTGCACGATCGAACGATGAGAACGATAATAAGCGCATTGGACTAAGCTGAATCTGCAGGCAAACACAAAGGAGAAGACAAAGTAATATGGCTCTTTGAAAGCTAAACAGGTAAGCATGCTAGAACCACTAATCATTGAAACCAATACCTTCTACCTTGACACAAAGAAAAAGAAAACTATTTACACGGGAAAGCTCCCAACAGGCAAAAGAAGAAAGAAAAATCTTTTTGGGTTTTCTCAAAAGGACACAAAACAAGAAAACAAAAATAAACTAGCATGGATAATACAGTGGCAAAGTGTAAATACCGGCTAACAAAGTGAAAGCATCAGCATGAATGTAAAGTCGGTGAGAACACGTACTCCCCAAGCTTAGGCTTTTGGCCTAGCTTGGTCTACTCCCATGGTGGGAAATGACCAGCTCCAGGATACTCCGGAGCAGACTGTGGATGCCACTGCTGTGTGAGCTCATGTGGCTCCCACTGATAAACTGGTGTCTGGTACTCGACTGGCGGCTCGGGCACGGGCGCCTGTGGTTGGGCCAAGCCCCAATATGCGTAGATGTCCGCGGGCATAATAGTGTACCTGCCTGCATGAAGATCGAACAAAGAAGGAGCATGCAAAGTAATAGTCTCTCGAGTACCCTGACTAAATACCAGGTTATAAATCATCTGTCTACTAGCATCTCTATCCAGAAAATCATGGCGAACCATGTTGTCATAATCCAGATATTTCCCAGGGAGAAGCATCTCTCCTTCCTCTCCCAGTCTAATGGGTATCTCAAAGTGTCTCGCAAGACGGGTAGCGTAGATACCTGCATAGACGACACCCTTGGAACGGTTGATGTTCAACCACTAGGCCACTATAGCACCTAGGCTGTAAGTCTTATTGTTATAAAGGCCCTCGCACAAAACCGCAAGGTTCGGAGAACTAAGTGATCCAGCCTCCCCACGGCCAATCAAACATTTTCCCACAAATAGTGAGAAGTATCGAAGCACAGGAAAATGTATGCTAGCAATTCTAGCGCGAGACACTCCTCTCTCCTCTCCAACAGCAATAGAACCAATGAAATCCTCCAAGTCCCGTGGACGAGGGTCACGGATATCCCCAACATAAGGTAATTTGCATACATTGCAAAAATCCGGAGTGTCATGCACTGGGGAACATCGTATATCATGAACTCAGCCATGGGAGGATTTTTCCTCGGATAAAAGTTGAAGCTTTGAACGAAAATATTGGTGAGGAGGGGGTACTGTGAGCACTTATCTGCAACGAACGCAGTAAGACCTGCTTTCTCCACCAAGTAATAAAAGTCTTCATAAAGTCCGGCGGCGCGCAAAAATTCATCACTTGGCCACTCGCACGCTTGAACTTTTGTGACTCGAGGGACTATGTACTTGGGGTGGTTCTTCTCATCCTCCTTGGGGTTACGGCTTGAAGAGCCTCTCAAGAACCTCCTCATCTTTTCCTTTTTCTACCTCTGAAAAATTCTGAAATTTTTAGAGACTTCGAAAGAAAAGTGAACAAGGATTAACCCAACTTGTAGCAACTACTCCTACTAGTGCCTAGAAACCGTATCACGTTCTAAAACTACTTGGAACCAGCTAAAATCAACCTTTCAAGCTCAAGAACAGGGTCACCAAGGTAGCAAGAATACGCGAAGGATAAAGCACTAGAGCAAAAACTAATTGGACCAATGGAGGAGTCACTTAACAAGGAGTAATTTCCCCAAAATGGTTCGGAGAATGTTGCTTTGAGCAAGGAGATCGAAAATCACAGCCAAATGAGCAAGAACACGGGTTTGAGCTACGAAACAATTTTTTCTGGAGGTGGAAGAAGAGGCTGGGAGCTAGAACGAGTGGAGGGGGTCCCTATGGGCCCCACAAGCTTGCACTCCACCACCACGGGGTGGGTGGCGGTGGCAGGGCCTGTGGCCCACTGGTCTGGCGCCCAGGCCAGCTCTCGGCCCAGTAATTTTCAAAAATTCCGGAAAAATCATACTAAATTTTCAGGACCATCGGAGAACTTTTATTTTCGAGGTATTTTTCCCCGGGACGCTAAAACAAAAAACAGGAAAAGCTAAACGAATTCTACCATTTTTCTTCTAAGCAAAAGAAAATGAAAGCTTTAAAACAGAGGTATGTGACTCTTTGATTCATCCGTTTCATGGTCATCGAAAGAAATTCGTCAATGGGGTTGATCAAGTCCTTATGACAAAACCTTCTCGAATCGCAAGAGAGAACGAAGAATTTTCGAATAGCCACTAAGTCACCTCAATGGGGATATGTATCTCCCCAGCAAGCAAATCATACTTCATCTTGACACGGGGAATAGGGCATTCAAAGGTCCCAATGAGAATCGATGAAGTCTTTTCGATAGCATTGATGCAATGTACTTGATATCGTTTCTTCGGAAAGTGCACTGTGTGCTCATTACCATTGACATGGAAAGTGACATTGCCTATGTTGCAATCTATAACAGCCCATGCAGTGTTTAAAAAGGGTCTTCCGAGGATGACAGCCATGGCATCGTCCTCGGGAATATCCAAGATAACAAAGTCTGTTAAGATAGTGGTGTTAGCAACCACAACACGCACATCCTCGCAAATGCCGATAGGGAAAGCAGTTGATTTGTCGGCCACTTGCAGAGAAATTTCAGTGGGTGTCAACTTATCCAATTCAAGTCTACGATAAAGAGAGAGCGGCATAACACTAACACCGGCTCCAAGGTCACATAAGGCAGTTCTTACGTAGTTTCCTTTAAAGGAGCAAGGTATAGTGGGCACTCCGGGATCACCAAGTTTCTTAGGAGTTCCACTTTTGAAAGTGTAATTGGCAAGCATGGTGGAGATCTCAAGATCTGGTATCTTCCGTTTATTAGTCACGATATCTTTCATGTACTTGGCATACGGAGACATCTTGAGCAAATCAGTTAACCGCATCTACAGAAAGATGGGTCTTATCATCTCAACGAAACGCTCAAAATCCTCATCATCCTTTTTCTTGGATGGCTTAGGAGGGAAGGGCATAGGTCTCTGAACCCATGGCTCCCTTCCTTTACCATGCTTCCTAGCAATGAAGTCCTTCTTGTCGTATTTGTTAGGTTGTGGGTTATCAGGATTAATCGTAGGTTCAATCTCCACATCCTCATCATTGCTAGGTTGAGCATTATTATGAACATCACTGTCCATATTGTCATCAGGTTCATGTTCATCACCAGATTGTGTTTCTGCATCAGACGCAAAAATATCATTAGGTTCTTCAGGTGTGACAGTATTTGGTGAACTGGTATGTAGGTTTCTATCATCCTTCTTCTTCTCCTTAGGATGACTAGGTGTATCAGCATTGATTCCTTGAGAATCTTGATCAATTATCTTAGGATGACCTTCAGGATACAAAGGTTCTTGAGTCATTTTGCCTCCTCTAGTAATGACTCTGACAGAGTTGTCATTTAATTCATTGAGTAGGTCATTCTGAGCTTTAAGTACTTGTTCTACCTGAGTAGTAATCATAGAGGCATGTTTACTCAGAAGCTTGAGATCATTGACATTTCTGTGTACACAAGCACTTAAATGCCTAAGCATACGAGTACTTTGTTCCAGATGTCTGCTAACATAATCGTTAAAACTCTGTTGTTTGGCAACAAATTTGTCAAATTCATCAAAGCATAGGCTAGGAGGTTTGTCAAAAGGAATATCACTCTCATCAAACCTACGCAGAGAATTCACTTCTACTACCTGTATCGGGTTATCGAGACCATGGATCTCTTCGATAGGTGGTAGATTTTTGACATCTTCAGATCTAATGCCTTTCTCTTGCATAGATTTCTTGGCTTCTTGCATATCTTCGGGACTGAGTAATAGAATACCTCTTTTCTTCGGAGTTGGCTTAGGAGGTGGTTCGGGAATAGTCCAAGCATTATCGTTGATCAGGATGTTATTTAGTAGGGTTTCAGCTTGTTCTACAGTTCGTTCCCTAAAAACACAACCGACACAACTATCTAGGCGGTCTCTAGAGGCATCGGTAAGTCCGTTATAGAGGATATCAAGTATCTCGTTTTTCTTAAGAGGGTGGTCAGGCAAAGCATTCTGTAGCTGGACGAGCCTCCCGCAAGCTTGTGGAAGAGTCTCTTCTTGGAGTTGAGCAAAGTTGTATATTTCCTGCAAGGCAGCTTGCTTCTTATGGGCAGGGAAATATTTCTCACAGAAGTAATAGACCATCTCCTGGGGACTACTCACACATCCAGGAGCAAGAGAGGTGAACCAGGCTTTAGCGTCATCCTTTAGAGAGAAAGGAAACAGCTTAAGGATATAATAGTGACGATCTTCTCCTCGTTAGTGAAAAGGGTGGCTATATCGTGTAGTTTGGCAAGATGGGCTACGACCGTCTCAGACTCATAACCGTGAAAAGGATCAGATTCGACTAGAGAGATTATCTCACGATCGACAGAGAATTCATAATCCTTATCGGTGATAAAGATAGGTGAAGTGGCAAACTTTGGGTCATATTTCATCTTAGCTTTCAGAGTTTTTTCCTTCCACTTGAGAAGTAATTTCTCAACGTCATAGGCATCCTTACACGCAAGAAAATCCTCAGGTATCTCTCCCTCCATAACGTAACCCTCAGGTATATCAGGAAATTCATATCTAGGAGAGCTAGATCTAGCAGGAGCAAAAGCAGGTTCTATCTCAATAGTATCGGCAGTATCAGAAGCATCACGAGCATTGGCAGTAACTCTAGCAATATGAGCATCAAGGAACACTCCTAGTGGAACATTAGGCAAAGTAGTATCTCTAGCAGTATCAAGCATAGCATCATCAGGCATAGCATCTCTAGCAATATCAGGCAAAGCAGTATCAGGCATAGTATCTCTAGCAGTATCAGGCAAAGCAGTATCAGGCATAGTATCAAGCATAGTATCATGCATAGCATCTCTAGTAGTAGCATCATAAGCATCATCAAGCATAGGCGACATATCAAGATTTCTAGCAGGAGGTGATGTCGCAAACTTACTCATAACTGAAGGTGAATCAAGTGAGAGCTAGATGGCAATTCCTTACCTCCCCTCGTAGTTGAGGGCAAGACTTTGGTCTTCGGATCCTTCAGGTTCTTCATAGTGATCAGCCGATATAAATCCCATGTGACTCAGAGAATATAGCAATACCTCCCCGGCAACGGCGCCAGAAAAATGCTTGATGTCAGCTGTTCTTCCCCTTGTAACGGAACCAGAAGAATGCAGCTAGCACTCTCCGGCAATCGAAACTAGAAGAATGTTGTTGACAGCCCACCAGCGCGTGGGATCGTAGCAGTTTTCGAGGGTAGAGTATTCGACCCAAATTTGTTGGTTCGCACGACGAGAGGTGAGAGAATACTCTCAAGTATTAGCAGCTCAATATGTCAGATTCAACCACACCTGAAAGATTAGTATCTGCAAGCAAAGTAGTAACAGCAAAGTAATATGATAACAACGGTGTCAGAAACGATTTGTTGACACGACAGACTATTTCTAATGATTGTATCAATGGCGCTAAGTTGCCTCGTTGACGGAAGTTGTCAGTTCCCGTCAACGACCAGCGATCAAGATTGTAACAGGTAGCAGCAGTGTAACGAGCAATAACAGTGGCAAGGAACAGCAGTAGTGACAACAGTAGCCAGTAGCAACAGTAGCGAGCGACAGTAGTAACAGCAGCATAGCAAGACAAGTAACAACAGCAGCAACAGTAGTAACAGCAGCAGAGCAAGACAAGTAACAGCAGTAGCAACAGTAGTAACAGCAGCAGTAGGACAAACTCGTAGGCAATGGGTCGGCGATTTGTTTGGATGATATTCATCATGCAATAGTTATAACACAGAGAGATATGTGGCTAGCTCTCGTTCGTCAATGTGATGTAGGCATGCATTCCGTGTGTTGTCATACGTGCTTAGGGAAAAGAACTTGCATGACATCTATTGTCCATCCCTGCCGTGGCAGCGGGGTCCAAAAGGAAACTACGGGATATTAAGGTTCTCCTTTTAATAAAGAACCGGACCAACGCATTAGCACTTGGTGTACACATGAACTCCTCAAACTATGGTCATCACCGGGAGTGGTTCCGGTTATTGTCACTCCGGGGTTGCCGGATCATAACACATAGTAGGTAACTACAACTTGCAAGATCGTATCTAAAACACACATATATTGGTGACAACATAATAATTTTAGATCTGAAATCATGGCACTCGGGCCCTAGTGACAAGCATTAAGCATGGCAAACTAGTAGCAACATCAATCTCAGAACATAGTGGATACTAGGGATCAATCCCCATCAAAACTAACTCGATTACATGATAGATCTCATCCTACTCATCACCGCCTAGCGAGCCTACGAATAGATTACTCACGAACGACGAAGAGCTTTACGGAATTGGAGAGGGAAGAAGGTTGATGATGACGATGGCGACGATTTCCCCTCTTCGAAGCCCAAGACGGACTCCAGATCTTCCCTTCAGATGAAGAACAAGTGGTGGCGGCAGCTCCGTATCGCAAACGCGACGAAAACTTCTCTTTTTATTTTTTCTAGAACGAAAGAGAACTTAGAGACCTGAGGTTGGCGGCGGCAGAGCCGTGTGGGCCCCACAAGCCTACCCACCGCCAACAGGGGGGTGGCAGAGCTAGGGCTTGTGGCCCACTGGCCCACCCCTCAGGTGGAACTTGGCACAAATATTTTTTATATTTTTCAAAAATGCTTCTCGTAAATTTTCAGGACGTTTGGAGAACTTTGATTTCTGCACAAAAATAACACCAAGGCAATTCTGCTGAGAACACCGTCAGTCCAGGTTAGTTCCATTCAAACCATGCAAATTAGAGTCCAAAACAAGGGCAAAAGAGTTTGGGATAGTAGATACGATGGAGACGTATCAGGGTGGACCGGCGCTTGGGTACTGCCCTTACTTGGACAAGCATCCCACTTATGATTAAACCCTCTCACAAGCATCCACAACTACGAAAGAAGAATTAAGACAACGTCTAACCATAGCATTAAACTAGTGGATCCAAATGAGCCCCTTACGAAGCAACGCATAGACCGGGGTTTAAGCTTCTGTCACTCTAGCAACCCATCATCTACTTACTACTCCCCAATGCCTTCCTCTAGGCCAAAATATGGTGAAGTGTTATGTAGTCGACATTCACATAACACCACTAGAGGAAACGACAACATACAACATATCAAAATACCGAACGAATACCAAATTCACATGACTATTATTAGCATGACTTATCCCATGTCTTCAGGAACAAAAGTAACTACTCACAAAGCATAATCATAATCATGATCAGAGGTGTAATGAGTATCATCAAGGATCTGAACATAAACTCTTCCACCAAATAATCCAACTAGCATCAACTACAAAGAGTAATCAACACTACTAGTAACTTTACAAGTACCAATCAGAGTCGCGAGACGGAGATTGGTTAAAAGAGATGAACTAGGGTTTGTAGATGAGATGGTGCTGATGAAGATGTTGATGCTGACGAGTCCCCTCCGATGAGAGGAGTGTTGGTGATGACGATGGCGACGATTTCCCCCTCTGGGAGGGAAGTTTCCCCGGAAGGATCGTCCTGTCGGAGCCCTAGATTGGTTCTGCTCAAGTTCCGCCTCATGGCGGGGGAGAATCCACGAAAAAGTTCCACCCTGATTTTTTTCCGGACTAAACCCTTCATATAGAAGAAGAGCTGGGATAGTGGGCCACCAGGGCTCCCACAAGCCCTGTAGTCGCGGCCATGGGGGGCAGGCGGCGGCTACCAGGCTTGCGGGCCCCTAGTAGCTCCCCTCTGGCACTTCTTTCGCCCAGTATTTTTTATATAATCCCAAAAAATTCCACGTTGATTTTCAGGGCATTTGGAGTTGCGCAGAATAGAGGACTCAGACGTGCTCCTTTTCGAGTCTAGAATTCCAGTTGTCGGTATTCTCCCTCTTCAAATAAACCTTGCAAAATGAGAGAGAAAAGGCATAAGTATGGTACCACAAAGTAATATAACAGTCCGAAAAGCGATAAATATCAACATGAAAGCATGATGCAAAATGGACGTATCAACTCCCCCAAGCTTAGACCTCGCTTTTCCACAAGCGAAAACCAAAATCCATAAACATGTCCACATGTTTAGGGATGAAGGTGTCGATAAAACATAATACGGACATGAGGGCATCATGATCACACATAGAACAGCAATACATCTTAAAGATTCTTATAGGAAAGTAACAATTCCTTCACAAAGAAAAGTATGAATCAAAAACCTTACTGAGAAGTAGCCAACAACAGTCCATAGTCATTGAAGCAATTGCAATTTATCAAAACATCAGAAAGAGTCAACTAAGAGCTTGTAAAGCAACCCCACATACTCAATCATCTCTTTTGTTTTCCACAATTGTTACAACTCACGTGGTACTCATGGTATCAAAGTTTTAGCTGGACACATAGAAAGATAGGGGCTTATAGTTTTGCCTCCCAACCATTTACCTCAAGGGTAAAGTCAACAATAATAAAGCATAAGTACTCATCTCCAAGTTTATATAATAATATAGATCTTTCCCTAGCTTGTGACGGTAGCCAAGACAAAGGCAAAATAAGGAATTGGTGAAGATCACCATGACTCTTTCAAGGGCAAAAAGTAAAGGTACAAGATAGGCCCTTCGCAGAGGGAAGCAGAGGTTGTCATGCGCTTTTGAGGTTTGGTTGCGTGTCCTCTTAGTGCGGAGGAACGTCACTTTATATTGCCTCGTGTGATAAAGAACTTTATTATGCAGTCTGTCGCTTTTATTTCTTCCTCATCACAGGTTCGTATAAAGCTTATTTTCCACACACTAATAGATCATACATATTAGAGAGCAATTTTTATTGCTTGCACCGATGACAACTTACTTGAGGGATCTTATTCAATCCATAGGTAGGTACGGTGGACTCTCATGGCAAAACTGGGTTGAAGGTTTATGGATGCACAAGTAGTATTTCTACTCAGTACGGAAGTTTTGGCTAATATGAGGTGGAAGCAATCGTCACATGCTAAGGGATCTCTAGGCATATAACATTGTTTGGAACCAAGCAAACACAATTCATTATGTTGTCTTCCTTGTCCAACATCTACTTCTAAGCATGTAATAGTTTGTTGAGTGCTCACAATTATATAAAGTGTTTAAAATGATATATTTATATGTGAACCTCTCTTTCCTTATTACTTCTTATTAATTGCAACAATGACTGGGGCCTATGTTGGTCTATTCTCAACAAGTTTCAATCATCATACTTGTTATATGTGAAGCTATCACTTTCCATAAGATCATCTCATGATATTTCATGCTAACGTTCTTTTCATACTTTTGATCACGGCACAAAACAAAGCCCTTGACTAACATACTCTTTATTATATAGCTCGCATGCTCGAATACATCAGGGGAGACACAAGGCAAAAGACTCAAACTAAACACTAAAGACTTATTCCACTAAGAGAAGAAATAAAGACTAAAAAGGAAAGAACTAAAACAAAGGTAAAAGCAAAAGATATAACGATGATATGATACCAGGGCAACTCCCCCAAGCTTTGCACAAGCCAAGGGAGTTGCCCATACCAATGCTTAGTTGTCTTCCTTTGGTGTTGATGGTGGAGTTGTTGCAGAGGTCTTGAGCTTGTCTAATTTCCACTTGAGCATAAGATTCTGCTCTCGCAGATCATCATTTTCCTCCTCAAGCTTCAACACCCTTTGACAAAGTTCCTGCTTACTCTCCTGCAAGAAACGAGAAGGGATAGACAAGTTCTTAGGCTTCTTCCTTGAGTCAGGGAGGCTTGACTTCTTGAACTCCACATGAGTGCGTCCAGGTTGATGTAGAGGAGCCTCCTCTTCATCGGAACTCGTTTTTTCCTTCCCCTTGGGGTCATAGTCCTCTTCCTCGTCAGTGGTCCAGCCATATGGTTCCAAGTCCCCATAGACCTTGGGGTTAGCAAGGTAATCAACCACATAGCTTTCCCCATCTGAATCTTGAGAAGACATCTTGACCTAGATCTGCGGCAGAAAACAGGCTCGAAACGAAAACAGAGGAAAACTGCGTGGTACGGAGATCAAAACCCTCGGGCGTATATAATGATTTTTTCTGGACCAGAAGGAGTGCTCCGCAAGAAAACCGAGTCCGGGAGGCACACGAGGTGCCCACAAGCCCTGTAGCCGCAGCCAGGGGGGCAGGCGGCGGCTACCAGGCTTGTGGCCGCCTCGTGCGCTCTCCTGACTGCTTTTTATTTTTCTATTTTTCCATAAATTCCAAAACGGAGAAAATTTCCTACTGGAAAAGTTTTGGAGTCCAATTACTTACCAAAACACATACCTCTTCGTTTTCAGAGTCTAAAACAGGCTGATAAACATCCCTTATGTACTCCTCTAGAGTTATGATATTGATGATATTGGTCTCAACATTTATGGGAGTACCAGAGATATAATGTTTGATTCTTTGCCCATTTACCACTCTAGGAAAATTACCTTCCGTGTTATTGATTTTGATGGCACCAGAACGATATACTTCCTCGACAACGTAGGGACCTTCCCATTTAGAGAGAAGCTTGCCTGCGAAGAATCTTAAGCGAGAATTGTATAGCAGGACATAATCACCTACATTGAACTCATGTTTTTGTATTCTTTTATCGTGCCATCTCTTAACCTTTTCCTTGAACAACTTGGCATTCTCATATGCCTCGGCCCTCCATTCATCTAATGAGCTGATATCAAACAACCGCTTCTCACCGGCAAGTTTGAAATCGAAGTTGAGCTCTTTGATTGCGCAATAAGCTTTGTGTTCTAGCTCAAGAGGTAAATGACAGGCCTTACCGTAACCATTTTATACGGCGACATGCCCATGGGATTCTTATAAGCAGTCCTATAAGCCCATAGTGCATCGTCAAGTTTGCTAGACCAATTCTTTCGAGATCTATTGACAATCTTTTGTAAGATCAATTTGATCTCCCTATTACTCAACTCCACTTGACCACTAGACTGAGGATGATAAGGAGATGCAACTCTATGGTTGACATCATACTTAGCAAGCATCTTGCGGAAAACACCATGAATGAAGTGTGAACCGCCATCAGTCATCAAATATCTAGGGACTCCAAATCTTGGGAAAATGACTTCTTTAAGCATCTTAATAGAGGTGTGATGATCAGCATTTCTAGTGGGGATAGCTTCTACCCACTTAGTGACATAATCAACTGCGACTAAGATGTGAGTATACCCATTGGAACTCAGGAAGGGTCCCATATAATCAAAGCCCCAGACATCAAACAGTTCAATGACAAGTGAATAGTTCATAGGCATTTCCTGACGTTTACTGATATTCCCTATTCTTTGGCATTCGTCACAAGACAAGACAAACTTACGGGCATCCTTGAAGAGAGTGAGCCAATAGAAACCTGATTGCAATACCTTATGAGCAGTTCTATCTCTAGCATGGTGTCCTCCGTAGGCTTCGGAATGACACTTCTGTAGGATTTGTCCCTGTTCATGTTTAGGCACACAACGTCTAATAACACCATCTACTCCTTCCTTATAAAGGTGAGGATCATCCCAAAAGTAGTGTCTCAAATCAAAGAAGAATTTCTTCTTTTGCTGGTAGGTGAAACAAGGTGGCATGTATTTGGCTACGATATAGTTTGCGTAATCAGCATACCACGGTGCACTATGTGAAGTGCGGATGACATTCAATTGCTCATCGGGAAAGCTGTCATCAATAGGTCATGGGTCATCAAGGACATTCTCTAGCCTGGACAAGTTATCTGCTACAGGGTTATCAGCACCCTTTTGGTCAACAACGTGCAAATCAAATTCCTGTAGCAAGAGAACCCATCTGATTAGCCTAGGCTTAGCGTCCTTCTTCTCCATAAGGTACTTAATAGCAGCATGATCAGAATGAATAATGACTTTGGAGTCAACTATATAAGATCTAAACTTTTCACATGCAAACACGACTGCTAAAAACTCCTTCTCCGTAGTAGCATAGTTTCTTTGGGCACTTTCTAGAGTTTTACTAGCGTAGTGAATGACATTCAACTTCTTGTCCACTCTTTGTCCTAGAACAGCACCAACAGCATAATCACTAGCATCACACATGATTTCAAAGGGCAAGTTCCAACCAGGTGGTTGAACAATAGGTGCGGTTATCAAGGCCTTCTTAAGTATTTCGAAAGCTTCCTCACAATCCTCATCAAAAACAAAAGGAACATCCTTCCGCAAGAGGTTGGTAAGAGGCCTAGAAATCTTAGAGAAGTCTTTAATGAACCTTCTATAGAAACCAACATGACCTAGGAAATTTCGTATACCTCTGATATCTGTGGGGCAAGGCATTTTCTCAATTGCATCAACCTTAGCCTTATCAACTTCAATGCCTTTCTCAGAGATTTTGTGTCCTAAGACGATGCCTTCATTAACCATGAAGTGGCACTTCTCCCAGTTCAAGACGAGGTTGGTATCTTTGCATCTCTGTAAGACTCGATCAAGGTTGCTAAGGCAATCGTCAAAGGAAGAACCGTAAACAAAGAAATCATCCATAAAAACCTCAACAATCTTTTTACAGAAGTCAGAAAATATAGCCATCATACATCTTTGAAAGGTGGTAGGTGCATTGCGGAAGCCAAAAGGCATACGTCTATAAGCAAAGGTACCGAAGGGGCAGGTGAAAGTGGTTTTCTCCTAATCAGATTGTGCAACAGGTATTTGCGAGAAACGTGAATAACCGTCTAGAAAGCAAAAATGTGTGTGTTTAGATAGCCTTTCTAGCATTTGGTCGATAAACGACAAAGGATAATGGTCTTTCCTGGTTGCGTTGTTCAGTTTCCAGAAGTCTATCACCATCCTATAGCCAGTAATAATCCTCTGTGGGATTAGTTCATTCCTATCATTAGGAACGACGGTGATACCTCCCTTCTTAGGTACGCAATGTACTGGACTTACCCAATCACTATCAGCAACATGATAAATGATTCCTGCTTCCAAAAGCTTTAATATTTCTTTTCTCACGACCACTTTCATCCTAGGATTTAATCTCCTTTGATGATCAACAACTGGTTTAGAATCAGGATCGGTTTTAATCTTGTGCTGACATAGAGTGGGACTAATACCCTTAAGATCATCAAGAGTATATCCAATAGCCGCACGGTGCTTCCTCAAACTTTTTAATAACTTCTTCTCTTCGTGATTTGAGAGGTGAGCACTAGTAATAACAGGATATATCTCCTTCTCATCAAGGTAGTCATACTTAAGAGTATCTGGTAACTGTTTTAGCTCGAACACAGGATCACCCTTTGGCAGGGGAGGATCCCCAAGCAGTTCAACAGGCAGATTATTCTTAAGGATAGGATATTGTTCTAAAACAATTTTATCTATCGCATCTCTTTCATCCATATGCATATCATTTTCATGCTCAAGGAGATATTGCTCTAAAGGATCCGTAGGAGGTACGGAAATAGAGGCAAGAGCAATGATTTCATCCCTACCAGACGACTCTTTTTCATGGGGTTGTCTTCCAAACTTGGAGAAGTTAAATTCATGAGACACACCCTCGAAACTAACAGTGACAGTCTCTTTAACGCAATAAATATGAGCATTGACAGTGTTGAGAAAGGGTCTACCAAATATGATGGGACAAAAGCTATCTTGTGCAGTAGCAAGGACGAGGAAATCAGTAGGATACTTCGTCTTACCACACAGGACTTCTACGTCTCTCACAATTCCCACAAGGCAAATAGTGTCTCTATTAGCTAGTGTAATAGTGACATCAATGGGTTCTAACTCAGCAGGTGCAATCTCATCTTTGATTTCATCGTATAGGGACCGGGGTATTGCACTAGCACTAGCACCCATATCACATAAACCATGATAACTGTGATCTCCTATCTTGACAGAAACAACGGGCAGGCCAACTACAGGTCCGTATTTGTCTTTCGCGTGAGGTTTAGCAATTCTAGCGGAGTCCTCGCAGAATTTGATAACATGCCCGTCTATGTCTTCGGTTAAGAGATCTTTGATAATAGCAACACTAGGTTCAACTCTAATTTCCTCAGGGGGTGCAAGTGGTCTAATGTAACCCCTACGTATCACAGTTGGAGCTTTAGAATAATCCTTTTTCCTAGCAGGGTAAGGTGGTTTCTCAGTGTAGGCACAAGGAACAATAGGATCATTATAGGCAATGACTTTCTCTTCAACTAGATTGGGTTTAACTATGTTGACTTCTATAGGAGGATGATACATAAACCACTTCCCTTTGGAAAGATCAATATGAGCAGCAAAAGATTCACATAGAGAAGCTACTATCTCAGAGTCAAGTCCATACTTACCGCTAAAATCTCTAGAAGTGTTTGTTTCAACAAAAGATTTAACGCAATCAAACTGGAAATTCATACCTGACTCCTTACCTTCTTCAAGCTCCCAATCTTCAGAGTTACATTTGATCCTTTCCAATAAATTCCACTTGTGGTCAATATCCCTCTTCATAAAATAACCGGTACAAGAAGTGTCAAGCATGGTACGATCTTAATGAGAAAGCCGAGCATAAAAGTTTTGAGTGATAATTTCTCTCGAGAGCTGATGATTGGGGCATGAATATAGCATTAATTTAAGACTCCCCCACGCTTGAGCTATGCTTTCCCTGTCACGAGGCCAAAAGTTATAAATATAATTCCGATCACGATGTACTAAATGCATAGGATAAAACTTTTGATGAAATTCCAATTTCAACCGATTGTAGTCCCATGATCCAGTATCATCACATAGCCTATACCATGTCAACACCTTATCCTTCAAAGATAAAGTAAAGACTTTCTTCTTTACCTCATCTTCGGGCAAACCTACAAGCTTAAATAAACCACAAACTTCATCTACATAGATTAGATGCAAGTCTGGATGTGAAGATCCATCTCCTGTAAAAGGATTAGCCAGCAGTTTCTCAAGCATACCCGAAGGAATTTCATAAAAGATATTTTCAGTAGGTACCTTAGGTTGAGGAGCAAATCCTCGTGCCTCCGTTCATGGTGAAGATACCCCGAACAAATTCCTCAAAGGAACAGTTTCCATAGTGACAAGTGACAATAAATTTCAGCACAGTATATAAATGTTTCCTTACCAAATTCCACTTACCAAAGGCGCTTCACTCCCCCGAAATGGCTCCAGAAAAGAGTCTTGATGACCCACAAGTATAGGGGATAAATCGTATTCCTTTCGATAAGTAAGAGTGTCGAACCCAACGAGGAGTAGAAGGCTCTGATAAACGGTTTTCAGCAAGGTAATAACTGCAAGCACTGAAAGTAGCGGTAAAAAGTGATGGTGTAGTGAGGTGAAACGTAGCAGGAGAAAAGTAACAAGTAACAAGTAGTAGAAATGGTGCAGCAAAGTGGACCAATCCCTTTTGTAGCAAGGTACAAGCCTGAACAAAGTCTTATAGGAGGAAAAACGCTCCCGAGGACATACGGGAATTTCTGTCATGCTAGTTTCATCATGTTCATATGATTTGCGTTCGTTACTTTGATAGTTTGATATGTGGGTGGACCCGCGCTTGGGTACTGCCCTTACTTGGACAAGAATCCCACTTATTATTAACCTCTCTCGCAAGCATCCGCAACTACGAAAGAAGAATTAAGACAACGTCTAACCATAGCATTAAACTAGTGGATCCAAATCAGCCCCTTACGAAGCAACGCATAGACTAGGGTTTAAGCTTCTGTCACTCTAGCAACCCATCATCTACTTACTACTCCCCAATGCCTTCCTCTAGGCCAAAATATGGTGAAGTGTTATGTATTCGCCGTTCACATAACACCACTAGAGGAAACGACAACATACAACATATCAAAATACCGAACGAATACCAAATTCACATGACTATTATTAGCATGACTTATCCCATGTCCACAGGAACAAAAGTAACTACTCACAAAGCATAATCACAATCATGATCAGAGATGTAATGAGTAGCATCAAGGATCTGAACATAAACTCTTCCACCAAATAATCCAACTAGCATCAACTACAAAGAGTAATCAACACTACTAGCAACCATACAAGTACCAATCGGAGTCACGAGACGAAGATTGGTTACAAGAGATGAACTAGGGTTTGGAGATGAGATTGTGTTGATGAAGATGTTGATGGTGACGAGTCCCCTCCGATGAGAGTAGTGTTGGTGATGACGATGGCGACGATTTCCCCCTCCGGGAGGGAAGTTTCCCCGGCAGGATCGTCCTGCCGGAGCTCTAGATTGGTTCTGCTCAAGTTCCGCCTCATGGCGGGGGAGAATCCACGAAAAAGTTCCACCCTGATTTTTTTCCGGACTAAACCCTTCATATAGAAGAAGAGCGGGGATAGTGGGCCACCAGGGCGCCCACAAGCCCTGTAGCCGCGGCTAGGGGGGCAGGCGGCGGCTACCGGGCTTGTGGGCCCCTGGCAGCTCCCCTCTGGCACTTCTTTCGCCCAGTATTTTTTTATATAATCCCAAAAATTCCACGTTGATTTTCAGGGTATTTGGAGTTGCGTAGAATAGAGGACTCAGACTTGCTCCTTTTCTAGTCCAGAATTCCAGCTGCCGGTATTCTCCCTCTTCTAATAAACCTTGCAAAATGAGAGAGAAAAGGCATAAGTATGGTACCACAAAGTAATATAACAGTCCAAAAAGCGATAAATATCAACATGAAAGCATGATGCAAAATGGACGTATCACTCGACCTTTGCCGCTGCGGAGGCGGTCTTCACTACAGGAATCTAAGACTTTGCCGTCTGCCATGGCTGACTGCAAAGGGGGGAACCCCGAACGGCAAAGGCTTTGCCGTCCGTCAGCTCACGGCAAACTAGACGGCAAAAAATATATCCGGTGAAGAGATTATTTGCCGTGTGCTTTTGGAACACGGACGATAAAGAATCTTTG
The DNA here is from genome assembly GCF_904849725.1 of Hordeum vulgare subsp. vulgare. Taxonomy (NCBI): domain Eukaryota; kingdom Viridiplantae; phylum Streptophyta; class Magnoliopsida; order Poales; family Poaceae; genus Hordeum; species Hordeum vulgare. The sequence continues at coordinate 472,437,858 of NC_058520.1, forward strand.
CCATGGTGGTGCAGACGGCAAATAAAATGGGACGGCAGATCCATAAACGCTCCCGTTAAATGCTCCCGTCGGTGGGTGGACGGCAAAGGCTGAAAACAACACCTATTTATTTTATTTTCTATTATATCCAGCAACTTTCACAATAATCAGGATATATATATATATATATATATGACAGAAATAATTTTGTTTCTGTACTCATAACCATATTAAAATAATTTTCATCCATAATACATACATATTATGCAAGTTGCATCCGTACCAAACCATATATTACACCAGTTTCATCCATGCATACAAAGTTTCATATATATCCATATACTACAATAGTTTCAATCCAAGCTTCCGTGAAGCCATGGTAGAAGAAACCATATTCAAGCATTCCATCAATATAATCCAAGCTTCCCGTGAAGTGAATGTAATCTCAAAATGGCAAATAAGAAATTTAGAAGAAGAAGACTAGATGAAGAAGAGAAGTATAGGTTATTTCGGAGAGAACTTAGCTAAGTATAGGCCATTTAATAGCTAAGTTAGGTGGAATAGGTCATCTTGGAGCTACATAACCTTATTATGTCATTTAGGAGAAAACTTAGCTAAGTATAGGTCATTCTAGAGCTAACTTGGATAAAATATGTCATTTTGTAGCCAACTATGATTATTGAGCCATTTTGAGCTTATTATGTCATTTTGGAGCTAAATTAGTCATTTTAATGAGCTAAACAAGGTTCTTGTGATGTTTTTACCTAACTAAGCTAATTATGTCATTTTGGAGGATAACTAGCTAAGTATGTCTTTGTTGGGTAAAATAAGCTACGTAGAAGAAGAAAGAGAAGAAGCAAGAAGAGAAGAAGCAAGAAGAGAAGAAGAAGGAGAAGAAAAAGAATAAGAAGAAGGAGGAGGAGGAGGAGAAGGAGGAGAAGGAGGAGAAGGAGAAGGAAAAGGAAGAGGAGAACAAGAAGAAAAGAAGAAGGAGAAGAAGGAGGAGAATAAGGAGAAGGAGCTTCTCTCCTCCTTCTCCTTCTTATTCCTCCTTCTCCTTCTTCTTCTTCCTTCTTTTCATTTTTCCTCTTTCTTCTCCTCTTGTCCTCTTCTTCGGGCTAAATTAGCTAATTATGCCTTTTTGGAGCTAATTATGTCATTTTGGAGGATAATTAGGTAAGTATAAGTCATTTTTTTTATTACATAGGCCATTTTCGAGCTAACTAAGCTAATTATGTCATTTAGGTGGAAGCCAAGCTAAGTATGGGCCATTCTAGAGCTAACATGGGTAAAATATGTCATTTTGGAGCCAACTATGATTATTAAGGCATTTTCTACCTAAATTGGCTAATTATGTCATTTAGGTGGAAGCCAAGCTAAGTATATAATATTCATGAGCTAACCAAGGTTCTTATGCCATTTTGAGATTATTATTTAATTTTGGTGCTAAATTAGTCGTTTTAATGAGCTAACCAAGGTTCTTATGATGTTTTTACCTAACTAAGCTAATTATGTCATTTTGTAGGATAATTAGCTAAGTATGTCTTTGTTGGATGAGTCTAAGCTATGTAGAAGAAGAAAGAGAAGAAGCAAGAAGAGAAGACGAAGGAGAAGAAAAACGAGAAGAAGGAGGAGGAGGAGGAGAAGGAGAAGGAGAAGGAGAAGGAAGAGGAGAAGAAGAAGAAAAGAAGAAGGACAAGAAGAAGTAGAAGAAGGAGTATAAGAAGGGCAAGGAGCTTCTCTCCTTCTTCTCCTTCTTCTTCCTCCTTCTCCTTCTCCTTCTTCTTCTCTTCTTCTTCTCTTATTCTTCTTCTTCCTTCTTTTCATTTTACCTCTATCTTCTCCTCTTGTCCTCTTCTTCGAGCTAAATTAGCTAATTATGCCTTTTTGGAGCTAATTATGTCATTTTGGAGGATAATTAGGTAAGTATAGGTCATTTTTTATTAAATAGGCCATTTGCGAGCTAACTAAGCTAATTATGTTATTTAGGTGGAAGCCAAGCTAAGTATAGGCCATTCTAGAGCTAACTTGGGTAAAATATGTCTTTTTGGAGCCAACTATGATTATTAAGGCATTTTCGAGCTAAATTGCCTAATTATGTCATTTAGGTGGAAGCCAAGCTAAGTATATAATATTCATGAGCTAACCAAGGTTGTTATGCTATTTTGAGATTATTATTTCATTTTGGAGCTAAATTAGTCATTTTAATGATCTAACCAAGGTTCTTATGATGTTTTTACATCACTAAGCTAATTATGTCATTTTGGAGGATAATTAGCTAAGTATGTCTTTGTTGGATGTGTATAAGCTACGTAGAAGAAGAAATAGAAGAAGCAAGAAGAGAAGAAGGAGTAGAAAAAGAAGAAGAAGGAGGAGGAGGAGAAGGAGAAGGAGAAGTAGAAGGAAGAGGAGAAGGAGAAGAAGAAGAAAAGAAGAAGGAGAAGAAGAAGGAGAAGGAGGAGGAGAAGAAGGAGAAGGAGCTTCTCTCCTCCTTCTCCTTCTTTTCCTTCTTCTTCCTCCTTCTCCTTCTCCTTCTTCTTCTCTTCTTCTTCTCTTCTTCTTCTTCTTCTTCTTCCTTCTTTTCCTTTTTCCTCTTTCTTCTCCTCTTGTACTCTTCTTCGAGCTAAATTAGCTAAGTATGTCTTTTTGGAGCTAAATTGGCAAATTATGTCATTTAGGTGGAAGCCAAGCTAACTATATGTCATTTTGGAGCTAACTTGGGTTAAATATGTCATTTTGGAGCTAAGTATGCTTAATAAACCATATTGGACCATTATGCGGTTGTTAAGCAAAACGCTGGAAATATCATACCATTATCGTCATCACGGCGGTGAAGCACGGTGGCTCTGGCTTGTTTCACTTGGAGAAGGCTGCCCTGGAGAAGGCTCCACTATAGAAGGGTTGTGCGATGCGTTTCGGGAGATATTCTGCACCAAACATCGTTTGCAATGTGTCGTTAGCATGATGACACTCTTAAGATCAATGCCTTGAAATGAAACTCACCGTCCCCGCCATGTTAATGACTGGCATCGCCGGAGGGACTTGGCCGGTCTTCTCGCACATAGATTGTACATTTGGTTTCGACAAGTCAAACTTTTTAGTTATTAATGAAATGGACATTAAAATGCAAGATTTGAAATAATATGAAGAAGAAACTTACCACAAAGAGCTTGTATTTGGCCCTGTTAGACGCATCATTCAGTGCCCTCTCCGTCTCCACCAATGCAGTCGTCCTCTCCTCCAGCTCCTTCATCTCCTTATCCTTCTCCGCCAAAACTGCCTGCATTGCCTCTGTCTCTTTCAGAATAGCAGCCTGCAACACAACTCATTGTTAGCATTGTAATCATATTGGTTCCCACACACAACATAATGCGGAAAGATAGTTGAGTCCATTAAACTAACCTCGATGGTGAGCTCGACTGGCCGTGGACGAGGTGTTATCTCAGGACAGGAGCCCGTTTGGCATGCCTTTATCTACCGAAGAGTGTTAGGACAACGTATAAGGCCGTCTCCAATGGTGATCGAGCCATGGGGCCTCTCGTTGCCAGCTATCATCACCAGCTCTGGATCAATAGGCCCCTCGCTCGGGTTAAAGTCCGCCCCTTTCCTTGCCTTCCCGTGATCTCTGTACTTCACGAGCTTGTGGTGGGAGGAGATGTCGGTGAAGTTTTCTGGATGCTCGAGGTCAGACTTAGATAATGCCTTGACCTTGTACGAGGCAGTATGGGCCATCGCATACAAGTCGTACATCTGTGGCACCTCTGTCTTATTGTGACGCGCCTAAAAGAGAGAGAGAGAGAAAAATTGTATTAGTAAAGGGCTCAAGATAGCATTAAGAATGAATTGCATGAGGCATGAAGCAAACCACATACCCAGTTCTCGCCAAATTGGATTAAGTTGACGCTCCCTTGATGGTGCGGTACACCAACCATTTTGCCACGCCTCTCCTTGGCGTTGTTGTGGCTGGCCTCCCACGTTTCAGGGCACCACTGATCCACCAAGGCCTCCCAACAATCCATCTTATCCACACACCATCTCGGGGGCACGTAAGTTAATAAAGAGAAATTTGAGCGCGTAAGAACCAAATCAAGGAAACTAACTACAAAGCCTTAAAATATCTAATTACCTTCATGTAATGTTCCTTCTCCATCTTAGAATCGCGGCACTTCGCCTTGTCCTTCCTAATACGCCGCGAGGCATAGTAGTCTCGAACAGCCTGCACCCGAGCCTCGTGCCGAAAGTTTTGAAGTAGGCCGCGACATTCGGTTTCGACAACCTTTGCCGCGTCCTCCTCGTATCCCTCCTCACACGTGTAGTAGGTCTGCAAACGAGACAACACCGATTAGAAAAGTAACTAGCTATGGTTGATTTATAATTGTGTAAAGGAGAAATTACCCAGAACTGTCGGATCACCATGTCGGCCCTCGTGTGGAACAAAACACCATCGGTCTCCACCTCCGGCGGGGCCGGGGCACCCAAGTAGTGCTCCCAGTTCATTCCTACCTCTCGCTCCCGACCTGGCAACGTAACAAACCCCGGGAGGTTTTGACAGCAAAGCACGCCAAGGACGATGTTAGGCTTGCGGACACCCTTGGCAACAATCCAACCCGTGCAGTATGAAAAATTAAAGCCAAAACATTAGATATTTGAGAAAACGTGAAGGAAAAAGGTTAAATAAGAGTAAATTAACTTACTTGTCCCCATTTGGCTTAATCGATCACCTCTGCTCGCGGGTCGCCGACACGAGCGGGAGCCCCGAACTACCATGCTCGTAGACGGTAGCCCCCTCACCCAGCTCCTCGCCGCTATCAGCATGGCCACTTGGCTCAAGCTGACCCAGATCAGCCCAGGTATCCCATTGGGTCTCTGGGGACGTACCCTCATCCCTGCTTTGCTCCGGAGTCGCCTGGAACGAAGCCTCTAGGACACGAGTCTCGTGGGTTGAAGGCTCATCGACCTGAGGCTCGTCGACCTAAGGCTCGTGAACCAGAGAACATGTAGCCTCCACCTGAGACGAATCCACCCTAGAAGTCATGTGCTCAGGTGAATCAGCTTGGGGTGGCGGCGAGGAAGGCATGGCAGCCACCGCCCTACCTCTCCCGCGGCCACGTGTACCTTTAGCACAACATAAATACGAACATGGGTAATAAAATGTATATAAATACCAACATGACTACAACATAAATACCAACATGAGTACAACATACCTTTAGTACCTCTCGGCTTTGAGGGGGGTCGACCTCCTCTCACGTGGGTCGTGAGAGTCGAAGAAGCGGCCACTCCATGCAGAGTAGAGAGCAACGCTCTCCGAAGAGGCAAGGCGGGAATAGAAGTACCCATCCCACCACCCGCCGACGAAGAAGGAGCCGCGGAGTGCTTTCGACCCTTTCCCACCATCTTTCAACACCTGTCATGACAAAGAGTAAATAAAATTAGTACAACATAAATACCAACATGAGTAATAAAATGTATATAATTTAAGTGTATCATCGTAATAAATACCAACATGACTAATAAAAATTGAATACCTAACATGAACTCAAAATTTATATATAGTAATAGTTGAATACTTGACATGAACTAATAACAATCGTGCTCGTCTATATATGCTTTGGGGTCAATAAATGTATCATGATCATCACTATCATCAATAAAGGCATCATCATCATCACTATCAGGAAGAACACGTGGAAGGCCACCATTATGTAATCGATCAAGAAGTGACAGGTCATCCGCAGCAGTAACCTCTTCTTCTTCCGGCTCTTCCTGTTCGGGCTCACGGGTTAAGACGGATTCACTGTCGCTATCTACTTCAATGTTCTCGGGTGAAGTAGAGCGGTTCTTGAAACGTTTCTTGTACATACGTGTTTCTTGGAAGAATTCTCCTTCACATGTGTCTGGGTTAATGTGAGGTTCGTAATCCTCTTCATTGAGGGTAGGTGGTATAAAATGTGGTGGCACTTCATAAACGACATCCCAACCTTTGAGATTTGGACTAGTTTGGCAGGCCCACCGTAGATAGAAAACTTGTGTCGCCTGTTGAGCCGTAATATAGACATCGGGAACATCTAAGTGGGTGTTTTGGTTGATTTCGACCAGTCATATATGTTCATGAGTCCTTCTAGTCTCCCTCGGCTCAAACCAATAACATTTGAAGACTACGACGGTCGGTGGGTTTTCACCATAGAATAGAAGTTCATAAATTGCTTCAACTCTTCCATAATACTCGGTGCCTCCTTCGTCGATAGCAAAGACAGAACAATTTGTAGTCTTTAGGTCGGGCATAGATAGCTCTTTGCCAAAGGTACGAAAGTGATACCCGTTGATGTTGTATTTGTCAAATGAACGGACCTTATAGTCAAAACCATTAGCGACTTGTCTTAACTCGGCGTCCATAGACTCTGCATCAGCCTACAAGTTTAATACGAAATAATGGATGCATTAGCCGCAAATTAGACCAAGAAATCAAATGGACCATTAATGGTAATTAATTACCCTTAGTTTGAACCAAGAGATGAAAACGGGATAGTCGCCTCCATGCTTTGCGAGTAGCTCATACTCTTCGACGGAATCCTTTTCGATGACCGCTCCATCCGAGAATTCAGAGACATATCGACTATATCAAATATCCGGGAATAAGAGTAGTTGAAAGGAATTAGAAGTTGCGGAACAATAATTTACCGAGAACTTGCTCGATGTACGGCCGCACTTCTGTTAGGTTGGTGAAGACATACAATGAAATGGTTCATCATTCTTCGACATCCAATGATTTCCCTTTCGAAGCACCGGATGGTGCGAGCTTCCCTTTGAATAGGCTGAGGTTGGATCGACCTTTTCTTGGATCACCATCATTGTACCGGGGCTTCGGGTTATGCAAATGATGATTTTTGGCTTCATAGTGTGCTGTCACGAAGTGTGCCGCCTCCTCAGTAATGAATGCCTCGGCCATGGATGCTTCAATTCTACGTTTATTTTTACACTTAGCTCGAAGCATCTTCTACATCCTCTCAGTTGAGTAGCACCATCGATTTTGAACGGACCCCTGATACGTCTCCAACGTATCTATAATATTTTATGGTTCCATCCTATTATCTTGTCAACTTTGGATGTTTTATATGCATGAATATGCTATTTTATATCTTTTTTGGGACTAACCTATTAACTCAGTGTCAAGTGCGAGTTTCTGTTTTTTCCATGTTTTTGACCTTTTTCAAAAAAGAATATTAAACGGAGTCCAAACGGAATAAAACATGCGGGGTGATTTTTTCCATAACAGAAGATACGCATGGGACTATAGAACCAAGGCAGGAGACCTCGGGGGAGGTCAGAAGCCCCCTAGCCGCAGCCTGGGGGGCACGCCTGGCAGGCTTGTGGGCCCCACGTGGCTCCTTTGCCCTACCTCTTTCGCCTAAAATTCTCTAAAATCCCGAAAGCAAAGAAGAGAGCCACGAAAATAGTTTTCCGCAACCGCAAGCTTCTGTCTCCGCAAGATCCCATCTAGGGACCGTTGTGGTGCCCTGTCGGAGGGGGATACGTACACGGAGGGCTTCTTCATCAACGCCATTGCCTCTCCGTTGATGCGTGAGTAGTTCACCACAGACCTTCGGGTCCATAGCTAGTAGCTAGATGGCTTCTTCTCTCTCTTGGATCTACAATACAAAGTTCTCCATGATGTTCATGGAGATCTATCCGATGTAACTTTCTTTTGCGGTGTGTTTGTAGAGATCCGAGGAATTGTGGATTTACGATCAGATTATCTATGAATTTTATTTGTGTCTCCTGTGATCTCTTCTATGCATGATTTCGTATCCTTGTATTTCTCTTCGAGTTACGGGTTTCGTTTGGCCAACTTGATCTATAACTCTTACAATGGGAGAAGTGCTTGGTTTTGGGTTCATACCGTGCGGTGTCCTTGCCTAGTGACAGAAGGGGTAGCGAGGCAAGCATCGTGTTGTTTCCATCAAGGGTAAAAAGATGGGGTTTATATCATATTGCATGAATTTATCCCTCTACATCATGTCATCTTGCTTAAGGTGTTACTCTGTTTGTTATGAACTCAATACACTAGATGCATGCTGGATAGCGGTCGATGTGTGGAGTAATAGTAGTAGATGCAGAAAGTATTGGTCTACTTGTCTCGGACGTGATGCCTATATGTATGATCATTGCCTTAGATATCATCATGACTTTGCGCGATTCTATCAATTGCTCGACAGTAATTTGTTCACCCACCATAATACTTGCTATCATGAGAGAAGCCTCTATAGAACACTATGGCCCCCGGGTCTACTTCACATCATATTTTCATATCTACAAATTTACTTTGTTGCACTTTTCACCTTCAGATCTCACATTGCAAATAATCGTGAAGGGATTAACAACCCCTTTATCGCGTTGGGTGCAAGTTTGGTTGTTTTTGCGCAGGAACATTGGTGCCTCATCTTGATACTCCTACTGGATTGATACCTTGGTTCTCAAACTGAGGGAAATACTTATCGCTACTTTGCTGCATCACCCTTTCCTCTTCAAGGGAAAAACAAAAGCAAGCTCGAGAAGTAGCAAGAAGAATTTCTGGCACCGTTGCCGGGGAGTATTCAAGTGAAGCATATCCAAGTAACTATCGCAAACTCATCTCTTGCATTTACATTATTTGCCTTTTGCCTCTCGTTTTCCTCTCCCCCACTTCTGAAAAATACAAAAATATTTGCCTTTTTCATTCGCCCTTTTCTTTCTCTTGCTTTCTGTTGCTTGTGTGCTTGTCTGCTTGCTATGACCCGTATGGCCCAACCAAATGATTATGATGCTTACTATAAAAGGTTGGAATAGATTGATACTAGTGTTAAAAGTTTCATGTCTACACAATTTGATCATAATAGCTATTTTCATAGAGAACTAAGGGAGCAAAATTATTTTATGGCTTATATGAATAAATAGGTTGATGATATGGCCAAATAATTCCTTGCGTTAAATTCTCAATTTGCTCGTCTTGAAAAATTGGTAGGCCAGATTTGTGATGAACAAACTACCTTAGTCAATAAAATGGCTGCTAAACCTGAAATTTGTGATAAGAATCACGAAGATCTTAAAGTGCTTGGTGTGACTCCTATTGAATCCTTGTTTTCTAATGTCAATCCTAATGATGATGGGGCTGGATATGAATCCACTTTGGTTGAAAAATGCCCCAATGATTTGGAGTCTATTTATCTTGATGCTAAAAGCACTAAAAGTGGAGTAGAGGATATCAAAACTTTGAGTAATGATGAAATTACTACTTTGGATTTCAAGGAATTTAATTGATAGTTGCTCTTTGATTGAATGTATTTCCTTGATTCAATCCATGCTAAACTCTCCACATGCTTATAGCCAAAATAAGGCTTTTACCGATCATATCGTTGATGCTATGATGAAATCTCTTGAAGAGAAACTTGAGTTGGAAATATCTATTCCTAGAAAACTTCATGATGAGTGGGAACCTACTATCAAAATCAAGATTAAAAACTATGAATGCAATGCTTTGTGTGATTTGGGTGCTAGTGTTTCTGCTATTCCAAGGTCTTTATGTGATGTTCTAGGCTTCAATGAGATTGATGAGTGCTCTCTTAATTTGCATCTTGCGGATTCTACTATTAAGAAACCTATGGGCAGGATCAATGATGTTCTTATTATTGCAAATAGGAACTATGTGCCCCTATATTTCATTGTGCTAGTTATTGATTGCAATCCAACATGTCCCATCATTCTTGGTAGACCTTTCCTTCGGACTATTGGTGATGTTATCGATATGAAGGAAGGGAATATTATATTTCAATTTCCATTAAATAAGGAAATGGAACATTTTCCTAGAAAGAAAATAAGATTGCCTTATGAATCCATGATGAGGGCTACTTATGGTTTTAGCACTAAAGACGACGATACTTGATTCTATCGCCTTATGCCTAGCTAAGGGCGTTAAACAATAGCGCTTGTTGGCAGGCAACCCAATGAATTTATCTTTGCTTTTTGCTTTCTATTTTGTTGTGTATACACCATCATAATTCTGTTATGATTGTGTTTTTTATGTTTATTTTAGTGTTTGTGCCAAGTAGAACCTTTATGATTAGTTTTGGTGATGGTTGTTTGATCATGCTGAAAAAGACAGAAACTTTGCGCTCACGAAATTATTTTTGATTCCTATCTAAAAAGAGCTTTTGAGTTGATTCATTTCGCTGCTGGTTGATATGCGAATTTCCCTAATTAACATAATTTTTCAGAAGTTTTCGAATAGGAGAGGTATACAAAGTATACATATTGCTACATACTGGTCTATTTTTGACAAATTCTGTTTTTTGTTGTGTTGATTGCTTATTTTGATGAAACTATGGTTAGTTTCGGGGGTGATACGTCTCAAACGTATCTATAATTTTTGATGGTTTCATGATGTTATCTTGTCAACTTTGGATGTTTTGTTTACCTTTTATATCTTTTTTGGGACTAACTTAATAATCCAGTGCCAACTGTGAGTTCTGTTTTTCTGTGTTTTTGACTCTTTTCAGATCTGATTTTGGAACGGAGTCCAAACAGAATAAAATCCCCGAAATAAATTTTTCCAGAAGGGAAGAAGATCGGGAGGCTTGAGGGCCAAGGTAGGGGGCCCACAGGAAGCCCACAAGCCCTGTTGCCGCGGCCAGGGGGGCCCGCGGCAACCAGGCTTGTGGCCTCCCTGGCGCTCCCCTGCCCTAGCTCTTTGGCCTATAAATTCCCTAAAAATCCAGAAAAAATCAAGGTATCCACTAAAACACTTTTCCGCCGCTGCAAGCTTCCGTTTCCGCGAGATCTCATCTGGAGACCCTTCCCGGTGCCCTGCCGGAGGAGACTTTGGAGTTGGAGGGCTTCTACATCAACATCATCGCCTCTCCAATGACTCGTGAGTAGTCTACTTCAGACCTACGGGTCCGTAGTTAGGATCTAGATGGCTTCTTCTCTCTCTTGGATCTTCAATACAAAGTTCTCCATGATCTTCATGGAGATCTATACGATGTAATCCTCTGTGGAGGTGTGTTCGTCGAGATCCGATGAATTGTGGATTTGTGATCAGATTATCTATGAATTATATTTGAGTCGTTGCTGATTTCTTATATGCATGATTTGATATCCTTGTAAGTCTCTCCGAGTCTTGGGTTTTGTTTGGCCAACTAGATCTATGATTCTTGTAATGGGAGAAGTGCTTGGTTTTGGGTTCATACCGTGTGGTGACCTTTCCCAGTGACAGAAGGGGCAGCAAGGCACGCATCATGTTGTTGCCATCAAGGGTAACAAGTTGGGCTTTCATCATAAATTTGAGATTGTCCATCTACATCATGTCATCTTGCTTAAGGCGTAACTCTGTTCTTTTGAACTTAATACACTAGATGCATGCTCGATAGCGGTCGACATGTGGAGTAATAGTAGTAGATGCAGAAAGTATCGGTCTACTTGTTTTGGACGTGATGCCTATAGATATAATCATTGCCTTAGATAACGTCACGACTTTGCGCGGTTCTATCAATTGCTTGACAGTAATTCGTTCACCCACCGTCTACTTGCTTTCATGAGAGAAGCCACTAGTGAACATTACGGCCCCCGGGTCTATTCACAACTATCGTCTCCACTTTCACTTTTACTTTGCTTGTTTACTTTTTGCTTTCAGTTCTCACTTTGCAAACAATCTATAAGGGATTGACTACCCCTTCATAGCGTTGGGTGCAAGATCTTTGTGTTTGTGCAGGTACTTGTGACTTGACGCGATCCTCCCACTGGATCGATACCTTGGTTCTCAAACTGAGGGAAATACTTACCGCCGCTGTGCTACATCACCCTTTCCTCTTCAAGGGAACACCAAGGCAAGGCTCCAAGGCCGCAGGGAAATATTTGCCAAGGAAGTCCCTATATGCGTAGCCGTAGCAGCAGGATTCCTGGCGTGCCAGGGAATGTCTGTTATCGCAGTAGGAGAAGGATTTTTGGCGCCGTTGCCGGGGAGGAAGATCATGTTAAGAATAGTTTCTCGTCAACGTGCTGATTTCTGGCGTCGTTGCCGGGGAGGAGAGATCAAGTCATCTATCCAAGTAGGTGTCACAAACTCATCTCTTGCATTTACCTTTTTTGCTAGTTGCCTCTTGTTTTCCTCTCCCCCACTTCACATTTGCCGTTTTCATTTGCCTTTCTCCCTTGCCGTTTTCTTTTGCCTTTTTGCCTTTCTCCTTTGCCGTTTTCTTTTGCCTTTTTGCCTTTCTCCTTTGCCGTTTTCTTTGCCTTTGCCGGTTTTCTTGCTTGCTTGTGTGCTTGTTTGTTCGTTGAAGTCATCATGGCTGAAAACACCAAACTTTGCGACTTCTTGATCACTAATAATAATTATTTTATTACTACTCTGATTGCTCCTGCCACTAGTGTGTAATATTATGAAATCAACGCTGCCTTGCTCAATCTTGTTATGAAAGAGCAATTCTCTCGCCTTCATAGTGAAGATGTCGCATCCCATCTCAATACCTTCATTGAGCTTTGCGATATGCAAAAGAAAAGAGATGTGGGTAATGGCGTGATTAAGTTGAAGCTTTTTTCCTTTCTCGTTGCGAGATCGCGCAAAAACTTGGTTTTCTTCTTTGCCTAAAAATAGTATCGATTCTTCGGATAAGTGCAAAGATGCTTACATATCCAAGTATTTTCCGCCGGCTAAGATTATCTCTCTACGTAATGATATCATGAATTTCAAGCAACTTGATCATGAACACGTTGCACGATATTGGGAGAGGTTGAAGTTAATGATTAGAAATTGTCCCGCTAATGGCTTGAGTTTGTGGATGATTATACAAATCTTTTACGCTGGTTTGAATTTCGTTACTCGCAATATCTTGCACTCCGCCTCAGGTGGAACGTTCATGGAGATCACGTTAGGAGACGCTACAAAACTCCTAGACAATATCATGACCAACTACTCTCAATGGCACACTGAAAGGTCACCTGCTAGCAAAAAGGTACACGCTATAGAAGAAATTAACTCGCTTAGTGCTAAGATGGATGAGTTGATGAATTTGGTTTCTAGTAGAAATGCTCCTTTAGATCCTAATGACGAGCCACTATCTTCTTTGATTGAGAGTAGCAACGCTAGTTTGGACGTTAATTTTGTTGGTAGGAAATTTTTTGGCAACAACAATGCTTTTAGAGGAAACTATGTTCCTAGGCCTTTTCCTAGTAACTCCTCTAACAATTATGGCAATTCCTACAACAAAACTTATGGAAATCATAACAAATTACCCTCTGATTTAGAGAGTAATATCAAAGAGTTCATCAACTCTCAAAATATTTTCAATGCGTCCATAGAGGAAAAATTACTCAAAATAGACGATTTGGCTAAAAGCATTGATAGGATGTCTTGTGATATTGATGCTTTTAAAGTTAGATGTGCTCCTCCCAAGGTCAACTTGGATGACACTTTAAAAGCTATTCGTGTCTCCATGAATGAGAGCAAAGAAAGAACCGCCCAAATTCGCGCTAGGCATGAATGGTTTAAAAGGGTGCATTCTAGTGATGCAAATCACGAAGATCTTAAAGTGCTTGGTGTGACTCCTCTTCAATCTTCGTTTTCGCGTGTCAAACCTATTGATGAAGGGGCTGGATATGAATCCACTTTGGTTGAAAAACGCCCCAATGATTCGGATCCCACCTATCTTGATGATAAAGGTGTGGAGAGTGGAGTAGAAGAAATCAAAATATTGGATAGAAATGAAACTCCCACTTTGGATTTCAAGGAATTCAATTATGATAGTTGCTCCTTGTTTGAATGCATTTCCTTGATGCAAACCATTGCAAACTCTCCACATGCTTATAGCCAAAGCAAAGCCTTTACCGCACATATCGTAGATGCTATGATGAAATATCTCGAAGAGAAGCTCGAATTAGAAGTCTCTATACCTAGAAAACTTCATGATGAGTGGGAACCTACTATCAAAATCAAAATCAAAAACTATGAATGCAATGCTTTGTGTGATTTGGGTGCTAGTGTTTCCGCGATTCCAAAGTCTTTATGTGATATTCTTGGCTTTCATGAGATTGAAGAGTGTTCTCTTAATTTGCATCTTGCGGATTCTACTGTCAAGAAACCCATGGGAAGGATCGATGATGTTCTTATTGTTGCAAATAAGAACTATGTACCCGTGGATTTCATTGTACTTGACATAGATTGCAATCCTTCATGTCCCATTATTCTTGGTAGACCTTTCCTAAGGACTATTGGTGCTATCATCGATATGAAGGAAGGGAATATTAGATTTCAATTTCCCCTAAAGAAGGGCATGTAGCATTTTCCTATAAATAAAATAAGATTGCCTTATGAATCTATGATGAGGACTACTTATGGTTTGAGCACCAATGATGACTATACGTGATTCCATCACCTTTTGCCTAGCTAAGGGCGTTAAACAATAGCGCTTGTTGGGAGGCAACCCGACGAATCTATCCTTTTTCTTTCTGTTTTGTGTTTTCCACACTTTCATAATTCTGTTATGATTGTGTTTTTTGTGTTTCTTTTTGCGTTTGTGCCAAGCAAAACCATTATGATTAGTCTTGGGGATGATCGTTTGGTCATGCTGGAAAAGACAGAAACTTTCTGCTCACGAAACGAATTTTCATTTTTTATGTAAGATCTTTTGAGTTGATTATTTTCGCTGCTGATTGCTAAGCAAATTCTTCAGAGTGTCGTAATTTTTAAGAATTTGTGAAGTACCAGAAGTATACGAAGTATACAGATTGCTACAGACTAGTCTGTTGTTAACCGATTTTGTTTTTGTTGAGTTGGTTGCTTATTTTGATGAAACTATGGATAGTATCGGGGGGTACTAGCCATGGAAGATTGAAAATACAGTAACCCAACATCAACATAAGTAGAATTTAAGTTTTATACAGTACCTAAGGAAGTGGTGGTTTGCTTTCTTATACTAATGTTATCACTAGTTTCTGTTTAAGTTTCGTGTTGTGAAGTTTTCAAGTTTTGGGTGAAGTTATTATGGACAAAAAGATAAAGAGTGGCAAGAGCTCAAGCTTGGGGATGCCCAAGGCACCCCAAGTTTATTCAAGGATGCCGTAAAAGCCTAAGCTTGCGGATGCCCCGAGAAGGCATCCCCTCTTTCGTCTTCAATCCATCGGTAACGTTACTTGGGGCTATATTTTTATTCACCACATGTTATGTGTTTTGCTTGGAGCGTCTTGTATCGTAGGAGTCTTTTATTTTTGTTGTGTCACAATCATCCGTTCTGCACACCTAGAGAGAGAGAGACATGCACTCACCGTGATTTTGTCGAGCTTCACTTATATCCTTTGGTTAGACAATTCAGCTCGCATGTGCTTCACTTATATCTTTTGAGCTAGTTGCTTTTGCTCTATGTGCTTCACTTATATCTTTCAGAGCACAATGGTGCGTGGCTTGGTAGTTGATCTATGCTTTGAGAGTAGTCTCAAAAGGGGTAGTTATCCAAAGGGATATGAAAACTTCCATCTCCATGTGCATTGAATAGTTAGAGAAGTTTGATTCATCTCAATTAGTTTTGAGTTGTGGTTGTGGTAATATTGAAGTTATGATAGTAAGGTGTTGTGGATCTAGAAATGATTGTGTTGAAGTTAGTGATTCTCGTAGCATGCACGTATGGTGAACCGCTATGTGATGAAGTCTGAGCATGATTAGTTTATTGAGTGTCATCCTTTGTGTAGCGGTCGGGATCGCGCGATGGTTTATACCTACCAACCCTTCCCCTAGGAGTATGCGTTGAATGCTTTGTTTCGATTACTACTAAAGCTTTTGCAACAAGTATATGAGTTCTTCATGACTAATGTTGAGTCCATGGTTTAGATGCACTTTCACCTTCCACCATCACTATCTTCTTTAGTGCCGTGCAACTTTTGCCGGTGCACAAAACCACCCATATAGCCTCCCTCAAAACAGCCACCATACCTACCTACTATGGCTTTTTCAAAGCTATTCCGAGATATATTGCCATACGACTACCACCATGACATGTGCCACCACTTCTAGATTGCTACTGCATGCTCATAAGATAGCTAGCATGATGTTCCCATTGATGTCTATGCCATGCTAGATCATTGTCATGGTACACTACCGAAGGCATTCCATATAGAGTCATCATTGCTCTAAGTTTTGAGTTGTAAGTGTGATGATCATCATTGATGGAGCATTGTCCCATGTAAGGAAATAAAAGAGGCCAAAGATGCCCACCAAAAAAAAGAGGCCATAGAGCCCACCAAAAAAATGAGAGAAAAAGAGAGAAGGGACAATGCTACTATCCTTCCACACTTGTGCTTATTAAGCACCATGATCTTCATGATTGAGAGTCTCTCGTTTTGTCACCACCATATAGCTAGCGGGAAATTTTCATTATAAACTTGGCTTGTATATTCCAATGATGGGCTTCCTCAAAATTGCCTTAGGTCTTCGTGAGCAAGCAAGTTGGATGCACACCCACTAGTTTTCTTTAAGATCTTTCACATACTCTTAGCTCTAGTGCATCATTTGTATGGCAATCCCAACTCATTCACGTTGATATCTATTGATGAGCATCTCCACAGATCATTAATATGCCTAGTCAATGTGACCATCTTCTCCTTGTTTGCCTTGCAACCTCCACCACACTCCACACCACTTATAGTGCTAAAACCATGGCTCACGCTCATGTATTGCATGAGAGTTGAAAAAGTTTGAGAAAGTAAAGGTGTGAAAAAAATTACTTGGCCAATACCGGGGTTGTGCATGATTTAAATTCGTTGTGCAAGGATGATAGAGCATAGCCAGACTATATGATTTTGTAGGGATAACTTTCTTTTGGCCTTGTTATTTTGAAAGTTCATGATTACCTTGCTAGTTTGCTTGAATTATTATTGTCTCCACGTCAATAGCAAACTATTGTTTTGAATCTAATGGATCTGAACATTCACGTCACATGAGAGGAGTTACAAAGGACATCTATGCTAGGTAGCATGAAAGCATCAAAAAATCATCTTTATCACTTCCCTACTCGAGGACGGGCAGGAGTTAAGCTTGGGGATGCTTGATACGTCTCAAATTTATCTTGTCAACTTTGGATGTTTTGTTTACCTTTTATATCTTTTATGGACTAACTTATCTATCCAGTGCCAAGTGCCAGTTCCTGTTTTTTCTGTGTTTTTGACTCTTTTCAGATCTGATTTTGGAATGGAGTCCAAACGGAATAAAATCTCTGAAATAAATTTTTCCAGAACGGAAGAAGATCGGGAGGCTTCAGGGCCAAGGCAGGGGGCCCATAGGGAGCCCACAAGCCATGTTGCCACGACCAGGGGGTCGCGGCAACCATGCTTGTGGCCTCCCTGGCGCTCCCCTGCCCTAACTCTTTGGCCTATAAATTCCCTAAAAATCCAGAAAAAAATCAGGGCATCCACGAAAACACTTTTCCGTCGCCGCAAGTTTCCGTTTCCGCGAGATCTCATCTGAAGACCCTTCCCGGTGCCCTGCCGGAGGGGACTTAGGAGTTGGAGGGCTTCTACATCAACATCATTGCCTCTCCAATGACTCGTGAGTAGTCTACTTTAGACCTACGGGTCCGTAGTTAGTTGCTAGATGGCTTCTTCTCTCTCTTGGATCTTCAATACAAAGTTCTCCATGATCTTCATGGAGATCTATTCGATGTAATCCTCTTTGGCGGTGTGTTTGTCGAGATCCGATGAATTGTGGATTTGTGATCAGATTATCTATGAATTATATATGAGTCTTTGTTGATTTCTTATATGCATGATTTGATATCCTTGTAAGTCTCTCCGAGTCTTGGGTTTTGTTTGGCTAACTAGATCTATGATTGTTGCAATGGGAGAAGTGCTTGGTTTTGGGTTCATACCGTGTGGTCACCTTTCCCAGTGTCAGAAGGGGCAGCAAGGCACGCATCGTGTTGTTGCCATCAAGGGTAACAATATGGGCTCTCATCATAAATTTGAGATTGTCCATCTACATCATGTCATCTTGCTTAAGGCGTTACTCTGTTCTTTTGAACATAATACACTAGATGCATGCTCGATAGCGGTCGACGTGTGGAGTAATAGTAGTAGATGCAGAAAGTATCAGTCTACTTGTTTTGGGCATGATGCCTATAGATTATAATCATTGCCGTAGATAACGTCACGACTTTGCGCGGTTCTATCAATTGCTCGACAGTAATTCGTTCACCCACCATCTACTTGCTTTCATGAGAGAAACCACTAGTGAACACTACGGCCCCCGGGTCTATTCACAACTATCGTCTCCACTTTCACTTTTACTTTGCTTGTTTACTTTTTGCTTTAAGTTCTCACTTTGCAAACAATCTATAAGGGATTGACAACCCCTTCATAGCGTTGGGTGCAAGCTCTTTGTGTTTGTGCAGGTACTTGTGACTTGACGCGATCCTCCCACTGGATCGATACCTTGGTTCTCAAACTGAGGTAAATACTTACCGCCGTTGTGCTACATCACCCTTTCCTCTTCAAGGGAACACCAACAAAAGGCTCCAAGGCCGCGGGGAAATCCTTTGCATATTTGCCAAGGAAGTCCCTATAGGCGTAGCCGTAGCAGCAGGATTCCTGGCGCCGTGCGAGGGAAGGTCTGTTGTCGCAGTAGAAGGGGGACTAGCCATGGAAATGTGAGAGTACAGTAATATAACATCAATCTAAGTACAAATCAAGTTTACTACACTACCTAAAGAGTTGGTGGTTTGTTTTCTTATGCTATTGATGTCACGAGTTTCTGTTTAAGTTCTGTGTTGTGAACTTTTCGAGTTTTGGGTGATGTTCTCATGGACAATGGGATAAAGAGTGGAAAGAGCTTCACCTTGGGGATGCCCAAGGCATCCCCAGCCAAATTCAAGGACACCAAAAAGCCTAAGCTTGTGGATGCCCCGGGAAGGCATCCCCTCTTTCGTCTTCAATCCATCGGTAACGTTACTTGGAGCTATATTTTTATTCACCACATGATATGTGTTTTGCTTGGAGCGTCGTGTATTATAGGAGTCTTTGCTTTTTTGTTTTTCACAATCATCCTTGCTGCACACCTTTTTGAGAGGGACATGCACTCATCGTGAAATTGTGAGAATACTCAATGAGCTTCACTTATATCTTTTGAGTTAGGCAATTTAGCTCGCATGTGCTTCACTTATATCTTTTGAGCTAGATAATTTTGCTTTAGTGCTTCACTTAAATCTTTTTAGAGCACGGCGGTGTCATATTTAGAAGAAATAAAAACTCTCGATCTTCACTTATATCCGTTTGAGAGTGCTCTCTAAGTAACTTGGTAATTGGCGTGTGCTATGAAATTAGTCCTAAATATGATAGGCATCCAAAGAGGATATAATAAAAACTTCCATATTCAAGTGCAATTATTAGTAAGAGGAGTCTGATTCCTCACAATTAGTTTTGAGATATGGATATGGTAATATTAGAGTTATGTTAGTACGGTGTTGTGAATCTAGAAATACTTGTGTTGAGGTTAGTGATTCCCGTAGCATGCACGTATGGTGAACCGCTATGTTAGGAAGTCGGAGCATAATTGATTTGTTGATTGTCATCCTTTGTGTGGCGGTCGGGATCGCGCGATGGTTAACACCTACCAACCCTTCCCCTAGGAGTATGTGTTTAGCACTTTGTTTCAATTACTAATAAAACTTTCGCAATAAGTAGATGAGTTCTTCATGACTAATGTGAGTCCATGGATTATACGCACTCTCACCCTTCCACCATTGCTAGCCTCTCTAGTGCCGCGCAAGTTTTGTCGGTGCACAAACCCACCATATACCTTCCTCAAAACAGCCACCATACCTACCTATTATGGCATTTTCATAGCCATTCTGAGATATATTGCCATGCAACTCCCACCGTTCCGTCTCATGACATGTGCCGTCACTTTCATATTGCCATTGCATGATCGTAAGATAGCTAGCGAGATGTTTCAACGTCATACGCTAAGCTAAATCGTTGCACATCCCGGTACACTGCTGGAGGCATTTCATATAGAGTCATCATTGTTCTAAGTATTGAGTTGTAAGTAAATAAAAGTGTGATGATCATCATTATTAGAGCATTGTCCCATGTGAGGAAATAAAAAAAAGAGGCCAAAGATGCCCACCAAAAAAATGAAGAAGGGGCCAAAGAGCCCAAACAAAAAAAATGATGAGAGAAAAAGAGAGAAGGGACAATGCTACTATCTTTTTTCCACACTTGTGCTTCAAAATAGCACCATGTTCTTCATGATAGAGAGTCTCTCGTTTCGTCACTTTCATATACTAGTGGGAATTTTCATTATATAACTTGGCTTGTATATTCCAATGATGGGCTTCTTCAAAATTGCCCTAGGTCTTCGTGAGCAAGCAAGTTGGGTGCACACCCACTAGTTTTCTTTTTGAGCTTTCACATACTTATAGCTCTAGTGCATCCGTTTCATGGCAATCCCGACTCATTCACATTCATATCTATTAATGGGCATCTCCATAGCCCGTTGATACGCCGAGTCGATGTGACCATCTCTTCCTTTTTGCCTCACAACCTCCACCACACTCTATTCCACCTATAGTGTTATATCCATGGCTCACGCTCATGTATTGCGTCAGAATCGAAAAAGTTTGAGAAAGTAAGAGTGCGAAAACAATTACTTGGCCAATACCGGGGTTGTGCATGATTTAAATTCGTTGTGTGCGGATGATGGAGCATAGCCAGACTATATGATTTTGTAGTGATAACTTTCTTTGGCCTTGTTATTTCAAAAGTTCATGATTACTTTGCTAGTATTCTTGAAGTATTATTGTTTTCATGTCAATAGTAAACTATTGTTTTGAATCTTACGGATCTGAACATTCATGCCACAAGAAAGAAGTTACAAAGGACAAATATGTTAGGTAGCATTCCACATCAAAAATTCGGTCTTTATAACTTCCCTACTCGAGGACGAGCAAGAGTTAAGCTTGGGGATGCTTGATACGTCT
This sequence comes from Hordeum vulgare subsp. vulgare, assembly GCF_904849725.1. Lineage (NCBI taxonomy): Eukaryota > Viridiplantae > Streptophyta > Magnoliopsida > Poales > Poaceae > Hordeum > Hordeum vulgare. Next base: position 472,458,830 of record NC_058520.1, read on the forward strand.
CCAACGTATTTATAATTTTTGATGGTTCCATGTTATTATCTTGTCAACTTTGGATGTTTTATATGCATGAATATGCTATTTTATATCTTTTTTGGGACTAACCTATTAACTCAATGCCAAGTGCCAGTTTCTGTTTTTTCCGTGTTTTTGACCTTTTTCAGAAAAGAATATTAAACGGAGTCCAAACGGAATAAAACCTGCGGGATGATTTTTTCCATAACAAAGATACGCAGGGGACTTGAGAACCAAGGCAGGAGACCTCGGGGGAGGTCACAAAGCCCCCTAGCCGCGGCCTGGGGGGCTTGCCAGGCAAGCTTGTGGGCCCCACGTGGCTCCTTTGCCCTACCTCTTCCGCCTATAAATTCTCCAAAATCCCGAAAACAAAGAAGAGAGCCACGAAAATACTTTTCCGCCGCCGCAAGCTTCTGTCTCCGCAAGATCCCATCTCGGGACCATTCTGGTGCCCTGCCGGAGGGGGATTCGGACATGGAGGGCTTCTTCATCAACACCATTGCCTCTCCGATGATGCGTGAGTAGTTCACCACAGACCTTCGGGTCCATAGCTAGTAGCTAGATGGCTTCTTCTCTCTCTTGGATCTTCAATACAAAGTTCTCCACGATCTTCATGGAGGTCTATCTGATGTAACTTTCTTTTGCGGTGTGTTTGTCGAGATCCGATGAATTGTGGATATATGATCAGATTATCTATGAATTTTATTTGAGTCTGCTCTGATCACTTATATGCATGATTTCGTATCCTTGTAATTCTCTTAGAGTTATGGGTTTTGTTTGGCCAACTTGATCTATAATTCTTGCAATGGGAGAAGTGCTTGGTTTTGGGTTCATACCGTGCGCTGTCCTCACCTAGTGACAGAAGGAGTAGAGAGGCATGCATCCTGTTGTTGCCATCAAGGGTAAAGATGGGGTTTATATCATATTGCATGAATTTATCCCTCTACATCATGTCATATTGCTTAAGGCGTTACTCTGTTTGTTATGAACTTAATACACTAGATGCATGCAGGATAGCGGTCGATGTGTGGAGTAATAGTAGTAGATGCAGAAAGTATCGGTCAACTTGTCTCGGACGTGATGCCTATATGTATGATCATTGCCTTAGATATCATCATGACTTTGCGTGATTCTATCAATTGCTCGATAGTAATTTGTTCACCCACCGTAATACTTGCTATCATGAGAGAAGCCTCTAGTGAACACTATGGCCCTCGGGTCTACTTCACATCATATTTTCAGATCTACAAATTTACTTTGTTGAACTTTTCACCTTGAGATCTCACCTTGCAAATAATCATGAAGGGATTGACAACCCCTTTATAGCGTTGGCTGCAAGTTTGGTTGTTTTTGCGCAGGAACATTGGTGCCTCATCTTGATACTCCTACTGGATTGATACCTTGGTTCTCAAACTGAGGGAAATACTTATCGCTACTTTGCTGCATCACCCTTTCCTCTTCAAGGGAAAAATCAACGCAAGCTCGAGAAGTAGCTCCCCCCCAATCTTGCCTCGGTCAGGAGATGCAAAATCAAATGCTGCATTGATTAAAGAAGCCCGGTGGAAAGATCTTTTCTAATTTGCAGATCAACTCCGCCGCCAACTCTTCCATTTCATCTAGCACGCCAGGCGATAGTTCTTTCGCACAAAGAGAACTGAAGAAATAGCTCAGCTCTTCCAGTACTAGCCATTCATCCTCAGGGATAAAGCCACGCAACATCACCGGCATTACCCGCTCAATCCATATGTGCCAATCATGACTCTTGAGACCAAATATTTTCAATTTCCCAAGACTCACTCCACTCTTTAGATTCGCAGCATACCCATCGGGGAACATCAGCCGCATTTTCACCCACAATAGCATTTCCCTCATAGCTGGCCTTTCAAGATTGAACCATGCCTTTGGCTTCGCTATGCTTTGCTTTCCTTTCCGTTGTCGCAAGTTTTGTAACGGTCTATCACATAGAGCCTCCAGGTCGATTATAGCCATAGGATTATCTTTTGTCTTCCCCTCTATGCCGAAAAACGTACCAAAAATGGCCTCCGCAATATTCTTTTTAGTGTGCATCACGTTGATGTTCTATGGGTAAAGGAGATCTTTGAAATACGGCAGATCCCATAAGCATGACTTGTGAGTCCAGGCGTGTTCTGTATTATACCCTTTGAAGTATCCTGGACGCAAAGGATCAGGCTCGAGAGCGTTTAACTTATCAAGGGTCTGTTGGCCTGTCAACGCAGCTGATGCTATGTTTTTGACAACACTACCTTTGATGAAATTCTACTTGTCTTTTCTAAACTTATGGTCAGGATCCAGGAATTGTCTATGCATGTCGAAGCAAGAAAACTTGCGACAAGCCTGCAGCCAAGGGAACTGAAGAGCTGCCTTGCATGTGGTGCACGGGAACCTTCCATGCACACACCAGCCAGCGAATAGCGCAAACGCCGGATAATCATGCGTTGAGTACATGTACCACACATGCATTTTGATATTTGTTTTGGTAGCGGCATCGAAGGTCTTGATCCCATTATCCCAGGCTTCTTGCAACTCATACTTAAGCGGCTGCATGTACACATTCATATTCTTCTCCGGATAGTTGGGCCCTAGAATTATCAACGTCGGGAAAATGTTCTTTGTTTTCATAATCTCTCCGGGTGGGAAATTGAGTGGAATGACAAATACAGGCCAACAATTGTATTGTGTTGCCGTCATACCATACACATTGAACCCATCAGTGCTGATGGAAACTCTAGGATGCCTTGGATCTTCCGATTTATCCTTATGTAATGCATCGAAGTGCCTCCACGCAAAACCATCTGAAGGGTGTACCAGCATCTTGTTCCCATCCGCATCTAGTTTGGCTCTTTTGCCCAATTTGTGCCATGTCATCTGTCTGGCCATCTCTTCGACCATGAAAAGACGTTGAAGTCTTGGTACGATTGGTAGATACCGAAGAACACTAATGGGGATTCTAGTATGATTCTTCTCACCCATACCATTGTCTACCACAATATACCTAGAAGAATTGCAAATGGGGAAATAGTTCAAGGCCGCATACTCAAGCTTAAATAAGGCACATCCATTCTCACAGGCATGTATCTTCTCATAGGGCATCTTAAGTACACGAAGAATTTCTCTGACTGGTACAGGTTTGCAGGTAGTACATGGCCTTTGGGTAGAAAGCGTCCAAATATCGTCATCATCGCGTCGTAGCATTCTCTGCCTAGGTTGAATTGAGCCTTTAGAGCCATTACTTGCGCGATGGCATCCAACTGACAAAGCTCAGTCTGCTCGTGGAGAGGATGTTTTGAAGACTCCAACATTTCATAGAAGGCCTTTGCAGATTCCTTCATCTCATCGTCTGAATCCCGAGCATCATCAAAGTCTTGCACCATGTCTTCGATCCCGGTACCATGCTCGTCGGTGCGACGACGAATCACCTCAGCTCTGGCACATTGGTTGGACTCACCATGAAAAGTCCACACCGTGTAATTAGGCATAAAACCCCACTTCTGCAGGTTTTTACCCATTTCAAACTCTGTCTGCTTTTTCCAGTTGTCGCAGTTGGGGCATGGGCACCATGTTTTTTGCTGGCCATTTGCAAATGCGGCTCTCACAAACCCCCTGGTTTTTGTGAACCATTCATTGGTCATGTCTTTCTGACTAGGGTGACCAGTGTACATCCAAGCACGATCACTCATGTTGCCTAGCTACCTATGGGCGCACAAGAAATAAATATATAATTCATCATCTATATTCATCCGCTAATCAAGTTTGTCATTTTTATTACGTCCATGCAACCTACACGCTAATAGGTAAAGATAGGTCCTAATCCCACCCGAGTATGTGTAGATTGGGTTCGTTTTCCCATGCTCTGCTCCAGATGCGACGCAGAATTTCGGCAGCACCTCCCCGCTGTTCTCCTGATACACGTCTCGGCAATAAGATGAGACGATGTGTACCCGGAGAACAACAGGGAGGTAATGACGAAATTCCGATCGGATCCGGAGCACTGCATACGGGAAAACGAACCCAATCTACACATACTCGGGTTGTCCATGGATGATGTTGGACAATTCGAAAGGATGGCGGTTATAAATATGCAAAGACATGCATATTCATAGATGTCGCCCTTTCGAATGGGAGACGCATACTGGTCACACATACTCATGATTGAAGAAACCTATAGCTAGCAAGTTTCATCGGCACGAAGACCGGAACAAAGCAAATTAAGGGGGTAGGAGGAGAAGTCATTTGTGCTCACCAACAAACGCAGGGGCGGAGCTCGTCCAACGCACGTGGAGGTCATCGAACAACTGCACATTGAAATTCACCCGATCAACACAAATATGATGTTTTTATAATTAACATAATCGGAAAATATGTGGCCTAACTCATAATTTACAAAACTATGACCTCGTCGGCCTCTAGAAGGCCGAAAAGCACCTTCTCGTTCAACATTAGGCAGAAGAGGTGTTGGGGGTCGGGTCTTAGTGGCGTTGAGGGTCGGTGGTGTCGGTTGTCGGGGGTTAGTTGCGTCGGTGGTCGGGGGTCAGTGTCGTCGGGGGTCCAGGGTCACTAGCGTCGGGGATTGGGGTCTTTTTGGTCAACAAGAGGCCAAACAGGTCTCGGGGGTCGGGGGTCGAGGGTCAGTGGCATCAGGCGTCGGGGGTCGGGGGTCGGAGGTCAGTGGCGTCATGGGTCGAGGGTCGGGGGTCGATGGTCAATATCATTGGGGGTCGAGGGTCAGTGGCGTCAGGTGTCAGGGGTAGGGGGTCGAGGGCCAGTGCCGGGGTGTCGGGGTTCCTTTTTCCTCTTCTTTCTTCTTCTCATCTCTCTTCTTTTTCTTCTTCGTCTTCTTCTTCTTCTTCTTGATCATCTTCTTATTATTGTTATTCTTCTTCTTTTTTCTCCTCCTCCTCCTCTTCTTCTTTTTCTTCTTTATTTTCTCTTTCTCCTCCTCTCCTCCTCCTTATTCTTCTTCTTCTTATTATTCTTCTTCTTCTTGTTGTTCTTTATTCTTCTAGTTTTTTTATTCTACTCCCTCCGTCCCTAAATAACTGTCTCAAGCCTAGTACAACTTTGTACTAGAGCTAGCACAAAGTTGAGACAGTTATTTTGGGACGGAGGGAGTATTATTTTCTTCTAAGTTTTTTCTTTGCTATCTATTTTTTATTTCCTATCTACTTTATTCTACCTAATAAACTAACTATCTAATTTAACAGAAAAAAACAGAAAAAAAATAACTATCTAACTTAAAAGAAAAAACACAAAATAGGGGTACCGGAGGCACTCACCGGAGTTGGGGACGGCCGGTGAGGGGAGGGGCGTCGCCGGAAGCCGGTGAGAGGAGGGGGCGTCGACGGGAGCCGGTGAGGGGAGGGGCCTGTGCAGGGAGCCGGTGAGGGGAGGGGCGGCGACGGGATCCTATTAGGGGAGGGGGCGGCGCCCGCAGCCGGTGAGAGGAGGGGCGGCGTCGGGAGCCGGTGAGGCGAGGGGGTGGCCCCGGGGGCGGGTGAGGGGAGGGGCAGCGCAGGGGGCCCGTGAGAGGAGTGGCGGTGCAGGGGGCGGTGAGGGAAGGGGGCGGCACCGGGGGCGGATGAGGGGAAGGGGAGGATGAGGGGAGGGGGCGGGTGAGGGGAGGGGCGGCGCAGGGGCAGCATCGTGGGCGGTGGAGGGGTGGCCGGCCGCCGGTGGTGCTGGAGCGAGGTGCACGCGATGGAGAGAAAGACAGTGGGGGAGTGGGGGTAGTGCAGCGAGGGGCCGGGGTAACAGCCGTTATAGGCTCGTACCCTTTGTCGTCTGCCCCCGAACGGCAAAGAGCCCCATGGCGGACGGCAAAGGCCAGGCGGACGGCAAAGAGCCCTTCCGTCGGACCTGGCCAGACCCAATGTCTACTGGGACCCATGTGTCCTCTTTGCCGTCTGCCATAGGTCTCTTTGTCGTCCGCTGGCAGACGACAAAGGACTGACCAATGGCCACTAGTCTGTTTGCCATCAGTCAGCCCTTTACCATCTTCTTGAAGTCAGCTGACGGCAAAGAGGTTCTTTGCCATCAGCCAGCAGACGGCAAAGAACTGGCTGATGGCAAATTACTGAATTCCAGTAGTGCTTCTTCTTCGCCATTCGCGTATCGATTGGTGATCTCCATGGCCGGACTAAGGGACAAGTCCCCTGATCGGCCAAACTTGAGAATGAGCTCTAGATACCGAGTGCCCGCATTGAAAGCGCACACGGACTAGTGCTCGGTGACATTCTCAACGGAGTTGTGAAGTGTGGTCCACCCCTGGAGGTACTCCCTAATAGTATCATTGCTCTTCTGGACACAATGTTGCAGCTCTATCAGGCCGCCTGGGCGCTTGTATGTGCCCTTCAAGGTCTCTACAAACACTTGGGCAAGATCGCCCCTGCTGTGGATACTACTGGAGGGCAGCCGGTTGAGCCACGCCCTCGCGGACCCCTCCAACATCAAGGGCAGATACTTCATAGCGACGTAATCTTCGCCTCCGCTGATCTCGACGGCCGCTCAGTAGTCTTCCAGCCATGTCTCTGGCTTCGACTCACCATTGAACTTTCCTATCCCCGTGTCCAACCGGAAGTTGGAGGGGATTTTGGCCTCTTGGATCTGTCAGCCTAAGAACTCGAGGCCGGACACTCCCCGGCCAGCTCGCAATCGATCAACCACATGTTGCGTGGTTATAGACCAAACGTTGAACTCGAGGGCCGAGTAGTCGTCGCCCTCATTACCCCGGCGGCGATTGGGGCTTGGCCTGCGGTCATGAGCATGGTGGCCGAGTGAACCACTTATGTGGGGGGGTGACCTGCTTCTGTCTGGGTGACCTTGCCTTTAGTCTCCATGCGGGCCTCTTGAAAGAGGAGGAGACGTTTGGCGCCGTCTATGCATGTGTGGGCTATGAGCCGACTGCATAGTGTCCGCCTGGATGGACTTGCTATCGATACGATGTCGCGACTGCGACACTCCAGCATTCTGCTGCATGGTTGTCTTCAACAGAGCATGGATCTGTTGAATGCCTTCCCCGGCCACGCTGTCACTCGATTGAATTGCATCAGTGATCCGAGTGGCCACGGCGAGGTTCAATAATGGTGTCTACATCACCACGATGTGACGCTGGTGGTCATTCAGAAACAATTGCTTGCAACTACGGCTGGAGCTTCGCTGGTCCCTCACGGCCCGAGCGTCGAGCGACACTAGAGTCGCTCGAGGCACTCACGCTTGACCAGATTGGCCAGACGCGCGTTCTCCAACGTGATCTCCTCCGGGGTGTTTCCGGTGATGGGGGTGCGGAGAGCTTGATCGCTCCTCCGCTGAAGTTCCTCCCGCTGCTGCTCAGTGAGCACTGCGGAATGTGGTGGCTGCAGTTGTCGTGACGGCTCTGTGCCGTCATGCACATGAGAATTCTCTGCGACATAACATGTGTTGCCTCCCCTGTTGGTGTTGCCCATTAGGATCTCGGCGGCACCCTTGCTGCTTTCACAGTCGGAGTCACTAAGTAACTCCTCGCTTGACGATGGGAAGAGGTTGACGGTGGGCTCATCAGAACTGAGCATTGCCACCTGCCCGGAAATGGCCTGATTGGCCATGGAGTACTTGATGCATCGCGCATCCGCGGGCGCCTGGACCGCTTGCGGAGAACAACAGCGAAGCGCGGGGGTGTCGAGTGATACGTCACCCACGGCTGCCAGATGAGGACTCTGTGCGCGACTCCACTAAAATGTGAAGTACCTCGTGGAGGGAGGGCATCTGTGTCTAGTGGCATATCTTGCAGCCACGCCGAGTCGTCGACGATGAAGCTGAGGGAAACGAAGAAGATCTCTCCATCAAGTGTCATCATGTTGACAAATAATGCAATGAATCTCCAATTGTGCTGGATTTGCTAAATGCATAGCCCCACGGTGGACGCCAACTATCGTGGGAATGACCATGACAATAGTACCTAGGGGTACCAACAAGGGGGTGAAGTCTAGCTAGGCGCAGTGGATTGATGACCCACAAGTATAGGGGATCAATCGTAGTCCTTTCGATAAGTAAGAGTGTCGAACCCAACGAGGAGCAGAAGGCTCTGATAAACGGATTTCAACAAGGTAATAACTGCAAGCACTGAAAGTAGCGGTAACAAGTGATTGTGTAGAGAGGTGAAACATAGAAAGCAAAGAGTAACAAGTAACAAGTAGTAGCAACAGTGCAGCAAGTGTCCCAATCCCTTTTGTAGCAAGGGACAAGCCTGAACAAAGTCTTATAGGAGGAAAAACGCTCCCGAGGACGCACGGGAATTTCTGTCATGCTAGTTTCATCATGTTCATATGATTCGCGTTCGTTACTTTGATAGTTTTATATGTGGGTGGACCGGCGCTTGGGTACTGCCCTTACTTGGACAAGCATCCCACTTATGATTAACCTCTCTCGCAAGCATCCGCAACTAAAAAAGAAGAATTAAGACAAAGTCTAACCATAGCATTAAACTAGTGGATCCAAATCAGCCCCTCACGAAGCAACGCATAGACTGGGGTTTAAGCTTCTGTCACTCCAGCAACCCATCATCTACTTACTACTTCCCAATGCATTCCTCTAGGCCCAAATATGGTGAAGTGTTATGTAGTCGACGTTCACATAACACCACTAGAGGAAAAACAACATACATCATATCAAAATACCGAACGAATATCAAATTCACATGACTATTATCAGCATGACTTATCCCATGTCCTCAGGAACAAAAGTAACTACTCACAAGACATAATCATGATCATGACCAGAGGTGTAATGAATAGCATCAAGGATCTGAACATAAAATCTTCCACCAAATAATCCAACTAGCATCAACTACAAAGAGTAATCAACACTACTAGCAACCTTACAAGTACCAATCGGAGTTGCGAGACGAAGATTGGTTACAAGAGATGAACTAGGGATTGGAGAGGAGATGGTGCTGACGAAGATGTTGATGAAGATGCCTCCCCTCCGACGAGAGGAGTGTTGGTGATGACGATGGCGATGATTTCCCCCTCCGGGAGGGAAATTTCCCCGGCAGGATCGTCGTGCCGGAGCTCTAGATTGGATGTGCTCAAGTTCCGCCTCGTGGCGGCGGCGAAACCACGAAAAAGCTCCCTATTGATTTTTTTTTCCAGACTAGGACACTTCATATAGAAAAAGAGGGGGCTAGTGGGCCTTCAGGCAGCCCACAAGCTTGCCCACCGCCACCAGGGGGGTGGTGGCGGAGTGGGGGCTTGTGGGGCCCTGGTGGCCCCCCTCCGATAGTTCTTTCGCCCAGTATTTTGAATATATTCCAGAACAAATCCACGTAAATTTTCAGGGCATTTGGAGATGTGCAGAATAGTGGACTAGGATTTGCTCCTTTTCCAGTCCAGAATTCCAGCTGCCTGAATTCTCCCTCTTTAAATAATCCTTGCAAAATAAGAGAGAAAAGGCATAAATATGGTACCACAAGTAATATAACAGCCCAAAAAGCAATAAATATCAACATGAAAGCATGATGCAAAATGGACGTATCAACTCCCCCAAGCTTACACCTCGCTTGTCCTCAAGCGAAAACCAAGTTCCATAAACATGTCCACATGTAGAGGGACGAAGGTGTCGATAAAACATAATACGGACATGAGGGCATCATGATCACACATAGGACAGCAATATATCATAAAGATTCTTATGGGAAAGTGACAATTCCTTCACAAAGCAAAGCATGAAGCAAAAACCTTACCGAGAAGTAACCAACAATAGTCCATAGTCATTGAAGCAATTGCAATTTATCACAACATCGGAAAGAGTCAAATAAGAGCTTGTAAGGAAAACCCACATACTCAATCATCTCTTTCATTTTCCACAATTGTTACAACTCACGTGGTACTCATGGTGTCAAAGTTTCAGCTGGACACAGAGGAAGATAGGGGCTTATAGTTTTGCCTCCCAACTATTTACCTCAAGGGTAAAGTCAACAACAATTAAGCATGAGTACTCAACTCCAAGTTGATATATGAATATAGATCTTTCCCAAGCATGTGACTGTAGCCAAGACAAAGGCAAAAAGGGAATTGGTGAAGATCACCATGACTCTTACAAGGGTAAAAAGTAAAGGTACAAGATAGGCCCTTCATAGAGGGAAGCAGGGGTTGTCATGCGCTTTTGAGGTTTGAATGTGTGTCCTCTTAGTGCGGAGGAACGTCACTTTATATTGTCTCCTGTGACAAAGAACTTTGTTATGTAGTCTGTCGCTTTTATGTCTTCCTCATCACAGGTTCGTACAAAGCTTATTTTCCACACACTAATAGATCATACATATTAGAGAGCAATTTTTATTCCTTGCAGCGATGACAACTTACTTGAAGGATCTTATTCAATCCATAGGTAGGTATGGTGGACTCTCATGGCAAAACTGGTTGGAGGTTTATGGATGCACAAGTAGTATCTCTACTTGGTGCGGGAGTTTTGGCTAATATGAGGTGGAAGCAATCGTCACATGCTAAGGGATCTCTAATCATATAACATTGTTTGGAACCAAGCAAACACAATTCATTATGTTGTCTTCCTTGCCCAACATCTACTCCTAGGCATGTAATAGTTTGGTGAGTGCTCACAATTGCAAAAAGTGTCTAAGATGATATATTTATATGTGAACCTCTCTTTCCTTATTACTTCTTATTAATTGCAACAATGACTGAGGTCTATGTTGATTTATTCTCAACAAGTTTCAATAATCATACGTGTCCTAAGTGAAGTTATCACTTTCCATAAGATCGTCTCATGATCTTTCATGCTATCGTTCTTTCATACTTTTGATCATGGCACATAGCAAAGCCCTTTGACTAAGAAACTCCTAATTATGTAGCTCGTAAGCTCGAATACATCGGGGAGAGACAAAAGAAAAAGCCTCAAACTAAAAACTAAAGACTTATTCCTCTAAAAAAAGAAATAAAAACTGAAAAGGAAAGAACTAAAAAAAAGGTAAAAGCAAAAGATATAAAGGTGATACGATACCAGGACAACTCCCCCAAGCTTGGCAGAAGCCAAGGGGATTGCCCATACCAATGCTTAGTTGTCTTCCTTTGGTGGTGAAGGTGTTGTTGTTGTCGCCTTTGATTCCAAGAGAGCTATCAATCTTTGATTTATACCTTTGAGATCTGTGACATGGTTTTCCAGCAAAACAACTTCACGAGAAAGAGAAATATTGCGAGCACGAGTTGTTTCGCAAAACCTCAAGAGTTCAATCAAGGATGGAGACAGCACGTGGATGAAGGGTTGGAGAAAATCTACTCCTTCAACGTCTTCAATGTTGAACATAGGTTGAACTTCCTCCCTAGCTTGGGTTTTCTCCTTAGCTTGGTCCCTGGCTTCCGTGACTTCTACTCTTTTCAGATCAGCATCTACTTCCTCATGAACTTGGTGAAGATCATTCTCCCCAACAGATTCCTGAGACATCTTTGCTCTAAATTTGCGGTAGACAACAAGCTCGAAACGAAAACAGAGGAAAACTACGCGATACGGAGATCAAAACCTTCGGGTGACTATATATTGATTTTTTTCTAGGCCGGAAGGATTCCTCCGCAAGAAAACGGAGTCCAGGAGGCACACGAGGTGCCCACAAGCTTGCCCACCGCCACCAGGGGTGGTGGTGGAGTGGGGGCTTGTGGCCGCCTCGTTCGCTCTCCGGACAGCTTTTTATTTTTCTAATTTTCCAAAAATACCAAAACTGAGGAAATTTCCTATTGGAAAAGTATTGGAGTCCAATTTCTTGCCGAAACAGATACATCTTCGTTTTCAAGGTCTGAAACAGGCAGATAAACATCCCTTATGTACTCCTCTGGAGTTATGACATTGATGATATTGGTCTCAACATTTATGGGAGTACCAGAGATGTAATGCTTGATTCTTTGCCCATTTACCACTCTAGGAAAATTTCCTTCCGTGTTATTGATTTTGATGGCACCGGAACGATATACTTCCTCGACAACATAGGGACCTTCCCATTTAGAGAGAAGCTTGCCTGCAAAGAATCTCAAACGAGAATTGTATAGCAAGACATAATCACCTACATTGAACTCTCGTTTCTGTATTCGTTTGTCATGCCATCTCTTAACCTTTTCCTTGAACAACCTGGCATTCTCATATGCCTGGGCTCTCCATTCATCTAACGAGCTGATATCAAACAACCGCTTCTCACCGGCAAGTTTGAAATCAAAGTTGAGCTCTTTGATTGCCCAATAAGCTTTGTGTTCCAGCTCAAGAGGTAAATGGCAGGCCTTACCGTAAACCATCTTATACGGTGACATGCCCATGGGATTCTTATAAGCAGTCCTATAAGCCCATAGTGCATCGTCAAGTTTGCTAGACCAGTTCTTTCGAGATCTATTGACGGTCTTTTGTAGGATCAACTTGATCTCCATATTACTCAACTCAACTTGACCACTGGACCGAGGATGATAAGGAGATGCAACTCTATGGTTGACATCATACTTAGCTAGCATCTTGCTGAAAACACCATGAATGAAGTGTGAACCGCCATCAGTCATCAAGTATCTAGGGACTCCAAATCTTGGGAATATGACTTCTTTAAGCATCTTAATAGAGGTGTGGTGACCAGCATTTTTAGTGGGGATAGCTTCTACCCACTTAGTAACGTAATCCACAACAAGATGTGAGTGTACCCATTGGAACTCGGGAAGGGTCCCATATAATCAAAGCCCCAGACATCAAATGGTTCAATGACAAGTGAATAGTTCATAGGCATCTCTTGATGCTTACTGATGTTCCCTATCCTTTGGCATTCGTCACAAGACAAGACAAACTTACGGGCATCCTTGAAGAGAGTGGGCCAATAGAAACCTCATTGCAAACCTTATGGGCAGTTCTATCTCCAGCATGGTGTCCTCCGTACGCTTCGGAATGACACTTCTGCAGGATCTGTCCCTGTTCATGTTCAGGCACACAACGTCTAATAACACCATCTACTCCTTCCTTATAAAGGTGAGGATCATCCCAAAAGTAGTGTCTCAAATCAAAGAAGAATTTCTTCTTTTGTTGATAGGTGAAACTGGGTGGTATGTATTTGGCTATGATATAGTTTGCATAATCGTCATACCACGGTGCACTAAGTGAAGTGCGAATGACATTTAATTGCTCATCAGGAAAGCTGTCATCAATCGGTAGTGGGTCATCAAGGACATTCTCTAGCCTAGACAAGTTATCTGCTATAGGGTTATCAGCACCCTTTCGATCAACGACGTGCAAATCAAATTCCTGTAGCAGGAGAACCCATCTGATCAGCCTAGTCTTAGCATCCTTCTTCTGCATAAGGTACTTAATAGCAGCATGATCAAAGTGAATAGTGACTTTGGAGTCAACTATGTAAGATCTGAACTTTTCACATGCAAACACGACTGCTAAAAATTCCTTCTCCGTAGTGGCATAGTTTCTTTGGGCACTATCTAGAGTTTTACTAGCGTAGTGAATGACATTCAACTTCTTGTCAACTCTTTGTCCTAGAACAGCACAAACAGCGTAATCACTAGCGTCACACATGATTTCAAAGGGCAAGTTCCAGTCAGGTGGTTGAACAATAGGTGCAATTATCAAAGCCTTCTTAAGTATTTCAAAGGCTTCCTCACAATCCTCATCAAAAACAAAAGGAACATCCTTCTGCAAGAGGTTGGTAAGAGGCCTAGAAATCTTAGAGAAGTCTTTAATGAACCTTCTATAGAAACCAGCATGACCTAGGAAACTCCGTATACCTCTGATATCTGTGGGGCAAGGCATTTTCTCAATTGCATCAACCTTAGCCTTATCAACTTCAATGCCTCTTTCAGAGATTTTGTGTCCTAAGACGATACCTTCATTAACCATAAAGTGGCACTTTTCCCAATTCAAGACGAGGTTGGTTTCTTCACATCTCTGTAAGACCCTATCAAGGTTGCTGAGGCAATCATCAAAGGAAGACCCGTAAACGGAGAAGTCATCCATGAAAACCTCGACAATCTTTTCACAAAAGTCAGAGAATATAGCCATCATACATCTTTGGAAGGTGGCAGGTGCATTACATAAGCCAAAAGGAATACGTCTATAGGTAAAGGTACTGAAAGGGCAGGTGAAACTGGTTTTCTCTTGATCAGATTGTGCAACAGGTATCTGTGAGAAACCTGAATAACCGTCTAGAAAGCAGAAGTGTGTGTGTTTTGATAGCCTTTCTAGCATTTGGTCGATAAACGGCAAAGGATAATGATCTTTCCTGGTTGCCTTGTTCAGTTTCCGGAAGTCTATCATCATTCTATAGGCGGTAATAATCCTTTGTGGGATTAGTTCATCCTTATCATTAGGAACGACGGTGATACCTCCTTTCTTAGGTACACAATGTACTGGACTTACCCAATCACTATGAGCAACAGGATAAATGATTCCTGCTTCCACAAGCTTTAATATTTCTTTTCTAATGACCTCTTTCATCTTAGGATTTAATCTCCTTTGATGATCAGCAACTGGTTTAAAGTCAGGATCGGTTTTAATCTTGTGCTGACATAGAGTAGGACTAATACCCTTAAGATCATCAAGATTATATCCAATGGCAGCGGTGCTTCCTCAGAGTTTTTAGTAAATTATTCTCTTCGCGCTCTGAGAGGAGAGCACTAACAATGACAGGATATATCTCCTTCTCATCAAGATAGGCATACTTAAGAGTATCAGGCAACTATTTAAGCTCGAACACAGGATCACCCTTTGGTGGGGGAGGATCCCCAAGCAGTTCAACAGGCAGATTATTCTTGAGAATAGGATGTTGTTCTAAGACAACTCTATCTATCTCACGTCTCTCCTCCATATGCATATCATTTTCATGCTCAAGCAGATATTTCTCTAAAGGATCCGTAGGAGGTACGGCAATAGAGGCAAGAGCAATGATTTCATCCCTACCAGACGACTCTCTTTCATGGGGTTTTCTTCCAAACTTGGAGAAGTTAAATTCATGAGACACACCCTCGAAACTTACTGTGACAGTCTGCTTAGTGCAATCAACGTGAGCATTGACAGTGTTGAGAAAGGGTCTACCAAATATGATGGGACAAAAGCTATCTTATGCAGTACCAAGGATGAGGAAATCAGTAGGATACTTCGTCTTACCACACAGGACTTCTATGTCTCTCACAATTCCCAGAGGGCAGATAGTGTCTCTATTAGCTAACGTAATAGTGACATTAATGGGTTCTAACTCAGCAGGTGCAATCTCATCTTTGATTTCATCATATAGAGAACGGGGTATTGCACTAACACTAGCTCCCATATCACATAAACCATGGTAACAGTGATCTCCTATCTTAACAGAAACAATGGGCAGGCCAACTACAGGTCCGTGCTTGTCTTTCGCGTGAGGTTTAGTAATTCTAGCAGAGTCCTCACAGAATTTGATAACATGCCCGTCTATGTCTTCGTCTAAGAGATCTTTGATAATAGCAACACTAGGTTCAACTCTAATCTCCTCAGGGGGTGAAAGTGGTCTAATGTAACCCCTACGTATCAAAGTTGGAGCTTTAAAATAATCCTTCATCCTAGTAGGGTATGGTGGTTTCTCAGTGTAAGCACAAGGAACAACAGGATCACTAAAAGCTATGATTTTCTCCTCAACAAGATTGGTATTGGCTATGTTGCTTTCTACAGGAGGATGATATTTAAACCACTTCTCTTTGGGAAGATCAACATGAGCAGCAAAAGATTCACATAGAGAAGCTACTATCTCAGAGTCAAGTCCATACTTACCGCTAAAATCTCTAGAAGTGTTTGTCTCAACAAAAGATTTAACGCAATCAAACAGGAAATTCATACCTGACTCCTTACCTTCCTCCAGCTCCCAATCTTAAGAGTTGCGTTTGATTCTCTCCAATAATTTCCACTTGTGATCAATATCCTTGTTCGTAAAAGAACCGGCACAAGAAGTGTTAATTTCCACTTGTGATCAATATCCTTGTTCATAAAAGAACCGGCACAAGAAGTGTCAAGCATGGTACGATCTTCATGAGAAAGCCGAGCATAAAAGTTTTGAGTGATGATTTCTCTCGAGAGATCATGATTGGGGCATGAATATAGCATTGATTTAAGCCTCCCCCAAGCTTGAGCTATGCTTTCCCTGTCACGAGGCCAAAAGTTATAAATAAAGTTCCGATCACGATTTACTAAATGCATAGGATAGAACTTTTCATGAAATTCCAATTTCAACCGATTGTAGCCCCATGATCCAGCATCATCACATAGCCTATACCATGTCAACGCCTTATCCTTCAAAGATAAATGAAAGACTTTCTTCTTTACCTCATCCTCGGGCAAACCTGCAAGCTTAAATAAACCACAAACTTCATCTACATAGATTAGATGAAAGTCTGGATGTGAAGATCCATCTCCTGTAAAAGGATTAGCCAGCAGTTTCTCAAGCATACCCAAAGGAATTTCATAAAAGATATTTTCAGTAGGTACCTCAGGTTGAGGAGCAACTCCTCATGCTTCCGTTCGTGGTGAAGATGCCCCGAACAAACTCCTCAAAGGAAGAGTTTCCATAGTGACAAGTGATAATAAATTTCAGCACAGTATATAAATGTTTCCTTACCAATTTCCACTTACCAAAGGCGCTTCACTCCCCGACAACAGCGCCAGAAAAGAGTCTTGATGACCCACAAGTATAGGGGATCAATCGTAGTCCTTTCGATAAGTAAGAGTGTCGAACCCAACGAGGAGCAGAAGGTTGTGATAAACGGATTTCAGCAAGGTAATAAATGCAAGCACTAAAAGTAGCGGTAACAAGTGATTGTGTAGTGAGGTGAAACGTAGCAAGCAAAGAGTAACAAGTAACAAGTAGTAGCAACGTTGCAGAAAATGTCCCAATCCCTTTTGTAGCAAGGGACAATCCTGAACAAAGTCTTATAGGAGGAAAAAACGCTCCCGAGGACACACGGGAATTTCTGTCATGCTAGTTTCATCATGTTCATATGATTCGCGTTTGTTACTTTGATAGGTTGATATGTGGGTGGACCGGCGCTTGGGTACTACCCTTACTTGGACAAGCATCCCACTTATTATTAACCTCTCTCGCAAGCATCCGCAACTAAAAAAGAAGAATTAAGACAAAGTCTAACCATAGCATTAAACTAGTGGATCCAAATCAGCCCCTCACGAAGCAATGCATAGACTGGGGTTTAAGCTTCTGTCACTCCAGCAACCTATCATCTACTTACTACTTCCCAATTCCTTCCTCTAGGCCCAAATATGGTGAAGTGTTATGTAGTCGACGTTCACATAACACCACTAGAGGAAAAACAACATACATCATATCAAAATACCAAACGAATATCAAATTCACATGACTATTATCAGCATGACTTATCCCATGTCCTTAGGAACAAAAGTAACTACTCGCAAGACATAATCATGATCATGACCAGAGGTGTAATGAATAGCATCAAGGATCTGAACATAAACTCTTCCACCAAATAATCCAACTAGCATCAACTACAAAGAGTAATCAACACTACTAGCAACCTTACAAGTACCAATCGGAGTTGCGAGACGAAGATTGGTTACAAGAGATGAACTAGGGATTGGAGAGGAGATGGTGCTGATGAAGATATTGATGAAGATGCCTCCCATCGACGAGAGGAGTGTTGGTGATGACGATGGCGACGATTCCCCCCCCCCCCGGGGGAGGGAAATTTCCCCGACAGGATCGTCCTGCCGGAGCTCTAGATTGGATCTGCTCAAGTTCCGCCTCGTGGCGGTGGCGAAACCATGAAAAAGCTCCCTATTGATTTTTTTTCCAGACCAGGACACTTCATATAGCAAAAGAGGGGGGCTAGTGGGCCTTCAAGCAGCCCACAAGCTTGCCCACCGCCACTAGGGGTGGTGGCGGAGTGGGGGCTTGTGGGGCCCTGGTGGCCCCCCTCCGGTAGATCTTTCGCCCAGTATTTTTAATATATTCCAGAAAAAATCCACGTAAATTTTCAGGGCATTTGGAGATGTGCAGAATAGTGGACTAGGATTTGCTCCTTTTCTAGTCTAGAATTCCAACTGCCTGAATTCTCCCTCTTCAAATAATCCTTGCAAAATAAGAGAGAAAAGGCATAAATATGGTACCACAAGTAATATAACAGCCCAAAAAGCAATAAATATCAACATGAAAGCATGATGCGAAATGGACGTATCATGGATACACTCGGATCTACGGGTTCAGGCCCCACTCGGAAGTGGTAACATCCCTACGTCTGGAGCCCTGAGGCTGATGTTTTATTATAGAGTATGAAAGATTACAAGGTGCTGAACTGTTGAGCTGGAGTCCGGGAGTGTCTTATATAGTTGTTGCCACAACCGACCGAGCTTCATTACAAGGTAATTAATGCTAATAAACAAGGAAGTTACTAGAAACGGTAGCTATAACTCTCGGCGTTACTAGTAACGCGGGCCTTGACTTCACATCATGTGATAGATTAAGTCCTTAGCCGTTGCAGCCTCTTCGGTGCCTTCACCTTGTTGTGGTCCTAGTGCCAGGATGCATCCGACTGACACAAGGTGATCCGAGTGACTCCGGGCGGTCCGAGTGACGGTTGTTGGACCGAGTGAGGTCGAGGCTACAATCGGTGACTTTAAGGACACTGATGTCTATAAGGGGTCCTAGGTGGGCCTAGGGAAGAAGGTCCGTAGGCCCACCCCTCATGTACAACCCCATCACTAGGTCGTTCATTCATAAGAAAAACAAAAGTATCTAATTTAGGCAGCACCATATGTCCATGAACATTAGAAGGATTTCGAAGAACCGAAAGTACCTGGTAATTCAATTGGCGTGCGCGAGCTCTAGTAAGTGGTCGAGTTGGTATATAAGGTGTAAAATGGTATCGATGTCCTCATCACTTATCCTCTTGAATAAAATGTTGCAGATTCTATATTAGTCCATGCCACTCTTGCACTATTATTATTTTCGTATCGTTCGGCCGTGCAAGTGAAAGACAATAATGACGATATTTGATGAAGTGACTATGGCAAACAGAAGCGGGTGTGAACTCAACTTGTTTTTGTTTTCGTAAATATGTTTAGACCAGTATCCATGATTCAGCGTATTATGATCAAACATGTTTGCAATGCTAATTAGAGATTATAGTTGGTCATGCCATGCTTAAATAGCCAGGATTGGATAATGATTTATCTTGGACATCGACATGCATTAAGATGGTTGTGATGTAGTATGATGATATGGTATCCTCCTCTGAATGTTTGAGTGGTTTGACTTGGTACATGTTCACGCAAGTAGTTGAATCAAAACCAACATAGCCTCCACGATATTTATGTTCATGGTGTTTATATCCTACTCATGCTAGTATGCAACGATGATTATTCATAAAGCATGTTCCTGACTGTCTTCGCTCTCTAGCTGGTCGCTTCCCAACCTATTTGCTAGCCTTCACCTGTACTAAGCGGGGATACTGCTTGTGCATCAAAATCCTTGAAACAAAGTTATTACAAATGAGTCCACCATACCTACCTATATGTGGTATTCCCCTGCCGTTCCAAGTAAATTTTCATGTGCCACCTCAAATATTTCTAATGAACTTCTATTTTGTGTGCCTGGACCGCTCATGGAGCGACAGAGGACGGTCTGTATCTTCCATGCTAAGTGGATTATTCTCATGATGAGTGTTTATTCACTCGTCCTTGCACGAGAGGGGCTGGTAAAAAGGGAATCCCAATCCGGAATCATAAATTGCAAATAATTAAACAAAACTCCCCCTAGATTGTTGTTGGAATGGACGACACCCATGGATTCGGTTAGCCGTGGAGTGTTTTCGATTGGTCGAGGGGGAGTAAACCTTTGCTTTTATCACTTGGGAACCACCGCTAATTTGTTTAGCATGGAAGATATCGATAACTCTTGGTCGTGACATTGTTACGAAGGATGCACCTCCCAAATATAATTTATCTCTTACTTTCACTATGACCTCTGGCACCTCTCCAAATCCCTACTTCCCTCTATGAAGGGACTTTCTATTTACTTTCATGTTATTTTATTTTTACTTTGAGTAATCGCCATCTCAAATAAGCACCAGACATGAGAGAACAGTTGTCATCCTCATGCGTTGTGTCTAGTAATCGATGTTTGCAACATGGTTGGATCTCTTTTACCATGAATTACAATGTCTAGTCGCTGCTTGAACTTTGGAGGTGCTTTGCATTTATCTTTTGCGGTCTCAAAAAGGGATAGCGAGATACCATTGTTGTCATAGTATATCATGATTGTTTTGACCAGGTGTTGATGTTTGAGTTATCTTATTATTGCTCGCTAGTTGATTATGACATTGATATAAGCTTATATAGTTTCTAAGGGTTATTGTCGATATGACTAGTTATGATTTATACTGAAAACACGGGTGCTCTCTAAGCATGTATATGTAAACAAGAACGGAAGAGTTTGTAAAAGTTTTTCTTTATCACTTTTAGTTTGACAACTGAATTGCTTGAGGGCAAGCAATGGGTTAAGCTTGGGGAGTTGATACATCTCCATCGTATGTACTTTTACTAACGCTTTTGCTCTTGTTTTGAACTCTAATTTGCATGATTTAAACGAAACCGACCCAGATTGACGTTGTTCTCAGTAGAACTACAATGGTGTTGTCTTTGTGCAGGAATAAAAGTTCTCGAAATGGAACGAAACTTTTTGGAGATTTTTTCTGTAATATATAAAAAATAATGGAACCAAGATACACCGGAGGGGAGGCCGAGCAGCCCACTAGACATCAAGGCGCACCAGGACCCCTTGGCGCGGCCTGGTGTCTAGTGGGCCCCACGTGGCTTCGCTGACCCTAATTCCAGTGCTATAAATTCCTATTTTGAGAGGAAAAAATCACATAGAAAGTTTCATCCCGATTCACGATAGGAGCCGCCGCCACCTCCATTTGGGGCTCCGGAGAGGGGAATCTTCAGTCTTCGTCATCGTCAACCCTCCTCCATCTCCAATTCCATGATTCTCTCCACTAGGAGTGAGTAATCCCTTTGTAGGCTTGCTGGTCGGTGAAGAACTGGATGAGATTCATCATGTAATCGAGTTAGTTTTGTTAGGTCTTGACCCCTAGTATCCACTATGTTCGAAGATTGATGTTGCTATGACTTTACTATGCTTAATGCTTGTCATTACGGCCCGAGTGCCATGATTTCAGATTTGAACCGTTTATGTTTTCACCATTATATATGTGTTCCTGATCCGATCTTGCAAGTTCTATGGACCTCCTACGTGTTAGGATCCGCATGCCCAAGTGATAATAATTGGGATACTTTTAGGTGATTACCGTAGTTTTAGGAGTTCATGTATGCACTATGTGTTAATGCTTTGTTCCAGTTCTCTATTAAAAGGAGGCCTTAATATCCCTGAGTTTCCTTATGGACTCCGCTGCCACGGGAGGGTAGGACAAAAGATGTAATGCAAGTTCTTTTCCATAAGCACGTATGACTATTTACGAAATACATGCCTACATTGTATCAATGAACGCGAGCTAGTTCTGTGTTGCCCTATGTTGTAACTGTTATATGATGAATAGTATCCAGCAATATCACTGATCCTGTGCCTACGAGTTTTCCACATATTGTGCTTGCTAAGTTACTATTGTTGCTAATGTTGTTACAACTGCTACAAAACTGCTGCTACTGTTATCGTTACTTCTTCTACTATGCACAACTATCAAAACTAACATATTACTGATCACCATGCTAAAGATACTAAACCTCAAAGTGTGGCTGAATTGACAAATCAACTTCTAATACCTGCAAATATTCTTTGGCTCCCCTTGTGTCGAATCTATAAATTTGGGTTGAATACTCTACCCTCGAAAACTATGGTGATCCCATATACTTGTGAGTTATCACATGCGACCACCCCCCCTGGATGTGCCATGTTAGCTTGCGAGAGCCTCGGGCATCGTGCGGTGTTGATTCATCATCCAAAATTCACATATATTCCAAAAAAATCTCCGTAAATTTTTATCGCATTTGGACTCCGTTTGATATGGATTTTCTATGAAACAAAACACACACAAAAAGCACGAACTGACAGTGGGCACTAGATAAGTAAGTTAGTCCCAAAAAACAATATAAAATGTTGCTAAAAGTATATGAAAGTTGTAGAATATTGGCATGAATACTTCATAAATTATCGATACGTTGAAGGCGTATCACCATCCTAAAGATTCATTCCTGTTCATCGTCGAGTAGGTAAATGATAAAAGAAATAATTTATGAAGTGTGAATGCTAGCATAGTATATAAGTTTGACCAATGTTACTCCAATCACTTCCCCTAGAATCATAAAACATCAACTGTTTTCACATACAACTTTTCATGATCAAGTAACAAGCTAATCACATGTTAAAGTATAGACAATAAACTTTCTTGAAAACTAGCAAACTATGTTTTCATTCATCAAGCAATTACAATTTGTCTTATTTTTAGGAAGGGTCTATGTAAGAGATTAGATTTAGAAAATTCCACGTACTCAACTATCATTTAGAACAAGAATTACATAGTAAAAGCTTACTTTCCCTTATAATAAAGGGATTATTATTCCTATATCCCTCGTTCCTTAACCTTACTCAGCCATCCCCACGTTCTAAAATTTAGCTCAGTTTTCCCCCACTCGCTTGTTCGAAACCCTCACAAAAGCCTAAATTGGTCGTTTGTCGTGGAGTCAAGCTTTTACCATTAACTCTGACGAGTGGGGCCAGTCGTTGGACCTGACAGGTGCGGTCGCGTTAAAGGGTGCTTCTTTTGACCGTTGGCCGGCCGTTGGAGCTCACATGTGGGGTCACATCGAAGGGTACTTCTTTGACCGTTGTTTTTTTTACGGTTGCTTACTATCTGTGGGCTTGGATCTGCAACTGAAACTAGATCGAGCCGCTCCGCCACTGTCATGCCTCCTCAGCAGCCGTCGTGCCGCCTCCACCACCGTCGTGACGCCTCCGCCGTTGTCGTGCGCTGCACCTACCCTAGTCCATCCCCGCCGCTGTCATGCCCTCCGCGACATTTACCCCCACTCCTCATCTGGATGGATATAGGAGAGGATTGGGTGGAATTGGCGACGGATAATTCATGGATTACCCCTGGGTAAGCATCGTTTCCTCTTTAATCGATGCGTTGATTCGTTTGTTAGGTCGTATTTGGCCGATGGTCGCGTGAATTTTTCCAATTTTGTTGGCCTAACTCGCACCTTTATTTGCTAATCCAATAGGATTGATCCTGCACTTGCTTTCAGGCTGGCAGTTATAATGGAAGTTAGTGAAAAGCGCATTTGATTACTAGATTTATCTATCCGAAGGTGGTAGAAACCAACATTTCTTTCAAAGCTTTGCGGGATGCAATCAGTTCTCCTCCATATGGGTGGACTGAAGCCGATGTTGTTGAACTCAAATATTTCAATAGCGTCGAGCAAAAAATTGTCCCACTAACTTGCGACGAGCATCTAGGATTGCTGTTCACTTTGAATGCTCAAAGATGCTTTGGTAAAATTCTTGTCGATTTGCTTCAACCACGGGGCAATGCCCGGGACAGTGGGAAGGGTGTTGGGAAATCTTGTGTATCTACTAATAACGAGCGCCGCGACACTCCTGGTAGGTCGAAACCAAGCAAAGCTAGTGGTTCTGAAAGTAACAATATGACTGCTGCCTCTTCTTGTGCCAATTCTCCTGTTGTCGCTTATGCGGTCAATGTGGAACAAGATGCAGAGCGAGATGAGGAAGTGCCTCGGCTTGATGATGAGGATGAGAAGATGTACCCTAAACTTGTAGATAAAGTCATCCAACAAGTAATGGAGGATGAATATCAGGAGGAACCTATCACCGGTGCTAGATTTGATGACACCAACGATGAAGAGAGGGAGGAGAACATTGACAGCTTAGTAAATGAATATGATGGTAATGACATGCCAACAATTGAGTGGAACAAGGAAGATCCTCAGCTTGCTATCGGCACAGTATTCCAGTTGATGGTGGACTATCGTAATGCAGTGACAACATTCTGCATTCTGACTGAAAATGATTATGTGGTTATTAGGAGTGAACCAAAAAGGTTTACTGTTAAATTCCCATACACCAGGTGTAGATGGAAGTTGCATATATCAAATATGTTGAGGAGCAAGGTTATTCAGGTTTGTGTGATTCTATTTTTAGATAATTATGTTTGACATCATTTTTCAATTGGGCTCCCTTTTTAATTTGTTTGAGATAAAAAGGAATGAACACCAACACACTTGTCCACCTGGTGGGGGAGAGGGAAAGGCTAAAACAAAGCTAGCAAAGACTAGGTGGGTGGCAGATGCAATCTTGGATTGGTTGAGACAAACACCAACACTTGGTCCAACAACACTCCATGGAAAGCTATTTGAGAAGTACAAGATTGATATTCCTTACATGAGGATTTTTTATGCTAGGGAAATAGCTCTTGACGGGATTAATGGTTCATGGAATGAGATCTTTGAGTTGCTTTATACATATAAAGCTGAAGTGGAAGCTGCTAGTCCAGGGAGTGTTGTAGAGATTGACAAGCATACGGTTAAATATAAAATAAAAGGAAAGTCATTTGAGAAGGAGTGCTTCATAAGGGCTTTTGTTTGTTTCAAGGCTTGTTGGCAGGGGTTTCTGTATGGTTGTAGGCCCTATTTGGCCATTGATGCAACTGCTTTGAATGGAAGATGGAGACGGCAGCTAGTGGCAGCTTCTGCAGTTGATGGACACAACTGGCTATTCCTAGTTGCATTTGGTGTGGTTGAGGCAGAGTCGGAGGAAAGTTGGGTCTGGTTTCTGCAACAGATGCTCAGCATTATAGGTACACCCCAGGTTTAGCTATACACATAGATGCTTGCAAGGGTTTGGAGAGTGCAGTAGAAATCATATTTCCTGGAGTTGAGCATAGGGAATGTATGCGACACCTTGCTCAGAATTTCAAAGGTAAAATTTATGATGAGAATCCATGGTCAGCATCATACACATGTAGTGAGAGGAAGCATCAGCACCATTTGAGAGTTTTGTATGCTTACAATCCTTTGGTGAAGGAGTACATGGATGCACATCATGGAAAGTTGTGGTCTAGAAGCAAATTCAATGAAATCAGCAAAGTAGACTATGTGACCAATAACTTGGCAGAGTGCTTCAATGCAAAGATCAAGTCACTGAAAGGACTTATGTTGTGGAAAGCATTTGATAAGATTAGGCAGATGATCATGATAAAAATGTCTCTTCACAAAAGAATTGCAGAAACACAATATGTTGGCCATTTGATGCTGCCATCTCTTGTTAAGGCATTGCATGCCAAGGCAAGAGGACTCAGAATGAAATGCATTTGATCTTCCACATACGAGGCATATGTAACATATATTGACAGTAAAGATAGGGAATGGAGATATCCAGTGAGCCTAGCAACTAGGGAATGCAGTTGTAGGCAATGAAAGATCCGTGGGAAGCCACACATGCATGCCCTACATATCATGACTATTATCGGGGGTGAAGAAGGTGAAGTAGATCAGTAGATATCTGAATATTTCTCTCTTGCCAAGTTTAGGGCTGCTTATGCTTCCAATGTGCTTGCACGCTTGGGAAAAGACCAATGGAACATAGTAGATCCAGGGTTCAAGCTCAATTCTCCTGTACTGACTAGACCACCAGGAAGACCAAGGAAAACAGGTACAAAGCAGGTGAAGAGGGTCGTGTTCCAAAACAGCGTAAGTGCAAAAAATGTGGAACCCTAGGGCACATTGCTAGGACTTGTACCAATGTAGTGGATGCATCATTTGGAGCAGAGGAGAGATGGGCAGCAGCAAATGCAGAGGAAAATGCAGCAGGAGAGGAGATTGCAACAATTGCAGAGGAGAATGCAGTTAAAACATTATCTGAATTTGAAGCCAGGGCTTATGAAGGTTTTGAAGCCTTACGGGATGAGGAAGAAGCTCTGATTCCTTTCAGGATTGTTGGGCGTGCGGATGACCGACAAATGGTCATCACTTGCTCGGGCAGTGCTCCATCATCATGTCCAACACCACCACCCTGAGTGAAGAGGAACAAGAAGCTAATTCAGCACCCTATCCCATTTAGGGAAACCAGGAGAAAGACGATGAAGCCATCCGGGCATACAAGAAGCAAGTCAAAATTTGGATTTGAATTTGAATTTTGAATGCTAGTCATAAACTTTGAATGTGTAATAATGTTGTGTTGTCAATTTGTACTTGACTGTGTAATATTGCTATTTGTACGATGATGTGTAACAATGCTATTTTGAATGTGTAATAATGCTATTTTGAATGTCTAATAATGATATTTGTATCATGATGTGAAATTTCTCAATTTTGAATGCTAGTCAGGCAAAATTTGTGGTGTGTGGTTGCTATGTTTTATTTATCAAAATTTGAGGTAAAGTTTCTTTTGTGTAGTGAACTCGTAGCAATGACAAATGTGTTAGAAATGAGCTCTAAAGCCAGGGTAAACAACCCCATTTGTAATTAAAAAAAATGAGCTTGTATAAATGAGTCAAATATTTTTTTAGTAAGAGTTATTCAATCTATAGAGTGTTAATTCGAAGTCCCAATATTTACTAAATTAAACTTCATATTTTTAAATTTTTATGTTTAAAAAGATGCTTTAATAGAAAACCATAAGAAAAACAGTTAAAATTTTGGAAAATGAAAAACTAAGTTCATATCCTTCTTATTCGCTCGATGATGAAACTTTGCTGATTTTTTTGATTTTTTTGAATTTTTTGTAAACCTAAACTTCTCTCCCTCTCATCCTCGAACTACATACATCGTCGTACGTGATACCTCATTTTGTGAAGGGTTTTTTACTCAATTGTTCTAAAATAAAGTTTCTTATTTTTTTCTAAGCCATGTCACATAACAAGACATTATGCGCAGGTTTTCCAATTTTTTGAATTTTTTTAATTAGTTCCTCCCTTTTTAAGTTGATTGTTGTGCCTCAATTCAAAAAATGAATTTTCATAAAATTATCCATATACCAAATTTATATATTTTTATAGTTACTACGTCTTATAAAACGACGACCCACGAATGTTTCATAACTTTTCGATTTTTTTGCATTAGTTATCGTTGGTCAAACCTAAGATAACCTAGTTGACCGACTCTAAACCATGCAGCATCTCTCCAAACCCTACCGTCCCACTGCAGCTGTCTGATCATACACTGGCACCAAATTACAGCCGTCTGATGGATTCTTCTAGAAGGAATTCCATTGGCACACTTCATGCCGTTGGATCGCTTGGTGACCCGCGTCACTCGATCAGTTGGCCATTTGTGTCGTTCGACCGGTTGGCGATATGTGAGCGCCCTCCTTCTCCACGCCAGCGATAGAGCAGCCACTATGCCCACCATAGCCTCCCCTTTCTTCTGCTCCTTCTTCTACCTCGACGAGACCACCACTCATTTGTTTCTTCTTCTCCGGCGACGAGAGATGTCCAGCTCCACTTCAGCCTCCCACCCCTCATGGCCCGTGTATGGTCCAGTGCCCATGGAGCCATCTCCTGAATGCCCATGCACCATTCCATTGAGACGGTGGACCTCAAAGGAGACCAAGAATGGCAACTATGGGTGTGACTTCGTGAAATGTGAAAGCAAGCAAGAGGGAAAGGTTAGACCTCATGATTTCGCTCTGACTTCCTTCATTCTGGATGTGAATTCTTTTTGTTTTCCCTTTAATTTCGTCTCAGATCATGGAGAAATATAATCATTTTGAATGGATAGATGATAATGTTACGAGGCTTCAACGTGAGGGCTTGCTTGATTTGAAGCGGGCGCAACACGGGAGCTCAATCTACCGTCAGCCATGGAGAATTCGGTCTCTCGTAGTGTTGCTCCGACAGTGGGGAGGCGAATTTGAAGGGAGAATTAAAGATGATGAACACGAATTTGAAGCAAATGATTGAATTCAAGAAGCACGCCAATTTGATATCTTTAAGCTTTTTTTTATAGTTGCTCTAGGACTTGCTTACTTGATGGTACTAACCTTTCAAAAATTAGGCACTAACATTTATTTGATTGCTCTTTCATGCATTATGGCGACCAACATTACAAAAACTAGGCACCAACATATTTTTTTGACAGATTTGATTTTTTTGCTCTCTTTGTTGGAGATTTTGTATCCTTTTTTAACATATTTCATTATGTTGTTTTTAATAAAATCGACATATAACACAACATTAATAAAAGCTTCATATTTTTTTTCTCTTTTTGCTCTAGCTTTTGTATCCTTTTTTGACAGATTTAATTATGTTGATCCTAATAAAATTCAAATATAACACAGCATGAATAAAAGCTTCATACTTTTTTCCTCATTTTCGGAGGCAGGCTCAACTTCTCATTACAAGGGTTGGAATGGGTAAACAATAGACTATACACTAGAGAATATGCTAAGATGGGCTAGGAACTAATTGTAAATTTTGACACAAGCACATAGCATAATATAACAAAAGCATATAGCATAATATAACACGACATAGACAACAATAAAGATAAGTGCACCTTAAAGATAAGGGATAAAGGGTACGCCAAGTTCACGGTACAACTATAAAATGATACAATAGTAATAGAAATTAAAAGTCCTAACAAACTAGGGCAACACCATATCCATGAAAAACCGGCCTGCCCTCAGCGCCATCTTAAGTAGTCCTCCTCCATGCCGTTCTCGCCGATGTAGTAGGGGAGGTTGTGCATAGCATTGACGATGGGGAAGATGCTCTCGACGTCGGTGAAGATGTTGTAGGTTGTGAATGCGATGAACTTGCAGCCACACCAAAACACCTCCTGAAGAAGATAGAAAGCGTCGAAGCGGTTGGTGAAGTTCGCGAGAAGTGTGGTCGCCGGAGAGGATGCATTCGGACGCATCTCTTCCAGGTGGAACATGACCGGCGAGCCCGCCGAGAGGTCGCCAAAGCCCGCACGGAGGAACGCGTGGGCCAACTCCCTAGAACCCCTCCACCTTGAGATCACCCACACACCCAACATGGTCTCCACGACGACGCCGTCGGGGTACCTCCTCTCCGACACAGTGGGTAGGGAGCAGAAGGTGGGGTCGTTGTAGTTCATCTTCTCTACTCACCTCGCTTCAAAAACTGCTTTGAGGATGAGGAAGAGAAGGAGTGGCGGATATGGAAGTTGTGGAGAAGAGACAGAGAGGTGGGTGGTTTAAATAGAGGGTGGCTCGGCTCGGTACGCCATGAGATTTAATTGGCAACTGACATGATGTGCGCCACTGAATCGACGCCAGCCATTGAATCGACATGAGAAGACCGTGGAGATGTCACACGTGTGCGCCCTAGCGTGGTTGCGTGTGGCCTAGCGAGACATGGCTGCGTGCGGACAGACACGTGCGCCCTAGAGATGTTGCTGCTGTGAAATGACACAGTTCTGAACCGAGGAGTCACGAGACGCGTGTGCATGCCGGTCCATGGCTGCATGTCAGTTCGTGACGAGGAAATTTGAGTTCGTGGTGGCGCCTGCACCCTGTCGTCGCACCCTGGTGTCGTACGCGTGATGAAGTGGTGGCGCATACACCCTGTCGTCGCATGCGTGATCCAGAAATGGTAGGCTACGTCCCTGGAGGCGTGGGAGACACGAGGCAAGGAGATGTGAGCGAGGCGAGGCAAGGCTATGTTTGTGGCGACACGCACATTCATGTAGAAAACACCTACGTCGTGCGCATGCATAATATGCCAACGTTGCATCGGCGGCATAACACGTGTTGCATGCAATTAAGAGCGGCCCACCGGTCCAACCAGTGCAACGAGCCCAGCTGTCAGGTTCAACGATCGAACAAAGTCCATTTCCAACATGGCCCCACTCGACAGAGTTAACGGTCAAAGCTTGACTCGATGAAAAATGACCAGTTTGGGCTTTTGTGAGGGTTTCAGACACGCGAGTGGGGAAAACTGAGCTAAACTTTAGAGTGTGGGGTTCAGTGAGTTAGACTAAGGAACGAGGGGCACAGATGAAAAAAAAACCTATAATAAAAGATCATACATGTTTAGGAGCATTTTTTATCGCCTTGCGCACCAATGACAACTCACTTGAAGGATCTTATTGAATCCCTAGGTAGGTATGGTGGACTCTCATGGAAAGAAAATAGATTTAAGGGTTACGGATGTACAAGTAGTATCTCTACTTAGTGCGAATTTTTGGGCTAGTAAATGATCCTAAGTAAGCACCACATGTTAGAGGATCCATGACAATATAACTACTATATGAATATAAGCAAACATAACCATTATGTTGTCTCCTTGTCCAACGTCAACTACTTGATCAAGTTTGAAAATAATTAATGGGGGCTCACAATCATAGAAGATGTCCAAGATGGTATATTTATATGTGAAATCTCTCTTCCTTCAATATTCCTTCATGAATTGTTCAAGTGGACAATGCTATGTTTTTAACCCCCAATAAATTTTACTGCTTATACCCTTAGTATGTGAAGTCACTACTCCCCATGGGACACGCATATGAAGCATATATAATTTCACGTTTTATGACATTCAACTCATTCAACATTTTCTCTTAGGATATAAGTGAAGCACAAGAGTGATCATCAAACTACTCTCAAAAAGATATAAGTGAAGATCATAGAGCATTCTTCAATGAATATATAGAGATAGAGATCAATACCGAGGCTCAAAATATATAAGTGAAGCACACGAAGCATTCTATAATGCCATACTCAAAAGATTTAAGTGAAGCACATGAAGCATTCTATAAATCAACAAAGGATTATCTCATACTAGCATCATGCATAGAATAATAGCACATGTGAACGAATGAAAACTTAGGATCAACATTGGCTAACCGATAATTGTTGACGAAGAGAGGTGGGATGTGTAGAATATCCAAGATTAGATGCTTAGAACTTATTGTAATATTTACTTGGGGTGCCTTGGGCATCCCCAATCTTGAGATTTTGTATCCCCGTTCAATCCTCTCATATCCCGTTTCACCGAAGTCTAAAAAACTTAATCCACACAAAAATTGAAAAGAACTTGTGAGTTAGGTTAGTACTTATAAGAATAAATCAACACGTGCTTCCAAGACAAGTTGAATATTAATTCTTAAGCATTAGGTATTGTATACTATCATTTACACAATTTATATATCTACCAATATAAACCATGAAAACTCTAGGATAAGTAGATAACAAAACTATGATAGCAATTTGTCCAAATAGAATAGTCTGTAGAAATCTAGTAAAATAGTGTACTTATGTAACTCAAACAATTCTAAAAATTTTGGACATGTTAAAGAATTTGTATGAGAGGAGTATGTAAAAATTTCAAAAACTTTCCACGTTCCAGTAAAATATGATAATTGAAATACAACATCAAAAGTTTCTGTTTTTGTACAGCACACATCACCCATGCAATTCAAGCATTCTAAAGGCAATTCTTGGAACCTTTTATTGAAAAACAAGAATATAAATAACATATAATAGAGACAACAAAATAAAATGATGCTCCGAGCAAAACACGTATCATGTGACGAATAAAAATATAGCTCCAAGTAAGGTATACCGTAATGTTGGAGAAGAAAGAGGGGATGCCTTCCGGGGCATCCCCAAGGTTAGACACTTGAGTCTTCCTTGCATATTACCTTTGGGTGCCTTGGGAATCCCCAAGATTGGGTTCTTGCTTCTCCTTATTCTCCTTATATCGGTAACTCACCCAAAACTTGAAAACTTCAATCACATAAAACATAACGGAACTTCGTGAGATGGGTTAGTGTAATAAAGATAGATCATTCACCAAGGTACTCTCAAGACAAGATTCATAATCGTTCTCACATAATACCTACTATATTCTACCATTCCCATAATTTATATCACTGAACATGAGCTATGGAAACACTAAAACAAGCAAACTATGCATGCAAATTAGAATGGGAAAATTTGTTTTTGACACTCTAGATTTTGTCAATTTTCCTTATGCCACTCTAGATTTTTACATTTCAGTTTTGCCACTCCTAGATTTTGACAATTATCACACTTGCCATTTACTCCCAAAAACAAAATAAATTTATTTCACTTTTACCACTCTTAGCTTTTGATAATTATCATAATTGCCACTCTAAATGTTTTGTTTTTGCCACGAAATGGAAATTCTTATAATTTTCAAAACTAAGAGTGGCAAAATTGAAATTTCAAATCCTAGAGTGGCATAAGGAAAATTGGCAAAATCTAGGGTGGCAAAAAAATCCCAAACAGAATGTGTCAAAAGCAGAACTGTTTGTGAAAATCTGAATGAACACCATACTTCCCTCACTCTAAAAATTTCAAAAAATTAGGAAACACAGAGAATTTACATATGAAAGATGTGTAAAAAATTGAGTTTTTTTATGTTCCAGTAAAATTAGAGAAATTCTGCATTGGACGTAAAAGTTTCTGTACTTGCAAACAATCAAACAAGCTAGTATCCATACTATCCCAAAGGCTTTACTTGGCACCTTATTGAAATAAATGGCACAAAACATGATTACTACACTATCTTAATCATGTGAACATACAGAAAAAGTGAAAGTGTTGGGTTTCTCCCAACAAGTGTTTTTCTTTAATGCCTTTTAGCTAGGCATGATAATTTCAATGATGCTCACATAATGATAGTTGATGAAACATGCAAAAGAGCATCATGAATATTATGAGTAGCACATTATTTTTATGGTACAATGGTATATATACAATGGGATTATTATTTTTATGTGAAACTTCCATGAAAAATTCTATATTGTTTCCATGAGCATGAACACAAGTGTTCAAGGTCGACCCTCACTTCTTCATTGCATGGCTTCCAACCGCTTCTCTTTATAAAAGGCAAGTAATTTTTTTGTGCTTTTAATTTCTCATTTTTAATTTCTTTCACCCACAACTAAAGAAATAAAATAATAAAACGGAAACAAAATAAAAATAAAATCTACTTAATGATAGAAGCAAACAAGCATACACGAAAAATATTAACCCCACGCTATTGCTCCCCGGCAACGCGCCAGAAAAGAGCTGGATAATCCCCAAGTGCAGGTAATCATCGTAGCACTTTCCAAACATTGAAGTGGTAAGTATGGAGTGTCGAACCCACAAGGAGCTAAAGGTAAGATCAATATTCTGTCAAGTCCTATCTGCCACCGATACGACTCTACATACACCGAACGTTTGCTTCTATCTAGTAACGAGAAATAAAATTGTGTTCTGGGTATAAAGAGGATAGCTTCGCATGATATTGGAGAACTAAAATATGAAAATAGTTGTTGCACCAAATAGAGTTAGAATATATTACAATATATTACAAATAGCGAGTGTGGAATAATGATGGTATTGTGTGCGGAATCATCCTAGGCAATTAATAACAAGATCAGTAATCATTCTTGCCATTTTATATGAGGGAGAGGCATGAGCTAACATAATTTCTGTACTTGGATCATATGAACTAATGATAGGATCTCTAGAAAGCATCCACAAATACTAGAAATCATTAAGGTAAACCCAACCATAGCATTAAACATCAAGTCCCCTTTACTCCCTACGTAAACAACCCCCTTACTCGGGTGTATGCTTTTCTCATTCTAGCTGCCCACTATAAGTGAATCATGAATATATTGCAACATCCTCCAGCGTGAATTGTTCACGTGTGCACCTAACGAAAGGCACCTTACGAAAACATCAAAATAAAACATACACTCAAACCAAGCAAGATCATCAATCAATCCAAAGGACAACATAGATCTACTGAAACATCATAGTATGGCAACACATCATTGATTAATAATATGTGGCATGAAATACCATGTTCAAGTCAGGGATTACAGCAGGATGTGGGAGAGTGGAACACTGAAAAGAGATGAGGAAGGTGATGAAGACAGTGATGTTGATGAAGACGATCACCGCGGCGATGGCTCCACCGGCGGCACTCCGGCGCCACGGGGAGAGAGGGAGAGGAAGTATCCCACCTTAGGCTTCCTCCTCCATGGACTCTCCTCATCTAGGGAGAGGTTCTCCATCTGGTCCTTAGCCGTCATGGCTCCCGAAGGGGCGATCACCCTCCGAGATTGGATCTCTCTCTCTCTCTCTGTTTCTCTCCCGTTTCCTCTGCTGTTTTCTGGCCCTTCACCGTTTCTTAAATATCCGGAGATCCGTAACTCCGATCGGGATGAAATTTGGCGGGGATTTTTATTGGGCGAATATCTTTCTTGCGGCAAAAGAAGGGCCACAACCGACTTAATGGGTGGCCAAAAGCCATCAGGGCACGACCAGGGCCCGGGCCACGCCCTGTTTGCTTGTGAGAGCCTCGGGCATCATGCGGCGTTGATTCTTCCTTCCAAAATTCACATATATATTCCAAAAAGCTCTGTAAATTTTTATCGCGTTTGGAGTCCATTTGATATGGATTTTCTGCAAGACAAAAAACACACAAAAAACACGAACTGGCACTGGGCACTGGATAAGTAAGTTAGTCCAAAAACATAATATAAAATATTGCCAAAATTATATGAAAGTTGTAGAATATTGACACGAATACTTCAAAAACTATCGATACGTTGAAAACGTATCAGTAACATACCTAACCCCATAAAGAACCATCACCTAGGCCATTGGTTAGTACAAAAAGCATAATGAACAATGCTTACCATATCATGTGATCACTTGATCCCACTCGATACATCTTCTATACTTTGTGTGTTGATTAATTTGAATGAATCTTTGTACTTACTCTTGATCAACCTCTTGTATCATATCTTCTTTACGACCAATTTTTGGATAACTCCTTGGTCAACACATAATATCCTTCTTATAGCCTTGAGACCAACGAATGGACTTCGAGAAATGTGTATGGACAAATCCTTCAAATATAACTTAAGGAAGCCATTAGTACATAGAGATTGTCATCAATTATCAAAATCAAACATGGGGGCACCATGCTCTTTCACCCTAAATGTATATTGTCATCAACATCAAAATATGATTAAGGGTACGATTGCACTTTCAGTTGTGTGCACTGAATGCATTACATTCGGTGCATGAGGCCCGTCAGGTTGAGTTGTTGCGTGTGCTAGAGCGGGTGTCTGATGGAGGTCAAGGTGAAAGCCGGCTGTGAGCTAACGGCAGGGCATGGGGATATCTATCTTAAGGTGTTTGATAAAATTACACACTGAAGTTCTATGGAGAACATCCCGAAAAATTGTATCCATGAAACTATTTGCAAAAATCCTAACTACTCGGCATGCCATCTCAACACCTAGATCGATATGTGACCAATTTTATCATAAAACAAAGTCTTGTGACCACTTTACAACATTTTAGAAGATATTTGACTAAAGTGCTCATCTCGTAAGAGTTGTATGACTAACGGTGCATTTATCTCAATCTAGAATATGATGGGTGTGAGGTATATGTCAGACACGATTGGTGTTAAACCATTAGAGTATATATACCCCCATTGCAATGCAGGACAATTAGCTAGTTAGTATAAGTGCAAAACTTAGTCAAAATTTTGTACTAAAGAATGTAAAGCCGAACATGTCTTATATTTTTGAAATGAGTGGGGTATAAACAAAAGATTATCTAAGCTACCGTAAGAATTTTGATTTCAAAAAATACATGATCGACTAAGAATCAATATATGATCTATGAGAAATTTATCAATTGTTGTGCTATTGGGTCCCTCACAGCCGTCCTAATTACTATTGCATCTGAATTTATATCTCTACTCCTATAAATGATCCAATTAGTGATGATGATGTTTGTATGATTTGAGATTTCTTGCCATACGATCAGCATCCAATGCATGCGAGGGAAGCTGTGATATTTTTACATAGGATATGACTACTACGATCCACATTTGAAGAAAACACACTAGTCCATGAGACGATCCCATCATCCGGTGCCTCATCCAAACAAATAAATAGAATACATTTTTGACAAATTGATAAGTAATTTGATAATGTGTTTTGTTGTTTTGAACGAAGATAAATTACTATTGTTTTATTAATTCTAACGTTATGCAGAGTGTATGTGTCTAAAATTAACTTGTGTGTCTTGAAGGCACTATGACAAATGAAATGGGTTGTTTCAAAACAAGTCTGGCTGGTTGCATCACCGACAGATTGGGTATTTTTTTCTTCAAAAAAGTCTGCTATTTTTGAATATATTAATGGACGATTCCTCACAATGCAGCTACGGGTCTCATCCCTTAAATCATCTCCAATAGACGCCTAAAAAGACCCCATGTGTTAAATACTGGTGTTTTTGTGCGTCCGAAACAAAAAAACAATGCTCCGACACAGGTTATAAAATAGAGCGCGCACAAAAAAAGGCAACGCCCGCGCTATAAATGTTGGACGCACTGGCTTTGATCTGCATATTTGGGGCGCCGTATTGTGCGCACTAGCCGCTGCAGGTGGAGCCATCTGATTGGATGCCATATTTTGCAGCGTCCCTTGAAGCAAACATTCTTCAACACGTTAAAAAATACTATTTCAACGCTGAATAAAAATTTTAACGCGTGACACTAACGCGTTTGTTGAAGATGCTCTTACACTGCTCTACAAAATTGGAGGCACTCAAGTTGCCAAGTCAGCCTAGCCACACATACACATTGTATTCAATCTCCACATCATTTTTTTATTTTGACAAATCCTATCCCTATCACGACTACCACCACCACCAGTTCGTTATAAGTTCTCAACCAGGAGCCTAGGACCCACACCTTTTTTGTTGAAATCTGAAGCATGAAATATATAGCCCCTAGGTTATCCAACCTTCTCAAATTTAGCAAGGAGATGGAAACTCACTACTCTTAAACTGAGATATTTTGCAATTCGCACTACACGTCTTGTACTAGGGAAGACAGCGTCAATGTATCATTCTATTACAAAGTTACACTCGATAGATAGGTACGTTCGTTTGAGCACGAGCGTCAATTAATTTTGGACAAAAATATACATAATAGAGGACGCAATTACATAAGAGCATCTCCAACAACCGCGTTATATAAGCGCCACGTTGGAAAAAACGCATTTATTGCGTGCGCGCAACCACTCCTGACGCTCTAGTGGAGGCCCAAAAAACACGCGCGCGGCATAAACGGTTCAGCGAGCGCGGCGAAACAACATCGCGCGCCCCATATTTCGTGCGCCCGCTACCGTGTGCTGTACAGTCGAGCGCCCGTGTTGCCACTCCGCTCCCGTCCCGTGCCGCCACCATCGAAACCGCCCGATGGACAGCCGACATCCCCCTCACCCCCTCCTATGCTCGCGATCCCTCAGCCGCCAGTGCAAACCCTGGCCCGGCGAGCTTTGGGCTCGTCTGCGCCGGAGCTCCTCCGAGCACCGGTCTCGCACGCAACCTTTTCATGGCGCCACAGACGACCTCGACGGGTGGCGGTGCGCCGGCGCCCACCGTGACACGTGCCCTCCCCTTGAAGCTTCCAAATGCGCCGTCGGTGAAGAAGGCCATCAAAAAGGTGTCGGGAAAGAAAAAAAAAGGCGGTGGATGGCTCCACTAGGCCACCGAAGAAGAAACTTGCACGTCGTGCAACGGATGTGGCGGCGACCAAAGCACCGGTGAGCTCGTTTGTACCGCCGGTGTCCAATGCGCACAACGTGTTCGATGGAATGCCCACAAGGTATCTTTTCACCCACTTTTTTCATTGTTGTTTTTTACATGAATAGATACATATGGATAGCTTATATTTGTTTGTTGTATATACTTTGTAGTTTTAATGATGAGACATACATGACTACTATGGGTGTTGGCTCCAACAATTTCCATTGGTCTCAAACCAATGATATGCATTTAGATAATCATGAGTTTGAGGTGGACGGGGATGGTGAGGGTATCGTCCATGTACCGAAAGGAAGAGCGGGCAACTACACCATGGATGAAGACGTCTTGCTATGCAATACATGGTTGAAAGTGTGTAGGGATTCCACTGTTGGAGGGGACCAAAGTAGAGATGCATATTGGATCCGGATGAAGGAGCACTTTGATTTATACAACAAAAGTGGAATTGACCGCATGGAAAGATCTCTTCGCTACCGGTGGTCGACAATCAACAAAGATTGTCAAAAGTGGGCGGCCGCACTTAAGGCAGTTGACACGCTTAACCCAAGTGGCACTAATGACCGAGATACGATAAGTGCCATTTCTTTCATGATTCTTCCATGTGCATGCTTCTTCTTTGGTGTTTGAAGTGCTAACTTGTTATTTTGTTTGCAGCTCACTATTGCACAAAACTTATTTCAAAGAGAGGACAAGAAGAGCAAGAAAGGAAAGATCAAGAAAGGGAGACCATTTACCTTGCCCAATTGCTATGATGTGTTGAAGGATGATGAGAAATGGAGGCCCTGTGAAGGTGTCGATGAGGAGAGCAACAAACGCAAGCGAACTATTAATTTGGATGATGATGATGGGGAAGATTCATCAAGTGATGGCGGCAAGAGAAGCCCTACACCAAACTCGGTTGCCTACTCCAAGCCAAATAGACCAAGTGGAGGCAAGAAAGATAGAAAAGAAAAGAAGAAGAGGAAAGGAGATGATGAGCTAAAAAATGATATGAAAGCTATTGTGAACGCAAGAAAGGAAGCGAATGAGGTGAGAAAGATGGCAAGGAACCAAGATGCGGCGACCGAGGAGGGGAGGGTGGCGACCGAGGAGAGAAGGGTGGCGGCCAAGGAGAGGAAGGTGGCATTGGAGGAGAAGAAATTGGGCATGGAGGAGCGCACTAGATTGTTGAAGGGAAAGTACTTGTTCTTCATCATGGACACATCTACCCTCGGCGAGCAACAAAAGGAGTACGTCAAGCTTGCCCGAGAAAAGTCTTGATCCAAAAACGAGGCATGGCCATTGGAGGCATGGGAGCTGCTATGGGAGGCATGGGTGGCATGGGAGGCATGGGTGGCTTCGGAGCTACCATGGGCGGC
The DNA here is from genome assembly GCF_904849725.1 of Hordeum vulgare subsp. vulgare. NCBI lineage: Eukaryota > Viridiplantae > Streptophyta > Magnoliopsida > Poales > Poaceae > Hordeum > Hordeum vulgare. The sequence goes on from NC_058520.1 coordinate 472,497,812, forward strand.
ATGGGAGGCATGGTTGGCTTTAGAGTTATCATGGAGGGCACGGGACGCATGACTTTTACGTCTCTCGTGGGAGGCATGGGAGCACCTCCGGGTGGACAAAAGTCTTCCGGTGTGCCTCCTCACATATCTTCGCATGATGTCGTTGAAGATCTTGCCAACATGTACCGAGGTCCACATGATGATGCGGCGCGCGTCAATGATGAAGAGGAGGAGGAGAAAGAATCGTCTTCGGATGAGGATGAAGAAATGGAGGAATAGGAGGACGAAGATGAGGCATGATTGTCGACGTGTCATTTCTTTGTTAGAAACTTTTTTATGTCATGAACTTGGTTGGTTGATTTGGAACTTGGTTGTTGATGTGGCATGATTGTTGATGTGTCGTGAAATTAAACTATGATATATCTTTTTCTTATGTTTGAAATATCCATATAGTCTTCGCACAATGAACAAGTTGCAAGCGCCGGCTGCTCGCGCGTGCTGAATATTACCACGTCCGCTGGAGCGGCTCTCGCGCGCAACATTTTGCTGCCGTCGTAGGACTCAGCACACTAAAATTTCTAATTTCGACGCTGCAAAATCATTTTTGCGCGCGCGGCGATAGCGCGGTTGTTGGTGATGCTCTAAGAACATAGCGAACCAACATGTGGTTAGAAGATTAAGGGGACAGTGATATCCCTAACCCATAAGGATTGTCATGATGCTCGCTTTATTCTTGAATTTATTTTAGAATTTCCGTCGATGCACGTTTTTTTTAAGTGTTGAAACATTTAATAACTTTAGAATGTTTTCGGCATACAAATTACATCTGGTCTATCCGGCAGCCACAAATGGTGCCCAAAATCTAAGCTAGTAGCTGCTTTTGCCAAACTATTAGCCTCTACATTTGAACTTCTACTTTGCCATCGTGCATTTGAAGAAAATCCACTAGTCCTTGAGACGATCCCATCCTCCGGTGCCTCACCCAAACAAATAAATAGAATAAATTTTGGGCAAATTGATAAACGATTTTTTTTTTGCGTAGAAAATTGATAAACGATTTGATAATGTGTTTGGTGGTTTTGAACGAAATTAAATTACTACTCTGTATTATTTTATTACTCTCTTTGTACCACAATACTTGTTGTTGGGGAAAACTAATCTAGTTCCCCAACAACAAGTATTTAGAAACAGAGGGAGTAGTTCTAACAGCATGTGGAGCGTATTTCCCGCAAAAAAAAGCATGCAGAGTGTATGTATCTAAAATGGAATTGTGTGTCTTGAAGGCACGATGACAAATGAAATGGGTGATTCCAAGACTTTTGTTTAGTTTGATTTCATTCTTTTCTGGCTGCTTGTATCGCTCAGAGATTGGGGATTTTTATTTTCTTTTGAAAAGAAGTCCGCTATTTTTGAATATATTTGTGAACGATTCCTCACGATGCGGCTATGGGTCCCATTCCTTACACTGTTCTCAAAAGTGGAGGCAGTGAAGATGCCAAGTCAGCCTAGCCAGACATAATCATTGTTCTCAAACTCCACATCAATTTTTTATTTTGACAAATCCCATCCCTATCACGACTACCACCACCACCAGTTTGTTCTAGGTTCTCAACCAGGAGCCTAGGACACACAACTTTCTTTGTTGAAATCTGAAGCATGAATGTATAGCCCCTACATTATCCAATCTTCTCAAATTTAGCAAGGAGATGAAATCGCACTACTCTTAAAATGAGATGTTTTGTAGTCCCTTCATAAACTAATATAAAAACATTTAAATTATTAAAATAATAATTTAAATGTTTTTATATTTTAGTTTATATAAAGAAGTACTTCGTACTTCACATCTGATACTAGGGAAGACACCGTGAATGTATCATTCTATTTACAAAGTTATCCTCTATAGGTAGAATCATTCGTTTGAACATCAACTAATTTCGGACGGAGGAAATACATAATTAGAGGACGTAATTACACAAGATCATCACGACCTGCCACGGAAGTAAGTCTATTAAGTTCACGAAACGTAGAAGTCGAGAGTATCCACGCAAATACGAATATCAGCAAGGTCGATGCTGCAAATAAGAAGAGTGGCGAAAAATCGCGGGAGAAGTGTGGCGGAGGAAAACCGTAATAACGCAGCCTGCCAGGAAAACGCAGAAAAACAGAGCAAGCAAATCCCCACCGCCACCGGATCCGGCCGACCTTCTCCTCTCTCCCTCCCTCGCACCGAAGCGCGATCGAGCATTCTCCACCCGATGGCTCCTCTCCTCTCACCGCCGCTGCTCGCCGACTTGGTGGCCAAGTCCCATTCCTCTTCCACGGCCGTCCGCTGCTCCGGCAGTGTCCGGCGATGGGCAGTCGCGGGGCCTGCCGGCGCCGGGAGGAGAGACCGCCACCGGAGACGGAGGACGTGGGGGAGGAGGGGCTTCAGGGTGTCCGCGGTGGCCACGGAGCCCCGCAGCCCGGAGGGGGGCGCCGCCGAAGATTACTACGCCGTTCTTGGCGTCGTAAGTGCTTCAGCTTCTTCTGAAGCACTCGTTCGCACCCTTGTGGAAAAACAGTACTCTTTCTTTCCCCTTCTACCGAGCTGCTAATGATTCTTCCATGTTTTCAGATGCCGGATGCAACGCCTCAGCAGATCAAGAAAGCGTACTACAATTGCATGAAAGCTTGCCATCCAGATCTCAGCGGGAACGACCCCGATGTGACTAACTTCTGCATGTTCATCAACGAGGTTTACACGGTAAAATCCTGAGAAATGAAAATCGGATGCTCTTTTTTCAGGGAGATTTGCGTTGCAATCTAATCTATGAAGTTAACATGAGCAAGGGATGAACAGGTACTTACGGACCCCATCCAGCGAGCGGTGTATGATGAGATCAATGGATATACTGCAACAGCAACCAACCCCTTCTTGGATGATGCACCCAGGGATCATGTGTTTGTCGATGAATTTAGCTGCATAGGTACTACTACTACTGATGGCTATAACCTGATCAGGAGTTACTGCTAGATTATCTAAACTGGGTTCTTATTTAAGTTCTGCTGTCTGCTCACATCTATGCAGGATGTAAAAACTGTGCTAACGTGTGTTCCAAGGTTTTCGAAATTGAGGAGGACTATGGGCGTGCAAGAGTTTACAATCAATCAGGAAATGAAGAGCTAATTCAAGAAGCCATTGACAGTTGGTGAGGCCCTTGTCTGGATTATTTGATTTGTATCTGTCCACTGCCGTAACAAACCTACTGAATGTGTATGCTGCCATTTGTGCCAAACAGTATGAGTGTTTTTTTATTTTCATTTAGGAGTTTGTGGCTGCCAATACTAATGCTCATAAACCTCTAAACTTTGTGTATCCAGTCCGGTTGACTGCATCCACTGGACTTCAGCTGCACAAGTTACACTCCTCGAGGATGAAATGCGCAGAGTTGAGAGAGTGAATGTAAGGAATTTCTGCAGTTGGTTAATATGATATCACTCTGCTGTTTTCTAACATACTCCGTAGTAGATTACCCTACCTTGTAATATCATATGATTTGTTTCTCATTTGAGCAGGTTGCATTGATGCTTTCTGGGATGGGGAGTTCATTTGATGTGTTCCGGATGGTAATATCTTTACTCATGTATTACATTTATCTCTGCTTACTTTCTCGTGTGATGATGGATGGGCTGTATGCAATTCATCATAAAAATTAATGTACATATTTCTAAATACGTCCACCTTCTAAAGTTTATTACAGTACTCTATGCAGTTTAAACCACAGTCTATGTAGATCTTTTTTTTCGTGATGAAGTTTATGTAGCTCTTAACATGTTCTGTTATCTTTCCTGCTGTCAGGCAAGTACGCGCTGGGAGAAAAGACAAGCAAAAGTCTTGGTATAATTCTCTGTTCTATACATTATTTCTTTATATCTACATACGAAATCCAGTTTGGGAATGTTAGAATCATAAGCTTTTTATTTTCTTCACACATGAACTGCATGTGTGTTGTCCTGAACATCTGCGCAATGTCCTGCAGAATAAGGTCAGAATGCGGATGAGCCAAGATGATTCTAACAAGGGAAGTTCATGGAGTGATATATGGGGGTCACCGACAAGATACCAAAAGAACGGTAAAGCTAGCATATTTTGCCATTTGCCAGTTGCTCAGATCATTTGGGCTCCCATCCTTTGCCTATCTGTGTTCTAATAATCCTGTTTACATGTTAAACAGATGAGGACACAAAGGAAAGAGTGAAGCGAGCGGCTGCGGCCGCAAGGAGGTGGCGAGAATACTCGAGGAAAGGTGCAGACAGGCCTCCTACATTCAAACTTCCGGAGGCAGCGTCCAACCAGGAGTGAGAACACGGTCGTTACACATCAAATGCGTGGTTCTATGAAGCTTTAGTTAACCCTCCATGTATATATAGTCTAATTATTTGAGGAGAGCTGCATAGCATTTGCTCTCCCGCCCTCGATTCGACGTGTTAGCAGTATCTCTAAATCATGTTCTAGAGTTGGTTGATGATGATCTGTAAATCACCCATAGGATGCAGATCCCAGGTGTAAAACAAGTGTACAAAAGACAGCAGCCCCTGGCTACTCCCACAACGTGTAAAAGTAAAGAAACTTCTTCAAATTTCGATGTGGAATTGTGCATTTTCCATTTTCTGCACAGATTCACAGTTGGCAGATCGAGATTTTTTTTCGAAAAGGAGGCATCGCCCCGGCCTCTGCATCGAGTAATGCATGCAGCCATTGGCAGATCGAGATGTGCAGGAGATTAGATATAATGTGAAACTTAGAAGCTAGGCGAGGTGTATTTATTCAGGTATATGTGGAGGCAAAACAGTGGGAACATCGTACCAAATTCCAAGACTCTGAACTGGTCGAGCGCCTTTTATCTGACGGAGCAAGCAACGGCATGGGCCCACGACCTGAGATGGGCCTTCATGGCGACACCCTCGCCGGGGGCGGGAGGGGGTACCGGCGAGCACCGTGTCGGCGCCGCGATGACGAGCGTCTCCCGCCACTGCTCCTCCTGCCATGCCTCGATGCGCTCCTCGAGCGCCCTGCTTCTCGGATCTGCTCTTCTCGCTCCCAGCGTCACCTCGCCGTCGACGCAATTGGGGTGTTGGTCTTGCCTCCTGGGCGGCTTCAGCTCCTCCGAGCACTGCTTGAAGCGCGGCCGCCGGTGGAGGACGCTGGAGTGGAACCAGAGCGAGTCTAGGCTTGCAAAGATCTCGTCGCCCTCCATTTCTTCTACGGAGTAGCTTCTTGTTTGCTATTGCTACAGGCGGCCGGGGTGGAGTGGAATTTGGAGGCGACGGGATTTTGGGGCTTGGTGTTCGGCCATGTCTGAAGTTTGGAGTGGGGCTGGGGTGGGGGAGAGCTTTTAGTTCGTCCGGCCGGGTGTAACGGCTCGGTGCTTCTCGTCACTGAATGACCGAAAAGTCTACGTTTTGCACAGGTCAGCTTGCTTTCCGCTGGAAATGATGGATGGGCTTGGACGAGCCAATGGACACTGGACCCCTTCCCAGCTGCCGACCACACATGCCTTTTGTCTTTTTGGCGAATGACTACACCTTTTTTTAGGAACACTAGACCTATTATTTTAGTATAGGAGAAAAGTGCACTTTAGAACATCTCCAAAAGCGAAAAATGGAATTTTATCGCGCGAGCGACCGAATCGGCAACTCCAGCACACGCGTAAAAATCGCGTGCCCGTTAAAAACCAACCCACGCCGAATAGAACGTCATCGTGCTTTGTTTTTTCGGACGTGTGCTATCGCACGCGCGACAGAAAGAAATCGCGCGCGAAGCGAGCAACCGCCGCTGAACTCTCCGCTCGCGCCTGCTTTTGCCTCGCCCCGCATCGTCGTCGGCGACTTCCAGCCATGGACGGGTGCTCCGACATTCCCCTAACCCCCTACACGCGCGACCTCGTCGTCGCCACCGCCGCAAACCCTAGCACGGGCTTCACCTCCCTCGCCACCGCCGACGTCGTTGCGACTCCGAAATCCGGCCTCGCGTGCGGGCTCATCGTGCCGCCCCACACGAGGGCGCAGGGTGGCGTCGCGTCGCCGGCGGCTGCGCCACGGAGCTTCGCCTCCAAACGAACCACAGCGGCCACCGCGACCGCAATGGCGATGATGTCCCAAAAGAAGAGGAAAGCGGTGAAGAAGAAGAAGGCGGGAGTGAGGCTGGCCACGCCTCCATCGCCCGAAGCGCCGGAAACCTCACAAATTGTTGCGCCGACGGCCCATGCACACATAGTGCTCGATGAAATGCTCACAAGGTATAATTTTTGTTTTTGATTTGTTGTTGTTGACAGATGTGCACATATGTAGATTGATTTAGTTTTCCTATGTCATATTACTTTGTAGTTTTCATGATGACGCATATATGTCGACTATGGGTGTTGACTCCAACAATTGGTCTCAAACCAATGAAGTAGATGTCGGGACCCCGATCCTAAGCCATAGGAATCCAGACTGTAACACATCGCATCCCTTTGCGGTCTCACGCACGGTTAACCCCACGGCTGCCACCTTACCTTAGCCGGGACCGTTTGCGCCTTTTGACTTACGTATGCAATTGTGTCGCTAGCATTCCAATGTCAAAGAACCCGGGTCGACATAACTAGTCATAAACTCAAGTGGCTCAACTGTAAAGAGACATGCATACATAACCCAACAAAGCAGGTGTCGGTCATCAGCGAGCGTAGACGAGTCGTAGCAAGCTACAAGGACTCCATTACACCGCGTGACTTTTCCCCGTAGGGACAGACACATCAGCTAAGAAGGATACATGCCGGTCAACCAATGTGTCTGGAGCAGTAGCGAACTACCAAGGCTCGATGGAAACACTAAGGGGAATTTCTCTGTATAGAGAGCTACTAAGGGCATACGACTAGGTGTCGAATCCCATACATATCACAGTGCATCACACGTACGCATGACATACTTGATATACATAGATACAACAATGACATCACAACATAAGCACACAACATCACACCATTTATTTAGAAGACTCGGAAGAGTCTTACATAATAAGTTCATACACGTAGGGGTCACACGACCCGACACTCAAGTCATACAAGCAAAGTCATACAAACCAAGTGGAAGCATTAAAGTTGTCTCAGTACAGACAGTTGAAAGGAAAAGGCATAAAACCTGACTATCTAAATATCCCTTCTGAAAGGGGTCAGGTCGTAGCTGGGACACCAGCTACTCGTCATCATCGAGGTCTAGATAGAACCCACCTGTTGGCTCGTGGGTATCTTCTGCAACATTTATTAAACAAACATTAGTACAAAGGTACTCATCAAGACTTTAGAACAGACCTATCTACTCATGCACATGTATCAACAAAGGGGGTTGTGGGGTTTCATGCAGCAAGCCAGCTTTGACTCTTGGCTAGACTAAACTACAAATTTTAAATAGTTTTAAACAACTTTGATAAGTCGTACACGAGTCCACTACCACCACAACAATACACTATCATGGACTCCTTTCCGTCTCCCTACGGAAATGACATACATGATACTCACACTTATCTTGATACTTTTATGAACAACATATGTCTATGAACAACATATGCCATTAAAGTAATCTATGAACAACATATGTCTTCAAGTAGTCCATATCCGCGGACGCGGCTATTCAAATAGATCATAACACTGTAGGGGTGTACTTCTTCACACATGCTCTCGCCACTTATCGCCATGTGCACGTCATGCACCTCGACAACCTTCAAGCCAAAGCCCAGCGAGGGAGTCGGCCACGACCGTTAACCTCGCTAATACCTAGTCCAGGTTTATCGCCTATTTGAGAGTGAACCCGCACGGAAGTCTGGCTGAGGTTTCCACTGCGGCCCCAAACGATGTGCGCAGGGTTCCCAAGCCCACCATCCGGGTGCCACTTGGTACACCGTGCCACTGCCTACCGCATCACAGCCCACCTCTAAGGTCAGCACCATGCACGACCTCCAGCATGACTATAAACACCAACAACTACTTGCAACTCCTGGACCGAGTAATAGGCGATTAATAAGTCGAGCGGGGTCATATTTCAGGGCCCGACATGTGGTAGTATCTAGTCTTGGAATACATACACGGAACTCAGTTCCTAAGGACGGTTCCAATGAAACAACCCGCCATGTACTCCTACATAGCCTTTCATCGGTACCTTTACCAAATCAGGTTCCACACTTATTCTTTGTCACTAGAACACATTCATCCATTCCTATTCATCACCCAGATGAAACAGACCTGACACAACTCTAGGCATAGCAAGCATAGCAGGATAAGACACATCATGGCACAAGCAACTATGAGGTATGCTAGGTTGCAAGGTTTGGCTATTTACTGTGACAATGACATGTCATGCAAAGGAATAGGTTCAGCTACCGAAGTAAAGCATTTGAAATATTTTGTCCTAATGCAATAAGTGGGAGCAAGAGCAGAACATGGGATTATATCGGGATGATCAAAAGGGTGCTTGCCTTCTTGCTCAGTAGAAGGATTAAATCCGTTAGTCGGATATTCGGACGTATCCGGAAGGGCAGAGCCTACCGAAATAATAACGACAATCAATATCATTCAAATGCAACAATATGATGCATGATCATGGCATAAAATGAAATGTAGCATGGTTTGAGGTGACTAACAGAACCTTAGTATGAATCTGATTTGAATTCAAAATTCAAATATTATTTGAAATAATATATTTATCAAATTCATTTAATTGATTTGACCTGATGATGTTCCATAGCTTTGTTTTTCATGCATGAAAATAGCATCATTATGTTCATTGAATTTTTCTCATCATTTTACATATATTATTTGTCAAATTTGGAGTTATATTTAATTTTCTATGAATTTCCAAAGTTTTGGACTTATTCTGGAATTATTTTAAAACAGAAATAGTATTACTGCATCAGCATGACATTAGCAGGTCAATCTGGCCGCTGAAAGTCAAACCTGACCAGTGGGACCCACTGGTAAGTGACTCTGGTTAGTTTTTAGTTAAACTTTGAGTTAAATAGCTAATTAACAGTGGCTGGCCCACATGTGAGTGACTGATTAGAAATTAATATTTTCTTTAATTCTGTTTAGTTTAGTTTTATTTAACCAGGGGCTGGCCCCACCTGTCATTGGCTCAGGGGGGTTGAACCCACCGGCGACGAGGTCAATCTCGCCGGCGATGAGCCTCCGGCAGCACTAGGGACGGCGGAGAGTGTCGGAAATGCGTCTCCGATGACCAATCGAGCGGCGGAAGGCACTGGGAGAACGGCCACTCGATGGCGCGCACGATGGAGCAAACCCCAGGGGCTGGGGTGGCCGGAATCGACGCCGGCGACGAGCTTGGTGACGGCCGAAGCTCGGGCCTCGTCGAGGTCACTACTACGGGGCTCAACACGCACGGTACTGGGCACCTACGGCACCTACTCGACGAGCTGGAGCCGATGGTGGTCTCGGAATGACCAACCGATCACCGGAGCGTCACCGGCGACGAGCTCCCGCGGCGGATCTCGTCGGGCTCCGGTGGAATCGGGGATTAGAGCTCGGGAACAAGGGGGAAAAGCACGGGAATGGATTCCTCAGCTCACAGAGAGGGCAGAGGCGACAAGAGCTGGCTCGGGGACGACCTGGAGACGACGAATCACCGACGGCGAGCTTGGTGGCCGAAGGTTGAACATGAAGGCGATATGGCGTCTCGGGAGCTCACGGTGTTGTGTGGCTAGCTGGGATGCTTCGGGACGTCTCGGCGGAGCTTCTGCGCGGCTCAAAGGCAGGGACGGGCGGCCTGAGCGACGGCTAGCTCGAGCTCGAGCTCGGCTGTAATGGCGACCGAGAGAGAGGGGAGCAAGAGGGCGAATGGGGAGAGGGAGAGGAATGGAATGGGCTCGAGAGGCTTATCCCTTTGCGGCTTGCGCGACGGAGAGGCCAGGCGGCACCCAGGTGTGTGGCCACGCTGGAGGAAGCGGCGGCCACCTCCTGCTGCCGACTGGCGAATAGGAAAATGACAGGGAGATGATGGGCTCGGCCAACGTGAGCGACACGTAACTTTTTCCTATTTTTTTTCATTTCTGCTTTCTATTTAAACCTTTCTGACATCTGTTTCATTTTATTTTTGGCTCCAAACTATTCCTAAAATAGTGAAAATAATTTTGGGGTGTTACTTGGAATATTTCCAAGTCAATGAAAATAGTTCAACATTTTATAATAACCACAGATATTTAAAACCCCTTAATTGGATATTATCAGTGGCTTTTGTGATTTAAATAAAATGCCAAATGTATTTTAAAAATAAGTTCTACCCCTGGAATATTGTTTCCAATATTTATCAAAAAGGGGGGCTTTTATGAAGGCCATTTTGGGTTCATTGATTTATCACAAGATTTGAATTGAGTTGAATATAGAAGTGCTAGGGTTTTTCTTTGATTTCTATTTTCATTTTTAATGCAAGAATAAAACATGAGCACATTCTTGCTAAACATCAAATGGGAGCTAGGGATGTGATAGTTGATGAAGACGCATATGAAGTGAATGATGGGGGTGAGGGTTTGGTCGGTGCACCGAAAGGAAGGGCTTTCAACTACACCCTCGACGAAGACAAATTGCTTTGCAACACATGGTTGAATATGTCTATGGATCCCATCATTGGAACTGATCAAACTAGAGATACATATTCGCTTCGGATGAAGGAGTTCTTTGACACATCCAACAAGAGTGGAATTGAGCGCACTGAAAGATCTCGTCGGTCCCGGTGGTCAATGATCAACAAAGATTGTCACAAGTGGGCGGCGGCAATGACGTCGGTTGACAAGATAAACCCAAGTGACAGTAATGATAGAGATAGGGTGAGTGTCATTTCCAATGCGTCCCATGCATCTTGTGTTCACCCTTCATCCTTTGCGTCTCTAGTGATAATTTGTTGTTTACTTTGTAACTCAACATTGCACAAAACTTGTTTTGAGGAGAAGAGAAGAAGACTAAGAAAGGGAGGACATTTGTGTTTCCCCATTGCTACGAGGTGTTGAAGGATGAAGAGAAATGGAAAAATCGTGAAGGCAAGAACAATGCAACTATTGATTTGGATGAGGATGAAAATGATGCATTAAGTGAAGGCGGCAAGAGGATCCCTACACCAAACTCGGTTGCCTACTCAAATCCAAAAGGACCATTAGGAGAGAAACTGTCAAAAGATAAGAAGCAGAAGAAGAAGAAGAAGAAGAAGAGGAAGAAGAAGAAGAAGAAGAAGAAGAAGAAGGGATGAGATGAAGAGATAAAGAGTGTTGTAGAGGCTATTGTGAAGTCAAGCAAGGAAGCATTGATGGAGAGGAAGGTGGCAAGGAGCCACGAGTCGGCGGCCGAGGAGAGGAGGATGGCAGCCGAGGAGAGGAGAGTGGCGGCCGAGGAGAGGAAAGTGGCATTGGAGGAGAAAAAATTGTACATGAAGGAGAAAGCAAGATTATTGGAATGGGAGAAGTACTTGTTCTGCATGGACACATCAAACTTCCATGGGAGGCAAAAGGAGTACATCAACCTTTGCCGTGATCAAATCTTGATGCAGAAAAGAATGATGTGCATGGGGGCATGGGAGCACCCATGGGTGGCATGGGAGGCGTGGGAGCACCGGTGGGTGGCATGGGAGCTTTCATGGGAGTGATTGGAGCTTCCATGGGAGGCTTTGTAGCTACCACGGGTGGTATCAGAGACATGAGAGCTTCCATGGGTGCTCCCATGAGAGAAATGAGTTTTGCGTCTCTCATGGGAGGCATGGGAGCACCTATTGGAGGCATGGCTGGCATAGAAGCTTTCGGTGTGCCTCACATGCCTTCACAAGATGCCTTTGTTGATAGGGCAAACACCATCCGACTTTCCAATGAAGGAGAGGACAAACAAGAGGATCAAGGATCGGAACAAGAAATGGACAAATCATAGGAGGAAGAAGATGAGGAATGATTGTTCATGTTTAATTCGTTTGTGTGAACTTATATGTCATGAACTTTCTTTTGGTTGTTTGTGCAAACTTTGCATATTTTGGATGTTTGAGATCATCTTGTATGTGTTGTTTCTGCGCCGGCTTGGCGCACACGCTCGATTTTACAACGCCCGCTGAAGCAGCATGCTGGCACGCTAAAATTTTACAGCACGTGCTGAAGCAACTGACTAGTCGCGCGCAAAAACGGCAGCTACTCGTGCTGTAAAAAAACTGTGCACCGCGCCTACACGCGTATATTGGGGATGCTCTTACAACTTTGAACTTGTAGATTCTTGTGGTGAAAACCTACATGTGCCTTGTCACTTTCTAATGGGGTAGCCTTGACAACCTTACTTTGTTTTTGGAGAGAATATCTATTAGAGCATATTTGTCCATATGTGGTTTTGGTAATTGATGAGAATCCCTATGGACTAATGGTTGCCTTGAGTTACATTCGAAGGATTTGTTCATATGCACTTATTGAAGTCCATATGTTGGTTTCAAGGAGTTTATATGATGACCAAGGTGGTATTCAAGTTTGTATCCAAAGATTGGCCATAAAGACACAAGGTTGATCAAGACTAAGTCAAAGAGTGAATCAAGTTGATCAACACACAAAGCGTCCAAGATGTACCGAGAGGGATCAAGTGATCCCATGGTATGGTAAGCATTGTCCATTATGCTTGGTGTACTAACCCATGGTTTTCGTGAGAGTTCTATGTGGGGTTAGGTGTGTTTCCATGGGCTTGTGTCAAGAGGAAGATCGCATACAACCCATGGAGGATGACATGAAGTGGTGATCGTCATCAAGATTGCAGTATGCAAGTTCAAGTGGAGCATCACGAAGATATCATCCTTGAAGCTTGCCATCCATTTTGGTGGCAATGGACTTGTGAAGATGTGCTGAAGAGTGGCTCACCCAAAATGAGTATGGGGGAGCAATCAACTAGTGTCCATCGAGCCAACACAATCAAGAGAGGTGGTACATCTTGAGGAAGTCAAGATCGTCATCATCTAGCTCAAGTGGACAATGTGCAAGGTATAGGTTTGCCCTTGGTAGTTTTTCTATTTTACCAGTCTCACGGTGGTAGTTGGGAGACTGGGTTATAGGATAGGTTGTCGTACTATCAAGGGGGGGCTCTCAAGTGAGTAGCTTGATCGTACCCTTCGTTGAGAGCTCAAACCAATTGCATCCTTGCATCACCTTTCTTGGTTATTGTTTGGTGTTTCTCTTTGTGAGTTTTAGAGCTTATGGTCATCCTTATGATAAGCTCGAGTTCATTGGAGTCCATATGCATTTTCTATGATATTTTCGATATTGGAGTTTTTGCCGGTTCTTCACTCATAGAGGTTTCCACATCTCTATATCATTGACATTTTTATATCCCCTCTTCTTAAGATGTTCCTTTCTCTGTTGGATATCTCTCGTCGTCCTGAATCCAACAATCTTGAGTTTGCCCAATTTGGAGCTTGTATGCAAAAGTTAAGGCAGTTCTCATACTCATGCTTTTCATCGTGAAAATGTCCAAGCAGCACTACCTCTTATCCGAGGTAGTACCGCCCAGGTCAGCGGTAGTACCGCTCTCGGGCAGTAGTACCCTCAGAAGTGCGGCTGCCTCGGCGTCTTGACCCTTTTCGTGTCGGACTGAGCGGTTTCTGGAGCGGTAGTTTTGAGCGGTAGTACCTCTCAAGCGGTACTACCTATCCCATGAGAGTTACTACCTGAGATAAGAGGTACTACCCCTCCCCCGAGCGGTACTACCTCTCAAGCGGTACTACCTCTCCCCCGAGTGGTACTACCTCTGATAAAAGGTAATACCCCTCCCCCGAGCAGTACTAGCTCTCAAGCGGTACTACCTCTCCCATGAGCGGTACTACCTCTCCCCCGAGCGGTTCTACCTCTCCTACAAGCGGTACTACCTCTAATAAGAGGTACTACCTCTCCCCCGAGCGGCACTACCTCTGAAGAAGCACAACCCCTCCCTCGAGTGGTACTACCTCTCTCACAGAACTACACTCGTGTTTTTCTGTCTTGTTGGGCTGTTTTGACCATGCTAAATGGTAGTACCGCTCCCCTGAGCGATATTATCGCTTGAGCACGACGTGTTGGCATAATGGTTGGATTCAGAGGAGCATATTTAAGTGGGGCTTCTTCCCCAATGTCCCCCATTCGTTGATCTCGTATTTGCGCCCCATTGTTGACCTTCTTCGAGCTTTCTATCTCTCAATTCCTCCAATGATTCTTGCTAGTTCTTGAGGTAAAAGGGAGAGGAGATCTAGATCCACATTTCCACCAATCACTTTCTCCTCTATGTGAGAGGAACCCCTTGGATCTAGATTTTGGAGTTCTTCGGGTTCTTCTCTTCCTCTCATTTTCTTCCATAACATTAGTTGTTGTGGAGGGATTTGGAAGCGGATGATTTGGGTACTCTGTGTGCCCTTGCCATTGCATTTGGTGTATAGGATTGAGTTCTCCATGGTAATACATGGAAGTGAAGTTTGAGAATCTTCTTACTCTTGGGTGCTTGGTACCCTAGAGCTTGTTCTTCTTGGGTGCTTTGGCATCGTAGAAGCTTGGTGGTGCCTTGGAGCTCAATCATTGTGGTGTAAAAACTGTGGGAAAGCGTCGAGGTCTCCAATTAGGTTGTGGAGATTTCCCCGAGCATTTGAGGTCATCCCGGATCCACAATCCATTGTGGTGAAGCTTCATGGTGTTGTTGGGAGACTCCAATTAAGTTGTGGAGATGGCCCCAACCTTGTTTGTACGGGTTCGGTGGCCACCCTCGAGGGTCCCTTGGTGGAATCATGACATCTTGCATTGTGCGAGGGCGTGAGGAGATTACGGTGGCCTTAGTAGCTTCTTGGGGAGCATTGTGCCTCGACACAGCTCCAAACGGAGATTAGCATCCAGAAGGGTGTGAATTTCGGGATACATCATCATCTCCGCGTGCCTCAATTATTCTTACCCGAGCCCTTTACTTATGCACTTTACTTTGTGATAGCCATATTATTTCTTGTTACATATCTTGCTATCACTTAGTTGTTTATCTTGCTTAGCAAAAGTTGTTGGTGCACATAGCTGAGTCTAGTTGTTTTAGGTTTTGTTCCTGATTAATTAAACATTAGTTTTATTTCACATTTGTTCAAGCCTAAACCATAATTATTTTAAAACCTCTATTCACCCCCTAGGTGACATCCACATCATTTCAGTTGGTATCAGAGCTAGGTCTCTCATTATTTGTTTTCACCACCTAGAGAGTAAGGATGTCGACTAGGGGATTAGGATTTTGCGCAACTCTTAGTTTCAATGGCATAAATTTTGAAGTTTGGGTAATTCACATGCTTAATCTCTTTAGGGTCATGGACCCAAATTTAGAGCAAATTGTAGATATGGTTTTTCTCCTCAAAAGGATTCTCAAAATATATCTTTAGTGGATGAGAAAAACTCTTATCTCAATGGTCAAGCTTATAATGTGCTTTTTGATGCTTTGAGCAATGTATTTATATTTCGAGCCATTCCGGGATGCTCATGAGTTGTGGACAAAGCTTCAAGATAAATATGATGTGTCCAAGATTTGTAGGGATGATTGTTCTCCCTCCACCTCCGGTCATGTTGTCTTCTCAACTTCATCTACTTCACCTACATGTGGATTGCCACAAGGTAATGATATGGTGGGTAGTGGTGATCATTGCAAAGATGATAGTGGGCTTATTGTTCATGATCCTTCATCACTGTCTTATTGCAATGCTTCATCTTTGGACATTAACACTTTGAGCACTTTAGATGTTTTACATGCTTGTGTTGATAGTCCTTGCATATCATGTAGAAACTACTTGACTAAATCTCATAATGTTATGCTTGCTATATGTTGTTGCCATGTTAAAAATATATCTATTTCCTCGAGTTTTTGTGATAACAATGTAGAGGAAATCAATCAGTCCATGGAACAAGATGTGGCCTTGAATGATGCTTCACGGTATCCTACACCATCATCTATTGTTTCTCACTTTTGCCTTTTGGCTAAGACTTCAAAGGTATCTCCTACTTTGAATCCCAATATATCTCATGATGATGATGTTGATGATAATAAGTTTGATGATAATGATGAGGAGAGTGATAATATTGCTTCCTTAAAAATTAAGGGGAAAATGATTTTTAAGATCTTCATAAGAATAAAATTGCTCGTTCCTATGTCATGGAAATCATGTCTGTTTCCATTGAGGGCAATAAATATATTGAGGAGTTGGAATCTTATCTCGAGGAGCATGAGGCCACCATTGAGTAAATGGAAGGTCATGAGCGTGATTAAGCTAATGAGATTGCACAACTATCTCAAGCTCTTGAAAATGAACAAACCACCAAGGAATCTCTTGAGGAGACCTTTGCTTTAGAATTATCTAGATTAAAGGAATCCCATGATAGAGCTCTCGAGGTGGCTAATGATTTTAGAAATAAAAATGATAAGCTTGAAGTTACACATGCTAAACTCCTTGAGAACTTTGAGCACCTCGAAAATGGCTCAAGGGCCATTAAGAGTTTGCTCATCGAACTCACCGAGTCTCATGCTCAACTTGAAGCTTCAAATGGAAAAGAGCTTGCGAAGTTGCCTTCTCCTCTTGTTGTTAATGATGATTCTTGTGCTACTAACTCTATTTCTTGTAAAGCATCCATATTAAAGGAGAATGTTGAGGTAAGGGCTCAACTTGAGTTGCTATCTAGCAATTATGGGAAATTGGAAGAAAGTGATGTAATGCTCACAAGATCTCGTGATGACCTTCTAGTATCCCATAATGTGCTAAAGTTAGCACATGGTGCTATTACTACGAAGGTAACATCAAGTGAGCCTCATGTGGACATTAACACTACTTCTAGTCAATGCTATATTGACATGTGCTAGTCCTTGTAATTCATCTACTCATAATGTTACTACATCTTGTCATGAATTACTTTCCTTGCCTTGTTGCTCTAACAATGATGCTTATACTTCCTCTAGTACTTGTGTTGATACTAACCATGTAGAATAAATCAAAGAGCTCAAGGCCCAAGTCACTTCTTTGAAGAAAGACCTAGAAAAGAGTCATGAAGGGATGTCCACACTCAACAATATCTTGTGTGGGCAAAAATCCCCAAAGGTGGACTTGGATTCAACCCCAATAAGAATAAGAAGTCCAAGAGCAACAATAAGGGGCATGAACAATCAAGAACTCAACCAAGATTGTTTGCTTCAAGTGCAAGATTGAAGGGCATCATGTTAGATCTTGCTCATTTAAGAAGAAGCCCCATAGTCACAAGCAACAAGGGAAGCGGTCACAAGTTCAATATCAAGCTCAACCACAAGTTGAAGAAAGGCCTATTCCCAATAAGACCCAATTCACCACTCCTCAAGTGGAGAGATCATTTGAGAATAAAGTAAAGGGTAAATGTTGCTACTTATGTCATGAGAAGGGTCACTTCACTTCTTGCACGAATTGTAAGTTATCCAACCCACTCATTGTTGATGATATCAATTCTCTTGGGAAGGATAAGGTTGACAATGTGTTTGTCAAGTTTGTTGGTACTCAAAGTGGTGTCAACAAAAGTACCATTTGGGTAGCCAAGCCTATTGTGACTGATCTCTTAGGACCCCACTTGGTTGGGGACCAGCAAGCACAAACTTGATCAATAGGTGATGATGGACGGCATTGGAGACTTGGCTACATTATGAAGAATTAAGGGGTCTTCATCATTCATATTGTCTCAAGCCAAGTCATTTGGATCAACAAGTTTCTATCTTATAACCAATGTTCCTCCTTGTGGTAACTTGTACTTAAATTGAATACATTGTTAGTTACTTGCCCCTTTGCCTGTTGTGGTTTTGTACCTTGTATGTGTTTATATACGTTGTGCTTCCAACCTGCTTATCTTGAGTAATCAAGTATGTGTATTTTGGTTTGCACATCATGTACATGTGAGTCTTGTGTTGAGCCTCTTTGCATCATGTTTGTATATTTGTTGGCTCTTTTGAGAGATTAATGGATTATCCCATTTTGGGGGAGTGATGTGCTTTGTACACTTCACAATCCTACAAATGTGTATACATGAGGAATACCACTTAGTATTGATATTACAAGAATATCTAGTCTCTATGTGGTATGTCTACTCATGGGAAATTAAAATTCTGAATGGTCCATTAACTATCTCTTGTTGGTTTCCATTTACCACTTGCTAATAATGTTGGGTTATCACATTTTGGGGGAGTAATATGCTATGTCCATACTACAAGCCTTGAAAATGTGTATATTTGAGGTATTGCCACTTAGTGTTGATATTGTAAATTATCTTGTTCCTAGGTGGCATGTTATCTCTATAAGTGTCATTTGCTTATGCTTTAGGACTAAATATGATGTTGGATATATTTGTAATCTACCAATGGAATTATTTCCAAATACTTCTTGTCTTTTGACAATTAGTATTCCCTTCATGTGGTAGAAACTGCTAATCATCTTTACATTGGATTGTGTGTATCGTTTGTCTTCCTTGACTCTTTCGGATCTTTTTTAACATGTCTATTGTTTCTATAGATATAGAGAAAGGCTGATTGATGTATACTATGCAACCTTCTCCTTGTAGATGTTGTTGGGCCTCCAAGTGCAGAGGTTTGTAGGACAGTAGCAATTTTCCCTCAAGTGGGTGACCTAAGGTTTATCAATCCGCGGGAGGCGTAGGATGAAGATGGTCTCTCTCAAGCAACCATGCAACCAAATAACAAAGAGTCTCTTGTGTCCCCAACACGCCCAATACAATGGTAAGTTGTATTGGTGCACTAGTTTGGCGAAGAGATGGTGAAACAAGTGCAATATGGATGGTAGGTATAGGTTTTTGTAATCTTAATTTACAAAAACAACAAGGTAACAAATGGTAACAGTGAGCACGAACAGTATTGCAAAGCGTGGAAACAAGGCCTAGGGTTCATACTTTCAGTAGTGAAGTTCTCTCAACAAAGATAACATAATTGGATCATATAACTAGCCCTCAACATGCAACAAAGAGTCACTCCAAAGTCACTAATAGCAGAGAACAAACGAAGAGATTATTGTCAGGTACGAAACAACCATAAAGTTATTCTTTCTGAACGATCTATTCAAGAGTTCGTACTAGAATAACACCTTAAGATACATATCAACCAAGACCCTAATGTCACCTAGATACTCCATTGTCACCTCAAGTATCCGTGAGCATGATTATACGATATGCATCACACAATCTCATAATCATCTATTCAACCAACACATAGAAATTCAAAGAGTGCCCCAAAGTTTCTACCGGAGAGTCAAAATGTGTGCCAACCCCTATGCATAGGTTCCCAACGTCACGAACCCTCAAGTTGATCACCAAAAAATACATCGAGTACTCACATGAATCCACGTGTGCCAACACATATGCATAGGTTCCCAATTGTCACAAACCCGCAAATTGATCAGAGTAGATAGACACGTGCAAGACATACATCAAGTTTACTCAAAGACTCAATCCGATAAGATAACTTCAAAATGGGAAACTCAATTCATTACAAGAAGGGAGAGGGGGAAGAACATCATAAGATCCAACTATAGTAGCAAAGCCCACGGTGCATCGAGATCAAGACATCTCAAGAACACGAGAGAGAGAGAGATCAAACACATAGCTACTGGTACATACCCTCAGCCCCGAGGGAGAACTACTCCCTCCTCGTCATGGAGATCGCCGGGATGATGAAGATGGCCACCGGAGATGGATTCCCCCTCCGACAAGGTGCCGGAACGGGCTCCCGGTTGGTTTTTGGTGGCTACAGAGCCTTGCGGTGGCGGAACTCCCGATCTAGGTTTCTTTCTAGAGGTTTCCGTATTTATAAGACCAGATGGCGTCAAGAACAAGTCAGGGGGACCCACGAGGAGGTCACAAGCCCTTGGGGCGCGGCCAGGGGGGTGGGGGCGCCCCCCAGACTTGTGGTTTCCTCGGGACTCTTCTCCGGTATCTTTTTCTTCCGGTATTTTTGATATTGTCCAAAAAAAATCTTTTCAGGGATTTTCTTCCGTTTGGACTCCGTTTCAAAATCTCCTCTGAAAGGGGTCAAAAAACATTGAAAAAACAGGAACTGGCACTTGGTACTGAGTTAATAAGTTAGTCCCAAAAAATATATGAAAGGCATACAAAACATCCAAAGTTTGACAAGATAATAGCATGAAACCATAAAAAATTATAGATACGTTGGAGACGTATCAAGCATCCCCAAGCTTAACTCGTGCTCGTCCTCGAGTAGGGAAGTGATAAAGAATGAATTTTTGATGTGGAATGCTACCTAGCATAGTTATCCTTTGTAACTTCTCTCACGTGACATGAATGTTCATATCCGTAAGATTCAAAATAATAGTTTGCTATTGACATGAAAACAATAATACTTCAAGCAAACTAGCAAGGTAATCATAAACTTTCAAAATAACAAGGCCAAAGAAAGGTATCCCTACAAAATCATATAGTCTGGCTATGCTCCATCATCCTCACACAACTAATGTAAATCATTCACAACCCCGGTATTGGCCAAGTAATTGTTTTCGCACTCTTACTTTCTCAAACTTTTTATAACTATCACTCAATACATGAGCGCGAGCCATGGATATAACACTATAGGTGGAATAGAGTATGGTGGTGGTTGTGAGACAAAAAGGAGGAGATGGTCACATTGACTCGGCGTATCAAAAGTCTATGGAGATTCCCATTAATAGATATCAATGTGAATGAGTAGGGATTGCCATACAAGAGATGCACTAGAGCTATAAGTATGTTAAAGCTCAAAAGTAGAACTAGTGGGTGTGCATCCAACTTGCTTGCTCATGAAGACCTAGGGCAATTTTGAGGAAGC
This sequence comes from Hordeum vulgare subsp. vulgare, assembly GCF_904849725.1. Lineage (NCBI taxonomy): Eukaryota > Viridiplantae > Streptophyta > Magnoliopsida > Poales > Poaceae > Hordeum > Hordeum vulgare. The sequence goes on from NC_058520.1 coordinate 472,518,643, forward strand.
CCATCATTGGAATATACAAGCCAAGTTATATAACGAAGATTCCCACTAGCATATGGTAGTGACAAAGCAAGAAGCTCTCAATCATGAAGAACATGGTGCTATCATGAAGTACAAGTGTGGAAAAAGATAGTAGCATTGTCCCTTCTCTCTTTTTCTCTCTTTTCTCTTTTTTTTATTTGGGCTCTTAGGCCTCTTTTTTTTACTTTTCTCCCATTTTTTTGGGCTCTTTGGCCTCCTTTTTCTTAATTTTTTTATTTCCTCACATGGGACAATGCTCTAATAATGATGATCATCACACTTTTATTTACTCACAGCTCAAAGCTTAGAACGATGATGACTCTAGGAAATGCCTCCGGCAGTGTACCGGGACGTGCAACGATCTAGCATGGCGTATGACGTTGAAACATCTCGCTAGCTATGTTGCGATCATGCAATGGAAATATGAGAGTGACGGCACAAGTCATGAGACGGAACGGTGGGAGTTGCATGGCAATATATCTCGGAATGGCTATGAAAATGCCATAGTAGGTAGGTATGGTGGATGTTTTGAAGAAGGGATTTGGTGGGTTTGTGCACCGGCGAGAATTGCGCGGCACTAGAGAGGCTAGCAATGGTGAGAGGTGAAAGTGCATCTATACCATGGACTCACATTAGTCATGAAGAACTCACATACTTGTTGCGAAAGTTTTTATTAGTAATCGAAACAAAGTGCTAAACGCATACTCCTAGGGGAAGGGTTGGTAGGTGTAAACCATCGCGCGATCCCGACCGCAACACAAAGGATGACAATCAATAGATCAATTATGCTCCAACTTCCTAACATAGCGGTTCACCATACGTGCATGCTACGGGAATCACTAACTTCAACACAAGTATTTCTAGATTCACAACACCCTACTAACATAGCTCTTAATATTACCGAATCCACGTCTCAAAACTAATTGAGAGGAATCAAAACTTCCCTTTCTATTCAATGCACATGAATATGGAGGTTTTTGTATCCTCTTTGGGTACCTATCACATTTGGGACTACTTTCATAGCATAAGCCAACTACCAAATCACGCACCGCCGTGCTCTAAAGATATAAGTGAAGCACAAGAGCAAAAGTGTCTAGCTCAAAAGATATAAGTGAAGCACTATGAGCATTCTAGCAAAATCACGATGAGTGCATGTCTCTCTATCTCAAAAAGGTGTGCAGCAAGGACGATTGTGACGCAACAAAAAGAAAAAACTCCTACGATACAAGACGCTCCAAGCAAAACACATATCATGTGGTGAATAAAAATATAGCTCCAAGTAATGTTACAGATGGATTGAAGACGAAAGAGGTGATGCCTTCCCGGGGCATCCCCAAGCTTAGGCTTTTTGGTGTCCTTGAATTTGGCTTGGGATGCCTTGGGAATCCCCAAGATTGAGCTCTTGCCACTCCTTATCTCATTGTCCATGAGAACATCACCCAAAACTTGAAAACTTCACAACACAAAACTTAAACAGAAACTCGTGATAACATTAGCACAAGAAAACAAACTACCACTTCTTTTGGTAGTGTAGCAAACTTGAATTCTACCTATATTGATGTTGGGATACTGTATTCTCACTTTTTCCATGGCTAGTACCACCCAATACTAACCATAGTTTCATCAAAACAAGCAACCAACTCAACAAAAACAGAATCTATCAAAAATAGACCAATATGTAGCAATCTGTATACTTCGTGTACTTCTGGTACCTCAAAAAAATCTGAAAGATTACGACGGCCTGGGAAAAAAGCATATCAATCAGCAGCGAAAAGAATCACCTCAAAATCTCTTTCTGAATAAAAATGAAAAATCATCTCGTGAGCGAAAAGTTTCTGTCTTTTTCCAGCATGATCAAACAACTATCACCCAAGCTATCATAAAGGCTTTACTTGGCACAAACGCTAAAAGAAGCACAAAAAACACAATCACAACAGAATTATGAAAGTGTGGACGCAACAGAACAGAAATAAAAAGATAAATTCATTGGGTTGCCTCCCAACAAGCGCTATCGTTTAACGCCCTTAGCTAGGCATTGATTTCAATGATGCTCACATAAAAGGTAAGGATTGAAACACAACGAGAGCATCATGGAGCATACGGGTAGCACATTTAAGTATAACCCACTTCCTATGCATAGGGATTTTGTGATCAAACAATTTATTGGAGCAAGAATCAACTAGCATAGCTTCAAAAATTTCAACACATGGAGAGGAAGCTTGATACTATTGCAATAAGTAGAAGCATATGATCCTCTCTCATAGTAATTTTCAGTAGCATCATGAATGAATTCAACAATATAACCAGCACCTAAAGCATTCTTTTCATGATCTACAATCATAGAAATTTTACTACTCTCCACATAAGGAAATCTATTCTCAAGAATAGTAGTGGGAGTATCGTAAAAGACTTGAGCACTACAAATTGGGTCCACAATGAAAAAGCAAGGTTTAGCAAAGGGGTTCTCGAGAGTATGACAAGTTTTATCATCCCTCTTCTTTAAAGCATAAGTATCCTCACAATAATCATCATATATAGGGGGCATGCTTTCATCAAAATGATTTTGATCATTCAAAGTGGAAGAACTAAAAAGATCATCTTTATCAAATATAGCATCCCCAAGCTTGTGGCTTTGCATATCATTAGCATCATGGATATTCAAAGAATTCATGCTAAGAACATTGCAATCATGATCATCATTCACATATTCTATGCCAAGCATTTTATGTAATTCTTCTTTTAGCACTTGAGCACAATTTTCCTTCCCATCATGCTCATGAAAGACATTCAAAAGATGGAGCATATGAGGCATCCTCAATTCCATTTTTTGTAGTTTTCTAGCGAAATAACAAGAAACAAAAAGATTCGATTGCAAGATCTAAAGATATACCTTCACGCACTAACCTCCTCGGCAACGGCGCCAGAAAAATGCTTGATGTCTACTACGCAACCTTCTCCTTGTAGACGTTGTTGGGCCTCCAAGTGCACAGGTTTGTAGGACAGTAGCAATTTTCCCTCAAGTGGGTGACCTAAGGTTTATCAATCCACAGGAGGCGTAGGATGAAGATTGTCTCTCTCAAGAAACCCTGCAACCAAATAACAAAGAGTCTCTTGTGTCCCCAACACACCCAATATAATGGTAAGTTGTATAGGTGCACTAGTTCGGTGAAGAGATGGTGAAACAAGTGCAATATGGATGGTAGGTATAGGTTTTTGTAATCTTAAATTACAAAAACAGCAAGGTAACAAATGGTAAAAGTGAGCACAAACGGTATTGCAAAGCGTGGAAACAAGGCCTAGGGTTCATACTTTTACTAGTGAAGTTCTCTCAAGAAAGATAACATAATTGGATCATATAACTAGCCCTCAACATGCAACAAAGAGTCACTCCAAAGTCACCAATAGCAGAGAACAAACGAAGAGATTATTGTCGGGTACGAAACCACCATGAAGTTATTCTTTCTCATCGATCTATTCAAGAGTTCGTACTAGAATAACACCTTAAGATACATATCAACCAAGACCCTAATGTCACCTAGATACTCCATTGTCACCTCAAGTATCCGTGGGCATGATTATACGATATGCATCACACAATCTCAGAATCATCTATTCAACCAACACATAAAACTTCAAAGAGTGCCCCAAAGTCTCTACCGGAGAGTCAAAACGTATGCCAACCCCTATGCATAGGTTCCCAATGTCACGAACCCGCAAGTTGATCACCAAAACATACATCGAGTACTCACATGAATCCACGTGTGCCAACCCATATGCATAGGTTCCCAATTGTCACAAACCCGCAAGTTGATCACACCAGATAGACACGTGCAAGACATACATCAAGTGTTCTCAAAGACTCAATCCGATAAGATAACTTCAAAAGGGGAAACTCAATTCATTACAAGAAGGGAGAGGGGGAAGAACACCATAAGATCCAACTATAGTAGCAAAGCCCACGGTGCATCAGGATCAAGACATCTCAAGAACACGAGAGAGAGAGAGATCAAACACATAGCTACTGGTACATACCCTTAGCCCCGAGGGAGAACTACTCCCTCCTCGTCATGGAGATCGCTGGGATGATGAAGATGGCCACCGAAGATGGATTCCCCCTCCGACAGGGTGCCGGAACGGGCTCCCAATTGGTTTTTGGTGGCTACACAGGCTTGCGGCGGCGGAACTCCCGATCTAGTTTTCTTTCTGGAGCTTTCCGTATTTATAAGACCAGATGGCGTTGATAACAAGTCAGGGGGACCCACGAGGAGGTCACAATCCCTTGGGGCGCGACCAGGGGGGTGGGGGCGCCCCCAGGCTTGTGGCTTCCTCGGGACTCTTCCCCGGTATCTTTTTCTTCTGATATTTTTGATATTTTCGAGAAAAAATCTTTTCGGGGATTTTCTTCTGTTTGGACCCCGTTTCAAAATCTCCTCTGAAAGGGGTCAAAAACATGGAAAAAACAGGAACTGGCACTTGGCACTGAGTTAATAAGTTAGTCCCAAAAAATATATAAAAGGCATACAAAACATCCAAAGTTTGACAAGATAATAGCATGAAACCATCAAAAATTAGATAGTTGGAGACGTATCAATGATCCCATCTTGTGCATTTTGTATTCAAATGAAAATTCTATATAATGCACATCTCTTGGGGGAGCTATCCTATTTTCTTTAGAACACTCTTTTTATGTGTTTATCATAAAATCGTTTGATCCCCATCAAGTGTGTGTTGGTGGGAGGCAAGTCTTTCTCTTTATAGTGCTTTGTGCCATCATGAAAATTCGTCGAGGGTTTGATTTGTTTGGAACCTAGCTCTCTTTCGGGAACTTAATACCTCTTGTTTGTTTTCCTTCAATTGGTATCTTATTTCCTTTTATTTGGAATGTGTCAATGGATATCACATTCATTGATGTATCTTTTAATTGGTATCCTTCAAGTGATAATTTTTTGTTTGGTATTTTATTCTCACCTGACACCTTATCTTTTGGTGTATTATCAACTATGTATTGATTTGATTCTTGAAAGCCTTGAGCATTGCATATTTACTACATGTACCTTCTTTGGCATGTTCTCTTTCTTTGACCCAATATATAGGGGAAACTCCACCATGTCATAAATTGGCTAAAGTGTGCATGAAATTCAATTTCATATCCATATACACATATTTATGTGGAGTTTGTCTTATGTATTGTTGGTTCTCTAACTCTTTGGTCCCAATGAGTTTGGGCACCATTTTGTTGATGTTGTTGTTCTAGGAACAATTGGAGATGTATTGGACGCTCGGATCATTTACAAGCAAGGTGTTGACACCATGTGCTTATTGGAGCCAAGTTAGGATGATCGACAAACAATTCTCTACTACATCAATCCAATGCTATCTCGGTAATAGTATCTACTTCATGCATACATTTCTTGCATTCAACCTTATGTAGGTTGCCTCATGGCATGAATTCTTGATTCGTTCTTGTGGTACTTGTTTCCTTTCTCAAAGCATCCCAACGATGATGTCTTATTGCTAGTTGTGATGTCTTTGATGTTCGTGAGTTGGAAGTTCATTCATGTACAATAAGAAAATATTAGGCCATGTGTTATGATTTCAAGCAAAGATCTTATTGGTATATTTAGGTCTTCCTTTTGGATATCTTGTTCATTCCTTCTTTTAACTTTTTTATGTGTACATCCTTCTTTGTGGATATATATCATCATGATTGTCTTCTACCTAGAATATTTTACACATGATAGAAGTTACATCTCTAGTAATATCCTCTTCTCTTGTGAAATAATCTTGTCTTGAGTGCGGATCTCATATATTTGCATCTTGATGCATTCATTGTTGGTGAACATTATTTTTCCTCATTCTTGTGTTGATGATGGTTTTCCATTTCGATTGGTATCCCTTCTCTTGACAAGGATATTATTTCCTATCTTCACCATGGGTTGTCACAAGTGTTGGTTCTTAATTTGTTTATTAGTAAGCTTCCGAACCCATTTACTAGTAGTGTGTGTGGGGGAAGGAGATGTCTTGCACTTTGTGTCCCATTTCATCAAGACTATGTGGATGAGTAAAGCTCATCCTTATCTTAGTCTTCCCAAGTTCTTTTCCATGACACACACACATCATTTTGGTTGAGCCTATTCTTAAGTTGCCCCTTTTACATGTTGCTCAACCATATGTTTTGTGCAAGTGATATGCTTGTTGTCTTATCTACTTGTGAAAGGACGTGGATGTCGCCTAGGGGGGGGGGTGAATAGGCGCTTTAAAATAATTAAGGTTCAGGCTTGAACAAATGCGGAACAAAACTAACGTTTAATATGACAAGCACAAAACCTCAAACAACTAGGCTCACCTATGTGCACCAACAACTTATGCTAAGCAAGATAAACAACTAAGTGATAGCAAGATATATGACAAGAGACAATATGGCTATCACAAAGTAAAGTGCATAAGTAAAGGGTTCGGGTAAGAGATAACCGAGGTATGCGGAGACGATGATGTATCCCGAAGTTCACACCCTTGCAGATGCTAATCTCCCTTGGAGCGGTGTGGAGGCACAATGCTCCCCAAGATGCCACTAAGGCCACCGTAATCTCCTCACGCCCTCGCACAATGCAAGATGCCGTGATTCCACTAAGGGACCCTTGAGGGCGGTCACCGAACCCGTACAAATGGCAAACCTTGGGGGCGGTCACCGAACCCGTACATGTGGCAACCCTTGGGGGCGGTTATCGGTACCCGTACAAATTGCTCGGGGCAATCTCCACAACCTAATTGGAGACCCCGACGCTTGCCCGGAGCTTCACACCACAATGATTGAGCTCCGAGACACCACCAAGCTTCTAGGACGCCAAAGCATCCACGAAGAACAATATCTAGGGTACTAAGTACCAAAGGTAATAGGCTTCTCAAACTTCACTTCCACGTATCACCGTGGAGAACTCAAACCGATGCAACGAATGCAATGGCAAGAACACACGAAGTGGTCAAGTCCCTCACACTCAAACCCCTCCACAACAACGAAAGCGATGGAGAAATACGAGAGGAAGAACAAGGAGCTCACAAAGAACTCCAAGATCTAGATCCAAGGAGTTCCCCTCACATAGAGGAGAAAGTGATTGGTGGAGATGTGGATCTAGATCTCCTCTCTCTTTTCCCTCAAGAACAAGGAAGAACCATTGGAGGGATTGAGAGTAAGCAAGCTCTAAGAATGTCAACAATGGAGGTAGAACAAGAGCTCAACGGATAGATAAGGCCAAGGGGGAAGAAGACCCCCTTTATATAGTGGGGGAAGGAATCAGACCGTTACCCCCACTTACAGCCCGAGCCCAGCGGTACTACCGCTGGCTGCAGCGGTACTACCGCTGACCCTCCGGCGGTACTACCGCTGGCTGCAGCGGTACTACCGCTGAGCCCATGGTAGCGCAAAGATACTACTGGGCCAACCACCGCCAAGAAAGTCTTCGCAAAAATGTCCGACGCGCTCCAGCGGTACTACCGCTGGCTGCAGCGGTACTACCGCTGAGCCCATGGTAGCGCAAAGATACTACCGGGCCAACCACCGCCAAGAAAGTCTTCGCAAAAATGTCCGACGCGGTACAACCGCAAAGAGGACGGTACTAAAAACTTGGAGCGGTACTACCGCTGGCCAGGGGCGGTACTACCGCTGGGATAGCGGTACTACCGCCTGCTCTAGCGGTACTACCGCTAGGGCCAGCGGTACTACCGCTAGGGCCAGCGGTACTACCGACAACTCTAGCGGTACTACCGCTAGGTCCAGTGGTACTACCGCTCGCCACTGAAACAGACATAACTTTCGCATACAAGCTCCGAATCGAGCAAACCCAAGCTTGTTGGATTCAGGACGACAAGAGCTATCCAAACAACGACCATGCAGATATGGAAATGCTAATGATATAGAGATGTGAGTCCTCTATGAATGAAGAACCAGCAAAAACTCCAACATCGAAAACATCATAGTAGATGCATATGGACTCCATTTTCGATGAACTCGAGCTTGTCACGAAGATGACCATAAGGTCTAAAACTCACAAAGAGAAACAGCAAACAAGAACCAAGAAGTATGATGCAAGGATGCAAATTGTTTGAGCTCTCAACGAACGATACGATCAAGCTACTCACTTGATTGCCCCCCTTGATAGTACAGCAATCTATCCTAAACAGAAAACCTATCAAGGGCAAACCTATACCTTGCACCTCGTCCTCTTGAGCTAGATGATGATGATCTTGGCTTCCTCAAGATGGACCACCTTTCTTGATTGCATTGTCTTGATGAAGACTAGTCGATTGCTCCCCCATACTCACTATGGGCGAGCCACTCTTCAGCATATCTTCACAAGTCCATTGCCACCACAATGGACGGCAAGCTTCAAGCATGATATCTTCGTGTTGATCCACTTGAACTTGCACATCGCAATCTTGATGACGATCAGAACTTGACGTCATACTTCATGGGTTGTATGAGATCTTCCCTTTGACGCAAGCCCATGGAAACACACCTAACCCCCACACAGAACTCTCACGAAGACCATGGGTTAGTACACAAACACGTAATGGACAATGCTTACCATACCATGGGATCACTTGATCCCTCTCGGCACATCTTGTACGCTTTGTGTGTTGATCATCTTGGTTTACTCTTTGTCTGAGAACTTGATCAACCATGTGTCTCTATGACCAATCTTTGGATAATACCTTGAATACCATCTTGGTCATCATATAAACTCCTTGAACCCAACAGATGGACTTCAAGAAGTGCCTATGGACAAATCCTATAAATGTAACTTAAGGCAACCATTAGTCCATAGGAATTGTCATAGATTACCAAAACCACATATGGAGATATATGCTCTAACAACTTGCTTGCACTTGTTGTGTATTTTTATTGATTTTGGGGGAGTAATGATCCTATTTTGTGCACGTGTATACAAATACAAAAATTATTAATAGTGCACAAATCATGGGGAGCTTTTCTAGTTTCGATAAAACACTCCTTTGCGCACATCATAATATCTTCTATTCAAGTGGTTCAAAGGACCATGTGATTGCTTGTCCCAATTGGTATCTTTTGATTGCTTGCTTCTCTCTTTTGTATATATTTGTGCCATATGATCCTTTTTGCAATCTTCGGGTCCTCGAGCTCGTTTTCCTCCAACTACTTATCATTTTATATGTGTATTTCTTTCCACTCATTTGGTTGAGAAGTACACACGTTTTTGAGAACCTCCTATTATATTGGCGTTCTAAGATTGTCGTCCATTTTGGCAATCGATGCCAATGGGCGAGAAGTTTAGAGAGTTTAGTTTGTAGAAGTTAAGAGAGTTTTCTCTTTTTATGCTTAAGCATTTGCATCTCATACCCATGCATCGCATTGCATGTGTGTGCTTGGTTGTGCTTATTTCCTTATATAAACTCCCTTGAAAGTGATTGTCATCCATTACAAAAATGGGGGAGATTGTTAGAGCATATTTCTCCATATGTGGTTTTGGTAATTGATGACAAATCCTATGGACTAATGGTTGCCTTGATTTACATTCAAAGGATTTGTCCATAGGCACTTCTTGAAGTCCATATGTTGGTTTCAAGGAGTTTATATGATGACAAAGCTGGTATTCAAGGTTTATCCAAAGATTGGTCATAAAGACACAAGGTTGATCAAGACTAAGTTAAATTGTGAATCAAGTTGATCAACATACAAAGTGTGCAAGATGTAGTGAGAGGGATCAAGTGATCCCATGGTATGGTAAACATTGTCAATTATGCTTTGTGTACTAATCCATGGTCTTCGTCAGAGTTCTATGTGGGTTAGGTGTGTTTCCATGGCTTGAGTCAAGAGGAAGATATTATACAACCCATGGAGGATGACATCAAGTGGTGATCTCCATCAAGATTACGGTGTGCAAGTTCAAGTGGAGCATCACGAAGATGTCATTCTTAGAGCTTGTCATCCATTTTGGTGGCAATGTACTTGTGAAGATGTGATGAACAGTGGCTGACCCACAGTGAGTATGGGGGAGCAATCAACTAGGCCTCATCGAGCCAACGCAATCAAGAAACGTGGTCCATCTTGAGGAAGTCAAGATCGTCATCATATAGCTCAAGTGGACTATGTGCAAGGTATAGGTTTTCCCCTTGATAGTCTTTCTATTTTACCGGTATCAGTGCGGTACTTGGGAGACTGGGTTATAGGATAGATTGCCGTACTGTCAAGGGGGGGGGGGCTCTCAAGTGAGTAGCTTGATCGTGTCGTTCGTTGAGAGCTCAAACCATTTGCATCCTTGCATCATCTTTCTTGGTTCTTGTTTGGTGTTTCTCTTTGTGAATTTTAGAGCTTATGGTCATCCTTATGACAAGCTTGAGTTCATCGAAAACGGAGTCCATATGCATCTTCTATGATATTTTCGCTGTTGGTGTTTTTGCTGGTTCTTCACTCATAGAGGTTTCACATCTCTATATCATTGGCATTTTTATACTTCCTCTTCTTAAGATGTTTATTTCTCTCTTGGATAGCTCTTATCGTCCTCAATCCAAGAAGCTTGAGTTTGCTTAATTCGGACCTCGTATGCAAAAGTTATGGCAGTTCTGGTATTCAGGCTTTTCATCGTGAAAAGGTCCAAGCGGTAGTACCGCTCCGAGGAGCGATACTACCTCTTATCGAAGGTAGGACCACCCAGGTCAGCGATAGTACCGCTTTGGGCGGTAGTACCCTCACCAGTGCCGCTGCCTCGGGGTCTCGACCCTTTTCGTGTTGGACGGAGCGGTTTCTGGAGCGATAGTTCTGAGCGATAGTACCTCCCAAGCGGTACTACCTCTCCCACGAGCGGTACTCCCTGTGATAAGAGGTACTACCTCTCCCCCGAGCGGTACGAACTCTCAAGCGGCATTGTCTCTCCCACGAGCGGTAGTACCTCTCCCCTGAGTGGTACTATCTCTGAAGCGGTACTACCTCTCCCCCGAGCGATACTACCTCTCTAGCAGAACTACACTCGTGTTTTTCTATCTCGTTGTGCTGTTTTGACCGTGCTAAGCGGTAGTACCGCTCCCCTGAGCGGTAGTACCGCTTGAGAACGACTTGTGGGCATGACGGTTGGATTGGGGTGGCCTATTGAAGGGGGCCTTCTTCCCCAATGGTCTACATCCATTGATCTCGTGTTTGCCCCCATTGTTGAGCTTCCTCGAGCTTGCTATCTCTCAATTCCTCCAATGATTATTGCTAGTTCTTGAGGGAAAGAGATAGGAGATCTATATCCACATTTCCACCTATCACTTTCTCTTCTATGTGAGGGGAACCCCTTGGATCTAGATTTTTTAGTTCTTCCTGTTCTTCTTCGTTCTTCCTCTCATTTTCTTCCATAGCATTAGCTGTTGTGGAGGGATTTGGGAGAGAATGACTTGGGCACTCTCTGTAACATTGCCATTGCATTTGGTGCACAGGTTTCAGTTCTCCACAGTGATACGTGGAAGTGAAGTTTGAGAAGCTTATTATTCTTGGGTGCTTGGTACCCTAGAGCTTGTTCTTCTTGGGTGTTTTGGCATCCTAGAAGGTTGGTGGTGCCTTGGAGCTCAATCATTATGGTGTAAAGCTCCGGTGAAGCATCGAGTTCTCCAACTAGGTTGTGGAGATTGCCTTGAGCATCTGAGGTCATCCCGGAGCCACAATCCATTGTGGTGAAGCTTCGTGGTGTTGCTGGGAGCCTCCAATTAAGTTGTGGAGATTGCCCCAACCTTGTTTGTATGGCTTCGATGACCACCCTCAAGGGTGCCTTAGTGGAATCACGACATCTTGCATTGTGCAACGGCGTGAGGAGATTATGGTGGCCTTAGTGGCTTCTTGTGGAGCATTGTGCCTCCACACCGCTCCAAATGGAGATTAGCATCCACAAGGGTGTGAACTTCGTTATACGTCTTTGTCTTCGTGTGCCTCGGTTATCTCTTACCCGAGACCTTTAATTATGCACTTTACTTTGTGATAGACATATTGTTTCTTGTTACATATCTCGCTATCACTTAGTTGTTTGTCTTGCTTACCATAAGTTGTTGGTGCACATAGGTGAGCCTAATTTTTTTAGGTTTTGTGCCTCACTTATTAAATGTTAATTCTATTCCGCATTTGGTCAAGCCTAAACCGTAATTATTTTAAAGCGCCTATTCACCCCTCTCTAGGCGAGATCCACATCTTTTCAACATCCTTACTTTTTTGGATGCATTGCTTTGGAGAGGTTCCTGATCGGCACACCCGGTTGGTGGTCGTGTGAATGATTCAGCTATGCTTGTGCGGAGTATGTGTTGCCGCACCCTTTCATGGCTAGCCATTGCACGGTGGCGGTGGGCAGCACAAGCATGATTACTGACGAGGAGCGTCCAACATATCGTGTTTGTCCTCCTCTCGGGGTCAGAGCGGCCCATCTCTGCCTCTCTTCGGAAATGTCTTCTCTCCCCAATGTCAATGATGTTGACGAACACACCTATGACGGAAATGCTTTATGAAGATGCACTACTGTTTTTGTTGCACCGATGTCAAAGTCGTCGGGTCGTGTGTGCGATGGGTGATGTACGATGTGTTGGATAACGTAGCATAAATTCAAAATTTTCCTACGCATATTCAGATCTTCCTATGGAGAGACCAGCAACGAGAGAGGGGTGAGACCATCTTCATACCTTTGAAGATCGCTAAGCAGAAGCGTTGCTAGAACGCGGTTGATGGAGTCGTACTCGTGGCGATTCAGATCGCGGTGTGATTCCGATCTAGTGCCGAACCATGGCACCTCCGCGTTCAACACACGTGCAGCCCGGTGACTTCTCCCGCACCTTGATCCAGCAAGGAGGAGGGAGATGTTGGGGAAGATCTCTGGCATCATGACGGCATGGTGTCGATGGAGAGACGAGGTGTCCCGGCAGGGCTTCGCCAAGCACCGGCAGAGAGGAGGAGAAAGAAGAGCAGGGTTGCGCCGAGGGAGATGAAGATTCGTGTCTCCAACAACCCAAAGTGCCCACTATATATAGGGGGGGGGGGAGGGGCTGCGCCCCCTTGAGGGTTTCCCTCTCCTGGGAGGGGCGGCATCCCTAGATGGGGAGGAGGTGCGGCGGCCAAGAGGGGAGGAGGGGTGGCGCACCCTTCTGGCGGGCCTTAGGCCCACCTGCGCTAGGGTTTCCCCCCTCTCCCCTCTTCTTGCGCCACGGGCTGAGTGTGGGGGGCGCACCAGCCCACCTAGGGGCTGGTTCCCTCCCGCACTTGGCCCATCTAGCCTCCCGGGGTCGTGGCCCCCTTCCGATGGACCCTCGGGGGCACTTCCGGTGGTCCCGGTGGTCCCGGTACATTACCGGCGATGCCCGAAACACTTCCGGTGTCCAAAACCATCCGTCCTATATATCAATCTTTACCTCCGGACCATTCCGGAGCTCCTAGTGACGTCCGGGATCTCATCCGGGACTCCGAACAACTTTCGATAACCTCGTATAACAATTCCCTATAACCCTAGCGTCATCGAACCTTAAGTGTCTAGACCCTACGGGTTCGGGAGACAGGCAGACATGACCGAGACACCTCTCCGGCCAATAACCATCAGCAGGGTCTGGATACCCATGGTGGCTCCCACTTTCTCCACGATGATCTCATCGGATGGACCACGATGTCAAGGATTCAATCAATCCCGTATACAATTCTCTTTGTGTGTCGGTACGGAACTTGCCCGAGATTCGATCATCGGTATACCTATACCTTGTTCAATCTCATTACTCGTTCTGTAGCATGTCATCGTGTGACTAACTCCTTAGTCAAACTGAGCTCATGATGATGTTATACCGAGTGGGCCCAGAGATACCTCTCCGTCACACGGAGTGACAAATCCCGATCTCGATTCGTACCAACCGAACAGACACTTTCGGAGATGCTCGTAGTGCACCTTTATAGTCACCCAGTTACGTTGTGACGTTTGATACACCCAAAGCACTCCTACGGTATCCGGGAGTGGCACAATCTCACGGTCGAAGGAAAAGATACTTGACATTAGAAAAGATTTAGCATACAAACAATACGATCTAGTGTTGTGCTTAGGATTGGGTCTTGTCCATCACATCATTCTCCCAATGATGTGTTCCCGTTATCAATGACATCTAATGCCCATGATCAGGAAACCATGATCATTTATTGACTAACGATCTAGCCAACTAGAGGCTCGCTAGGGACACATTGTGATATATTTATTCACACATGTATTACTGTTTCCTGTTAATACAATTATAGCATGAACAATAGACGATTATCATGAACAAGGAAATATGATAATAACCATTTTATTATTGCCTCTAGGGCATATTTCCAACAGTCTCCCACTTGCACTAGAGTCAATAATCTAGTTACATTGTGATGTGTCGAACACCCATAGCATTATGGTGTTGATCATGTTTTGCTCGTGAAAGAGGTTTAGTCAACGGGTCTGCAACATTCAGATCCGTATGTACTTTACAAATCTCAATTACTCCACTCTGGACATGGTCCTGGATGGAGTTGTAGCAGCGTTTGATGTGCTTCGTCTTCCGGTGAAACCTGGGATCCTTGGCTATGGCAATGGCCCGAGTGTTATCACAGAAGAGTGTCATAGGACCCGACACGCTTGGAACCACTCCAAGGTCGGTGATGAGCTCCTTCATCCAAATTCCTTCATGAGCTGCTTCTGAAGCGGCTATGTACTCCGCTTCACATGTAGATGGTGCCGCAACTTCTTGCTTGCCGCTGCACCAGCTCACTGCCTCACCATTCAAAACATATACGTATCCTGTCTGTGACTTAGAGTCATCCGGATCTGTGTCGAAGCTAGCGTCGACGTAACCCTTTACGACAAGCTCTTCGTCACCTCCATAAACGAGAAACATTTCCTTAGTCCTCTTCAGGTACTTACGGATGTTCTTGACCGCTGTCGAGTGTTCCATACGGGGATCACTTTGGTACCTCCCTACCAAACTTATGGCAAGGTTTATATCAGGTCTGGTACACAGCATGGCATACATAAGAGAGCCTACGGCTGAAGCGTAGGGGACGGTACTCATCTTCTCTCTATCAGTTGCCGTGGTCGGCGACTGAGTCTTACTCAATCTCATACCTTGCAAAACTCGCAAGAACCCTTTCTTTGAGTTTTCCATATTGAACTTCTTCAATATCTTGTCAAGGTATGTACTTTGAGAAAGACCTATGAGGCGTCTCGATCTATCTCTATAGATCTTGATGCCTAATATGTATGCAGCTTCTCCAAGGTCCTTCATTGAAAAACTCTTGTTCAAATAGGCCTTTATGCTCTCCAACATCTCTATATTATTCCCCATCAATAATATGTCATCCACATACAGTATGAGGAAAGCTACAGAGCTCCCACTCACTTTCTTGTACAGACAGGCTTCTCCGTAAACCTGTATGAACCCAAATGCTTTAATCACCTCATTAAAGCGAATGTTCAAAATCCGAGATGCTTGCACCAGCCCATAGATGGAGCGCTGGAGCTTGCACACTTTGTTAGCACCCTTAGGGTCGACAAAACCTTCTGGTTGCATCATATACAACTCTTCCTTCAGGTTCCCATTAAGGAACGCTGTAGTGACGTCCATTTGCCAAATTTCATAATCATAAAAGGCGGCAATTGCTAACATGATTCAGACTGATTTCAGCTTCGCTACGGGAGAGAAAGTCTCTTCGTAGTCAATTCCTTGAATTTGTCGAACACCCTTTGCGACAACTCGAGCTTTATAAACGGTTACATTACCGTTTGCATCAGTCTTCTTCTTGAAGATCCATTTATTTCCTATGGCTCGCCGGTCATCGGGCAAGTCCACCAAAGTCCATACTTTGTTCTCATACATGGATCCTATCTCGGATTTCATAGCTTCCAGCCATTTGTTGGAATCCGGGCCCGTCACCGCTTCTTCATAGTTCGAAGGTTCACCGTTGTCTAACAACATGATTTCAATTATAGGGTTGCCGTACCACTCTGGTGCGGAGCGTACCCTTGTGGACCTTCGCGGCTCAGTAGTAACTTGATCCGAAGCTTCATGATCATTATCATTAACTTCCTCTTCAGTTGGTGTAGGCACCACAGGAACAACTTCCCGCGCTGCACTACTATCCTGTTCGAGAGGGGGTGTAATTACCTCATCAAGTTCTACCTTCCTCCCAGTTACTTCTTTCGAGAGAAACTCTTTCTCTAGAAAGGATCCGTTCTTGGCAACAAAGGTTTTACCTTCGGATCTAAGATAGAAGGTATACCCAATAGTTTCCTTAGGGTATCCTATGAATACGCATTTCTCCGCTTTGGGTTCGAGCTTTTCTGGTTGAAGTTTCTTCACATAAGCATCGTAGCCCCAAACTTTAAGAAACGACAACTTAGGTTTCTTGCCAAACCATAGTTCATACGGTGTCGTCTCAACGGATTTAGACGGTGCCCTATTTAAAGTGAATGCTGCAGTTTCTAATGCGTATCCCCAAAATGATAGCGGTAAGTCGGTAAGAGACATCATAGATCGTACCATATCTAATAAAGTGCGATTACAACATTCAGACACTCCGTTGCGTCGCGTGTGCCAGGCGGCGTCAGTTGTGAAACGATTCCACACTTCCTTAGGTGTGTGCCAAACTCGTGACTCAAATATTCTCCTCCACGATCAGATCGTAGACGCTTAATTTTTCTGTCACATTGATTCTCAACCTCACTCTGAAACTCCTTGAACTTTTCAAATGTCTCAAATTTGTGCTTCATCAAGTAGATATACCCATACCTACTCAAATTATCGGTGAGAGTGAGAACATAACGATAGCCACCGCGAGATTCAACGTTCATTGGACCGCACACATCAGTATGTATTATTACCAATAAGTCGGTTGCTCTCTCCATTATTCCTGAGAATGGAGTCTTAGTCATCTTGCCCATGAGGCACGGTTCTCATGTGTCAAATGATTCAAAGTCAAGAGACTCTAATAGTCCATCAGTATGGAGCTTCTTCATGCGCTTAACGCCGATATGACCAAGGCGGCAGTGCCACAAGTATGTGGGACTATCATTATCAACTTTACATCTTTTGGTACTCACACTATAAATATGCGTAACATCACGATCGAGATTCATCAAGAATAAACCATTCACCAGCGGAGCATGACCATAAAACATATCACTCATATAAATAGAACAACCATTATTCTCTGACTTAAATGAGTAGCCATCTCACATTAAGCAAGACCTTGATACAATATTCATGCTCAAAGCTGGTACTAAATAACAATTATTAAGGTTTAAAACTAATCCCGACGGTAGATGTAGAGGTAGCGTGCGAACGGCGATCACATCGACCTTGGAGCCATTCCCGACGCGCATCGTGACCTCGTCCTTGGCCAGTCTCCGCTTATTCCGCAGTTCCTGCTTTGAGTTGCAAATGTGAGCAACAACAGCGGTATCAAATACCCAGGAGCTACTACGAGCGCTGGTAAGGTACACATCAATAACATGTATATCACATATACCTTTAACGTTGCCAGCCTTCTTGTCCGCTAAGTATTTGCGGCAGTTCCGCTTCGAGTGACCCTTTCCCTTGCAATAGAAGCACTCAGTCTCAGGCTTGGGTCCATTCTTTTTCTTCTTCCTGGCATCTGGCTTACTGGGCGCGGCAACGGCTTTGCCGTCTTTCTTGAAGTTCTTCTTACCCTTGCCCTTCTTGAAACTAGTGGTCTTGTTGACCATCAACACTTGATGCTCTTTCTTGATTTCTACTTCTGCAGACTTGAGCATCGAGTACAACTCGGGAATGGTCTTATCCATCCCTTGCATGTTGTAGTTCAGCACAAAACCTTTGTAGCTTGGTGGGAGAGACCGGAGGATTCTGTCAATTATAGCATCATCCGGAAGTTCGACTCCAAGTGAAGTCAGACGACCGTGTAACCCAGACATTTTGAGTATGTGCTCACTGACAGAACTGTTCTCCTCCATCTTACAACTAAAGAACTTGTCGGAGACTTCATATCTCTCGACACGGGCTTGAGCTTGAAAAACTAGCTTAAGCTCTTGGAACATCTCATATGCACCGTGTTGCTCAAAACGCCTTTGGAGCCCCGTTTCTAAACTGTATAACATGCCACACCTAACCAGAGAGTAGTCATCACTCCGCGTTTGCCAGACGTTCAGAATGTCCTGAGTTGCTGCGGGAGCAGGAGGGTCACCTAGCGGCGCATCAAGGACATAAGCCTTTTTAGCTGCTTCAAGGATGAGCTTCAAGTTGCGAACCCAGTCCGCATAGTTGCTACCATCATCTTTCGGCTTGTTTTTCTCTAGGAATGCGTTAAAATTGAGGTTCACGTTGGCCATCTACAATATTTATAAAGACAACTTTTAGACTAAGTTCATGACAATTAAGTTCATTTAATCAAATTAATCAAATTAATTATGAACTCCTACTTAAATCGACATCCCTCTAGTCATCTAAGTGGTACATGATCCATGTTGACTAACCCGTGTCCGATCATCACGTGAGACGGACTAGTCACCATGGTGAGCAACTTCATCTGATCGTATTCAACCATACGACTCATGTTCGACCTTTTGGTCTCTTGTATTCGATGTCATGTCTGTACATGCTAAGCTCGTCGAGTCAACCTAGGTGTTTCACGTGTGTAAATCTGGCTTATACCCGTTGTATGCGAACGTTAGAATCTATCACACCCGATCATCACGTGGTGCTTCGAGACAACGATCCTTCGCAACGGTGCACACTTAGGGGAATACGTTCTCAAAATTTTAAGAGGGATCATCTTATTATGCTACCGTCGTTCTAAGCAATAAGATGAAAAACATGATAAACATCACAATGCAATCATATAGTGACATGATATGGCCATTATCATCTTTGCTCTTTCGATCTCCATCTTCAGGCATCGCACGATCATCATTGTCACCGGCGTGACACCATGATCTGCATCATCATGATCTCCATCATCGTGTCTCCGTGAAGTCATCACGCCAACTACTACTATAGCTAACCGTTAGCAATGAAGTAAAAGTAGTAAGCACATGGCGTTGCATCTCATACAATAAATTAAGACAACTCCTATGGCTCCTGCCGGTTGTCATACTCATCGACATGCAAGTCGTGAAACCTATTACAATAACATGATCATCTCATACATCATACATGCAACATCACAACTTTGGCCATATCACATCACATGTCAAACCCTGCAAAAACAAGTTAGACGTCCTCTAATTGTTGTTGCAAGTTTTACGTGGCTGATTTGGGTTTCTAGCAAGAACGCTTTCTTACCTACGTGACAGCCACAACGATGATATGACAAAGCTATTTACCCTTCTTAAGGACCCTTTTCATCAAATCCAATCCGACTAGAGTGGGAGAGACACACACCCGCTAGCCACCTTTATGCACGGTGTGCATGTCTGTCGGTGGAACCAGTCTCACGTAAGCGTACGTGTAATGTCGGTCCGGGCCGCTTCATCCCACAATACCGCCGGAAAAGAATAAGACTAGTAGCGGCAAGCAATTGACAAATCATCTCCCACAACCTTTTGTGTTCTACCTGTGCATAGAATCTACGCATAGGAAACCTGGCTCAGATGCCACTGTTGGATAACGTAGCATAAATTCAAAATTTTCCTACGCATATTCAGATCTTCCTATGGAGAGACCAGCAACGAGAGAGGGGTGAGAGCATCTTCATACCTTTGAAGATCGCTAAGCGGAAGCGTTGCTAGAACGCGGTTGATGGAGTCGTACTCGCTGCGATTCAGATCGCGGTGTGATTCCGATCTAGTGCCGAACCACGACACGTCCGCGTTCAACACACGTGCAGCCCGGTGACGTCTCCCGCACCTTGATCCAGCAAGGAGGAGGGAGAGGTTGGGGAAGATATCTGGCAACACGACAGCGTGGTGTCGATGGAGAGACGAGGTCTCCCGGCAGGGCTTCACCAAGCACCGGCAGAGAGGAGGAGAAAGAAGAGCAGGGCTGCGCCGAGGGAGAGGAAGATTCGTGTCTCCAACAGCCCAAAGTGCCCACTATATATAGGGGGAGGGAGGGGTTGCGCCCCCTTGAGGGTTTCCC
The DNA here is from genome assembly GCF_904849725.1 of Hordeum vulgare subsp. vulgare. Classification (NCBI taxonomy): domain Eukaryota; kingdom Viridiplantae; phylum Streptophyta; class Magnoliopsida; order Poales; family Poaceae; genus Hordeum; species Hordeum vulgare. The sequence goes on from NC_058520.1 coordinate 472,538,761, forward strand.
TCTCCTGGGAGGGGCGGCACCCCTAGATGGGAGGGGAGGTGCGGCGGCCAGGAGGGGAGGAGGGGTGGCGCACCCTTCTGGTGGGCCTTAGGCCCACCTGCGCTAGGGTTTCCCCCCTCTCCCCTCTTCTTGCGCCATGGGCTGAGTGTGGGGGGCGCACCAGCCCACCTAGGGGCTGGTTCCCTCCCGCACTTGGCCCATATAGCCTCCCGGGGTCATGGCCCCCTTCCGGTGGACCCCCGGGGCCACTTCCGGTGGTCCTGGTACATTACCGGCGATGCCCGAAACACTTCCGGTGTCCAAAACTATCCGTCCTATATATCAATCTTTACCTCCGGACCATTCCGGAGCTCCTCGTGACGTCGGGGATCTCATCCGGGACTCCGAACAACTTTCGGTAACCTCGTATAACAATTCCCTATAACCCTAGCGTCATTGAACCTTAAGTGTGTAGACCCTACGGGTTCGGGAGATAGGCAGACATGACCGAGACACCTCTTCGGCCAATAACCATCAGCGGTGTCTGGATACCCATGGTGGCTCCCACTTGCTCCATGATGATCTCATCAGATGAACCACGATGTCAAGGATTCAATCAATCCCGTATACAATTCCCTTTGTCTGTCGGTATGGTACTTGCCCGAGATTCGATCGTCGGTATACCTATACCTTGTTCAATCTCGTTACCGGAAAGTCTCTTTACTCGTTCCGTAGCACGTCATCGTGTGACTAACTCCTTAGTCACATTGAGCTCATGATGATGTTCTACTGAGTGGGCCCAGAGATACCTCTCCGTCACACAGAGTGACAAATCCGGATCTCGATTCGTACCAACCCAACAGACACTTCCGGAGATACCCGTAGTGCACCTTTATAGTCACCCAGTTACGTTGTGACGTTTGATACACCCAAAGCACTCCTATGGTATCCGGAAGTTGCACAATCTCACGGTCGAAGGAAAAGATACTTGACATTAGAAAAGCTTTAGCATACGAACAATACGATCTAGTGTTGTGCTTAGGATTGGGTCTTGTCCATCACATCATTCTTCCAATGATGTGATCCCGTTATCAATGACATCTAATGCCCATGATGAGGAAACCATTATCATCTATTGACTAATGAGCTAGCCAACTAGAGGCTCGCTAGGGACACATTGTGATCTATTTATTCACACATGTATTACTGTTTCCTGTTAATACAATTATAGCATGAACAATAGACGATTATCATGAACAAAGAAATATGATAATAAGCATTTTATTATTGCCTCTATTGCATACTTCCAACACGATGACACTGTGATGGGGCTGAGGTGAGATCTACTCTGTCATGTTTAGTTTTCCGAGCATCTTCGTATGTCTTGTGATGCTGTTACCTAGTATAGCTAGGGGTGTGATTGCCTTTTGTATAGGTTTTAGCCCGGTTTTCCTTCAATAAACCGATCAGTTCTCACCTTTGGCATACTTCTTCTTAATGGAATCTTAGCGGCTCTCGTGCTAACTTTCAAAACAACTTTGAACTTGTAACTCCATTTAAGATTCAACTCCCAAGTCCAAAATCGGCCATTTCACACCTCAAGCTCAACCCTCTTTTCCGGAATTTTGTCGTGGCATTGCAAGCGTGGGGTCAACAAAAGGTGGGAAATGTCAATTTGCTTACGGTTGTGGCGCACTGGATTATCCTCAGATTTCACCAAGCTCGGGAGATGAGACAACTGACGGTGAAGGAGTTGTGGTTGTGTCGCACACTGCCCTTCCTTGTCTTGACATCGTTGGAAAGAACCATCCAACGACAATGTTCACGAATTTGATGGCTCCAAGCATGAGATGCAAACTCCAAGTTATTTCACGCTGTGGAAAATAGAAGGAGGATTAAGAATTTTGTACCCCACACCAAGCTCCAAGACGAGTTTATCACTAATCAAGGGGTAAGCAAGAAGTATTTACCATGATGTATGAGTGGTTGTTGGGGAACGAGTAGGCACGAGACTACACGGTGAACCTTGAGTACTTGGGCATGGACTCGGTGGACCTGCATGATTTGGAGATCATGTTTTGTCATGAGGTGGTTTGGGAATTCATAAAGTAAATGTCGACAGGCCGAGCACGAGGCCCTCATGGGTTCATATGGGCTTTATACAAATAGGCTTGGCCCATGATCAAACATGACATTATGAAAGCTTTGCACAAACTATATGTGGGGATGGCAGAGGTTTCAGGAAGCTGAGTTAGGCCTAAATTGTGCTCATACCTAAGAAGCATGGTGCTAAAGAGATTGGAGACTTCTGGCCCATTAGCTTGCCGCATAGTTTTGCCAAGTTCCGTGCCAAGATGCTGTCAAAAAGATCTCACAAACAGATGAGACAAATTGTCATTGCAAATCAATCCACTTTCATTGTGGGTAGGAATTTGCATGACAACTTTATTCTGGTGAGGTAGATGATGATGAAGATTTATTGTTGGATGGAAAAAGATGTATCCCTCAAGTTTGATATTAGATGAGCCTTTGACCCTCTTTACTGACCTTTCCTCTTTGAGGTTCTTCGACTGAAATTGTTTGAAGCTACTTGTCTCAAGTGGATTGCGATCTTGCTCCAATCGGCAACTACAAAAGTGACTGTTAACAGTGTCCCGGGGCATAGTTTTGCCCATGCCCGAGGATTAAGGCAGGGGAACACATTTTCCCCATACTATTTGTGATCACCATGGAGGCTTTATCGGCCCTTTTCACTAAGGCTATGGAGGTGGGCACGACGAGTTCGTTCTCTAGAGTTTCTGCAGTGCAATGTATCTCGATTTACGCTTATGATGTGGCTCTGTTCACCAAACCTACCACCACGGATTTGATTGTTCGATTTTCTCTTGAAATTTTTGGAGAGGCCTCAGGATTACGTGTTAACTACAGGAAGTCTTCTATGATCTTTATTCACGGCTTTGAGATCGATCGCAATCGGGTGGCTGGAATTCTGCAATGTATAATTGGATTGTTCCCATGCAAATACCTTGATATTCGGCTTGATATCTCGTAGCTCAACATAACAAAACGGGAACCTCTACTCGACCAGCTCTAACAGTTTTTCCTAGCATGACACCACATGCTTATTCAGAATCTGAGTCGGCTCATTCTCGTTAACTTCCTCACTACGACAAGGACGATTCACCAACTCATGTTCTTGGATGTGCCGCAATGGTTGTTCGAAGACATTAACACTTGGTTGTGCTCTTTCATCTGGGAGGAAAAATCCCATGATGGGTAGTGCTTGGACACATGGAATTCCATATGCCGCCCGTACTGCAGTGGAGGATCGGGTGTGAAAAAACCTCAAGTTACAAGCGATCGCTCTTCGGGTTCACCGGGAGTGGCTTAAGAGAACCGATGAGGCACGGTATGAAGCTCATGATCGACAACAAGGTGAGGGAGGTGTTCAATAGCCGCATCTCCTTTTTAGTGTGGGGTAGGAAAAAGATCCTATTATGGCGTGATCGTTGGATAAACGGGTGCACTACGGGATATACCACTCCTACCATATTTTGCGATGTACCCACCCACACACAAAACATATGCACTATACACCAGGTGTTGGGGAGTAGAAGATGTGAACTCGACATCTCGGACGGGCTAAGCTTGACGATGTTAATGCAAGTATATAGGTTTCAGGATGTCATTTCTCTTGTGAAGAGAGGTGATGGAAGGCACATTATCTTCATCTATCCAAGTGACAGATCGGGATCTTACACGACCAAGTCTACATACAAGAGGTTATGCATGGGACTTACTACTTTTGGGTCGACCACTTACATCTGGAAGACCTGGGCACCATTGAAATGTAAGATCTTCATATGGCTGGCTGTGCAATATAGAGTGTGGACTTCTGATCCTCGAGCACGTCATGGATTGCACGCCTAAACCTCTCCTTGCTACAATTGTCTCCAAGAGGAAGATAGAGTGGACCATATATTAATGCAGTGTCCATATGCCAGGGTGATGTGGCATCTGATCCTTAGCCACTTCAGGTTTGCCATTGCGAATCCCTCTTCCCATAGTACACTCCTACAATGGTGGACTTTAGCTGGGAGCAATGTAAATAAGAGGGAGAGGAAAGGTTTTGACTCCCTCTTCATGGTTACGTCTTGGTCACTTTGGAAGCATCATAATACTAAGACATTTGTTAGAACCGTGCAACAACTAAACCAATGCAATTGACCGGTTGGATCATCAATGAAATTGAGGATAGGAGGAAGGTTGGAGAAAAGATATCCCAATTATTCCTTGAAAAATCATGATGTCATTTTCCATAAATCTATTGCTTTTCACAAAATGAAGCATAATGACCCAAACTTTGATAATTACTTATTTTAGCTTCGTGACCTCATGCGTGCTAATGTAGATGTAATTACCATCAATAACATCATTGTTGAAGCAATTCACATTCAAAAACTTGAACATTGTTATGGTCAAAATTCAAATGAATCTCTTGATTCTTGTGATGAGGATATTCCATTTGATGATGACAATGTGGAGCATGGCTACTACAATGAAGACTAGAGGTTTGACATCGAATGTGAGAATACCATGAGGAGCCTAAATCTTATGGCGAACCTTAGAGACTACATGGCCGGAGGAAAAGAGTGGATTCTCGATAGTGGATGCATCGGTCACATGACCGGATATAGAGATATGTTTCAAGAGATCACACCAAACCATGGACCACGAAGGTATGTGACTTTTGGAGACAACTCCAAGGGTAAGGTACTAGGTCTTGGTAATGTGGCCATATCCCATGATAGTTCCATTCAAAATGTTAGGCTTGTTTAATCCCTTGGCTACAATCTTCTTTCCATATCTAGACTAACGTACTTTGGTTTCAACGTGCTATTTACAAAAGTTGATTGCCAAGTGTTTCGTCAAGATAGTCATAACATGGTCTTTAACGGTTTTCGTAGAGGTGATCTACAAATTGTCGATTTCACCAAAAAATCCAAACCTCGTACATGTCTTATTGCATAATCATCTAAAGGTTGGCTATGACATAGAAGGCTAGGACATGTTGGTATGTGTAATATAGACAAGCTCATCAAAGTTGATCATATACTTGGTGTTAAAGATGTTATCTTTGACAAAGATAGACTTGTAGTGCTTGTCAAGCAGGGAAACAAGTAGGTGGAAGTCATCCCGTGAAGAACGTCATGACTACTAGGAGGCCACTCGAGCTGCTTCACATGGTTCTATTTGGTCCCAATGATAACAAGAGCCTCGGTGGAAATTCGCTTGGTCTAGTTATAATCGATGACTTTTTGATATTTATGTGGGTATTCTTTCTTGATGACAAGTCTCAGGTATAAAAGATCTTCAAGAACTTCGCTCAGAAAGCCCAAAATCAGTTTGAAGCGAAGATCAAGAAAGGTTGGAGTGACAAAGGATCGGAGTTCAAGAACACTAATGTGGATACTTTTCTTGATGAAGAAGTTATCTCATATGAGTTCTCGGCTACGTATACACCTCAATAAAATGTAGTGGTTGAGAGGAAGAATCGGACTCTCATAGAGATGGCTTGAATAATGCTCGACGAATACAAGACGCCAAGACACTTTTGGGTAGAAGCCGTGGAAACAACTTGGCATACCACAAACCGATTCTACCTATAGAAGATTCTCGGTAAAACGGCATACGAGCTACTCACCGGTAACAAACCCCAAGTTGGATTCTTTCGGGTATTCGACTGAAAGTGCTACATTCATGATAAACATCATTGTATTAAATCTGCTCCTAAATCTCACAAAGGTTACGTACTTGGTTACGCATCATACTCTCACACTTATCGTGTATACAACAACTTCACTCGAAAAGTTGAAGATATGGTAGATGTGAAGTTTGATGAATCTAACGGTTTGCAGGTCGAACAATTGCCAAATCATGTAGGAGATAAGGAACCTTCGAAAGCCATTCAATACTTTTCTATCGGCAAGATTCGTCCCAAGGAGCTGAAGGAAATTACTTCATCAACACAAGTGGAAGCTCTTACTTCATGCAAAGGCAAATCACAAAATGACATGGAGGTGTCCACAAGCAGTACTCAACAAGATGAAGAGGAGGAAGAAGTACATCATGATGATCCACCTCAACCTCCTTCACCACCACCTCAATGACACCTTCAATGACAACGAAGAAGATGATGATGATGAGGAATTTCCACCATCCAACAAGCAAAAGATGCCATGAGTTCGAGCAAGAGTGAACAAGAATCATCCCATCGAACAAATACTCAGCGACATACAAACCGGGAGAATCACTCGCTCTAAAACTCGTTTAGATAACTTTTGTGAGCATTACTCATTTACATGTAGAATTGAGCCTATGAAGTTTGAAGAAGCACTTGAAGACCCGGATTGGGTGAATGCGATGCACGAAGAGCTACACAACTTTGAGAGAAATGAAGTGTGGATACTAGTGGAGAATCCCAAGGACGAGCACAACATTATTGGTAGAAAATGAGTGCTTCGGAACAAGTAAGATGAATATGTCCAAGTGGTACACAACAAGACGTGTGTGGTAGCACAAGGTTACATAAAAGTCAAAGGTATGGTCTACGGTGAGACCCATGCCCCCGTTGCTAGACTTGAAGCCATTATATTTTTCTTGCTTATGCCAATCACCATGATATTACTCTTTACCGAATGAATATCAAAGGCACTTTTCTAAATGGTGAAATTGAGGAGGAAGTTTATATCAAACAACATCCCGGCTTTGTGAACCCTAAGAAACCCAATCATGTTTATATACTTCGTAAAGCTCTATATGGTCTTAAACAAGCCCCTCAGGCTTGGTACAAATGCCTAACGAAGTTTCTCTTTGAAAATGGTTTTGAGATTGGTAAAAATTGTTGCGACCTAGTTCACTAGAAGAGTTAATGGAAAATTATTCATGTGCCAAATTTATGTGGATGATATTGTATTTGGTTCTACTAACCCACATTTTAGTGAAAGATTGGAAGGTTGATGTCCGAGAAATATGAGATGTCCGTGATGTGTGAGAACAGATTCTTTCTTGGTTTGTAAATCAAGCAAATGAGAGAAGGTACGTTTATTTCTCAAACCAAGTACACCAAGGAATTGATCAAGAAGTTCAACATGCAAGAGTGCAAAGGTTTGAAAACTCGCATGCCTATGAGTGGACATGTTGACCTCACCATGGAGGACAAACCCATTGATCAAAAGGTTTATCGATCAATGATCGATTCATTGCTATATCTATGTGCCTCCCGTCCCGATATCATGCTAAGTGTGTGCATTTGTGCCCTATATCAAGCGATACCCAAGGAGTGTCATCTAAATGTCATGAAAAGAATTGTGAGATACTTGATACATACACCAAACTTTGGCATTTGGTATCCCAAGGGATATTCTTTTAATCTTGTTGGCTATTCCAACTCGGATTATGCCAGAGACAAGGTTGATCGAACATCCACCTCGGGTACATGTCGATTTCTTGAGAAATCTCTTATGTCTTGGTCATCTAAGAAACAAAACTTGGTAGCTCTATCTACCGTCGAAGTAGAATACATTCCTGCCGGATCATGTAGTGCGCAATTGCTATGGATGACGCAGACTCTTAAGGATTATGGCATACATGTGGAACATGTTCCATTGCTGTGTGACAATGAAAGTGATATTAACATTTGTTATAATCCTCTGCTAAATTCTTGAAATAAACATATTCAAATTCGACATCATTTCATTCATGATCATGTTGGCAAAGGAGATATTAAAATCTCAAGCATGTTCGTAGTGACAAACAATTGGCCGATATATTTACCAAGCCACTAGATGAGGAAGTGTTTTGTCACTTGAGGAGTGAGTTGAACATCATTGATGCTTCAAACTTGAGCTAGACTCACTCGGATGTGTGCAAGGGCATGAGCTTACTTGACTATTCCATGAGGCAAATGATACACCATTATCTTATACCTTGGAAAAATATGCTCCCTTGTATTGCATCTAACATTCTGTAGGTACTTGCAGGAACTATACTTCACACGTTTTCCATCAACTCACATCAAAAGAAATCTTATCATGGCCAAGTATCAACAATGTTTCTTTGAGTATGAAAGAAGAAGACAACTTAAAATCATATCCTTGACAACTATTTATTAAATAAATCCACTCTTGTCATTTGGATATATTATGTTCTTCCTTGCATGACTAACCTATGTAGGTGAAAAGTGAACCAAAACAACAAGGATTGCTCCCAATTCAAGATGAGCTTCATGAAGATTGAAAATCCACAACAAGTTCACCTACATGCCATGTCATCAACATCAGTCAAAGGTATGTACTCATATCCTTGATAAAGGTTTACTCCAAGTCATGAGGTAAAATAACTAGAGTGATATGAAGATATTAAAATGCATAATGAAAAATGGTAACCCCATTTTGATCTCAATGATGAGTATGACCTATGATCAAGCATTCTTGCTTGGATCCTGAAGTCAATATACTCAAATATAGGTGACCTAGTTGTCGATCATCATCTAGAAGAAGTCTCCTGTATAGTTTGTCTTTCACTTGCATGATTTCTTGGAACCATTCAATCTTCATCTTCTTCGAAATTCCTTGAAAATATTTTGAACATTTTCTGAGAACATTGGTCATAACTTTCTGAAAGTCTTTATTGTCAAAATGTCCAAGAAGGATTTTTGTTTGACAAGTAACCACGTACTGTAAAGTAGTTAAGTTTCTATTTGCAACTCGGTCCCTACGAAGTGGGAAAATTGGTCTTACCGACGCAACAGATATACTTCCAAGAGCCTCTTCGGCCTCACTGATATGAACCTCTTCGCCTGCACCGATTTCTCCGAGAGCCCTAAGATCATTTACGGTTCTACGAATTCACTTTACCTCGGAGTCTCCAAATTTTCATACTACTTGTGTTCTTCGTCTTTATCTCAACTTTTTCAAAGGGGGAGAAATAAATAGCAAAGGTTGAGAAAAATCAAGGCCCCCTTACTCTCAGGGAACCCTTAACCTCCGACCTTTTTGGAAATTAATGTCAAAGGGGGAGAAATATCAAATATCAAAGCTTATGCTTACCCAAAGGGGGATACATATTCCAGAGGGAGAAATATGAAGCTCACCTAAAGAGGGGGTGACACCACATTAAGGGGGGGGACAGTTTACTTGCCTTGTCTTATTTGCTTTCTTATATTGGACTTGTCTCACCCTACCTACCCCCAATATCTAGATGCTGAGATTCAGCAGGAGAGGAGAAACAAACGTTCATACTTAAGGGGGACAAAGATCTAAATGTTCTTGGAGACATATCTATCCTAACAAATAAGGGGGAATATCAATTATCAAATGCCATTTTCTATATGTCTTCCATGTCTTGGTACTATTGAAGCTCTCTGCATCTTTACAACAGAATATTTTTGTGTTGTCTAACATTGTTTTCTCAAATTTATTTCTACTTTTAAAATGCTCAAGAACTTCAAGGTAAGTGTATGCATCATATATATCCCTATTCAATATGATCTCTTGTCTCTTGCTTGTCTCTTGCGCATATTGTTTGCAAGAGTGAGTCTTGAACATGGAGACATTTCATTCACATGTGTTTGATGCATATAGGCAAGGTACACATGACTTATCATGTCCCTTTGTACAATGTATATGTCCATGCATTCCAAAGCAAATGTCCTTTAAAGGAGATTACACACATTTAGGGGGGAGCTTGTTCAGTCATGCACCCTTCAAAGTTGTCATACATTTACTGACTATATTTATTTGAAGCTTTGATTGTATGTTGTCATAAATTAGCAAAAAGGGGAGATTGGAAGCACATATGCTCCCTTGGTGGTTTTGATATTTGAGGACAACATACATTGTCTCTTGGACTAATAGCTCTACCCACCTTAGTTCAGATATATTCCATATATAGGATTGGCTAAGGATTGTGATGGAAATCCCCAAGGAACGAAAGGAATAGGATTGTCCAAGCTTCAAGATTCAAGACTCTACATTTTACATTTTGTGAGAAATCACATTTGAGTCCATAGGAAAGACAATAATATTAAAAGGGGATGAGGTGTCTATGATGATCTAGATTCTCAAGTTCTTAGAGGTTAGCCACCAAAAACAGTCACAAAATTCGCCCACAAATGTTCTCTCCAAACCTCAAAGTAAAATTCGGTGCCAACCATATTTCAAAATCGGATCTACCGAGTTTTACCCTAGCTAGAACCTATGCCAAACCCTAACATCTTGGTACCACCAAGTTTGGTTTCGGTCTGACTAAAAAACAGTGACCAACTCCATGGATAGCCATTTGCTAAAATCAGAATCTCCGAGTTTTGCAAATTGGTGCCACCGAGTTGGTAACTTCCTAGGCGAGCCAAAATCGGACCCTCCGAGATTTATATATCGGTCTCACCAAAAAGCCAAAAGTTTCCACATTTTGCACTAGTCGCTGCAACCGAGTTTTTTTTTACTTTGGTTTCATCGAGTTGGGCAATAATGTTGTAATGGTTGGATTTTTGGAGATGCCTATACATAACCCTCCACCAGCCTATCATTCGAACAGGAAGCACTCAGAACGAACCAACACTTGCCCCATCCATTCTCTGAGAGAGAGAGAGAGCCACCTACTCATGTGTTCACATCAAGATATTCCAATCCTACCATATGAATATCAAATTCTAGCCTTCCCAAGTTGCTTTCCACCCAAGCAATCTCTTCTACCCAAGATAAATTTGTGAGAGAGTGATTGAGTCTTGAGGAGACTATCTTTTTAAGCACAAGAGCAAGAAGTTCATCATACTACCATATCTATTACCTTTTGGAGGGTGGTGTATCCTAGATTGGTTAGTTGTCGGTTGGGAGGCTCCGACTTCGTGTGAAGTTGAACCAAGAAGTTTGTAAGGGCAATGAGATCACCTATATCATGAAGATCTACCCCGAGTGAGGCTAGTACTTCATGGACATAAGCCATGATGGAATAGACAAGGTTGCTTCTCCATGGACCCTTTGTGGCTTGAGCCCTCCGTGCACTCTCGCGTCCGTTACTGGTGGAGCACGCGGTGCACTATGCTAGTGATACGTCTCCAACCTATATATAATTTTTTATTGTTCCATGCTATTATGTTATCATTTTAGAACACTTTTTATGAACCTATCTACCAATTTATATTATTTTTGAGCACCAACCTATTGACCGAGTGCCCAGTGCGTGTTTATGTTTTGTGCATGTTTTTCCACTTTTCAGGTTCCGCTACCAAACGAAGCCCAATTGACCTGAAACTTTTTGTGAATTTTTTTGGGCCAAAACAAGACCGTGGAGCATCGGAAGAAGGACAGAGGGTGCACGAGGCCACCACAAGCCATCAGGGAGCGGCGTGGGGGGTTGGTCGTGGCCTGATGCCTTGTGGACACCTTGTGGCTCTCCTGACCCAGTTCTGTGGCTTAAAAAGTCTTATTCACCCTAAAACCTTTGGCGGAGGTCCCGAAACACTTTTTACACCATCGCAAATCTGTGTTCCGATGGGAGGCAATCTAGAGCTCCGTTCCGGCACTTTGCCGGAGGGAGATTGATACGTCTCCAACGTATCTATAATTTTTGATGGTTCCATGCTATTATCTTGTAAAACTTTGGATGTTTTGTATGCATTTTATATCTTTTTTGGGACTAACTTATTAACTCAGTGCCAAGTGCCAGTTCCTGTTTTTTTCGTGTTTTTGACCTTTTTCAGAGGAGAATATTAAACGGAGTCCAAACGGAATAAAACCTCCGAAAAGATTTTTTCCGGAGCAGAAGATACACACGGAGCTTGGGAACCAAGGCAGAGGGAACTAGGGGAGGCCACAAGCCCCCTAGCCGCGGCCTGGGGGGGGCGCACCTAGCAGGTTTGTGGGCCCCCTGTGGCTCCTCTGCCCTACTTTTTCCGCTTGTAAATCCCCGAAAAATCCAAAACCACGGGAGAGAGCCATAAAAATACTTTTCCGCTGCTGCAAGCTTCTGTCTCCGCAAGATCCCATCTGGGCCACGTTCTGGTGCCCTGCTGGAGGGGGGATTCGGACACGGAGGGCTTCTTCATCAACACCATTTCCTCTCCGATGATGCGTGAGTAGTTCACCATAGACCTTCGGGTCCATAGCTAGTAGCTAGATGGCTTCTTCTCTCTCTTGGATCTTCAATACAAAGTTCTCCATGAACTTCATGGACATCTATCCAATGTAATCTTCTTTTGTGGTGTGTTTGTCGAGATACGATGAATTGTGGATTTATGATAATATTATCTATGAATCTTATTTGAGTTTCTTCTGATCTCTTATATGCATGATTTCACATCCTTGTAATTCTGTTTGAGTTGTGGGTTTTGTTTGGCCAACTTGATCTATGATTCTTGCAATGTGAGAAGTGCTTGGTTTTGGGTTCATACCGTGCGGTGACCTCACTCAGTGACAGAATGGGTAGCGAGGCACGCATCATGTTGTTGCCATCAAGGGTAAAATGATGGGGTTTATATCTATTGCATGAATTTATCCCTCTACATCATGTCATCTTGCTTAAGGCATTACTATGTTCGTCATGAAATCAATACACTAGATGCATGCTGGATAGCGGTCGATGTGTGGAGTAATAGTAGTAGATGCAGAAAGTATCGGTCTACTTGTCTCAGACGTGATGCCTATATGTATGATCATTGCCTCAGATATCGTCATGACTTTGCGCAGTTCTATCAATTGCTCGACAGTAATTCGTTCACTGACCGTAATATTTTCTATCATGAGAGAAGCCTCTAGTGAACACTATGGCCCCCGGGTCTACTTCACATCATATTTTCAGCCCTACACTTTTACTTTGTTGCACTTTCCGCCTTCAGATCTCACGTTGCAATCAATCGTGAACGGATTGCCAACCCCCTTGTAGCGTTGGGTGCAAGTTTGCTATTTTTGCGCAGGTACATTGGCGCCTCATCTTGATACTCCTACTGGATTGATACCTTGGTTTTCAAACTGAGAGAAATACTTACTGCTACTGTGCTGCATCACCCTTTCCTCTTCAAGGGAAAAAACCAGCGCAAGCTCAAGAGGTAGCAGAAATCGATCACGGAGGGCTTATTCATCAACCTTGCTGCCCTCATGATGATGTGTGAGTATTTCACCATAGACCTATGGGTCCATAGCAGTACCTAGATGGACATCTCTCTCTCTTTGGTCTTCAGTACAATGATCATCACATCTTCTCTTTGATCCATATGATAAAACTCTTTTGTACGTTGCATTTGTTGGGATCTGATGAATTTTGGGTTTATGTTCAGATTATTCATGATAAATATTTGAGTCTCCTATAATATATATTATGATTCTTATGTGGACGATTATGATAACTCTGTAAATCTTCAATCTATTAAAATAGTTTGGCCAGCTAGATTGATATTTCTTCCGTGAGAGAGGCGTGTTGTAGTAGGTTCAACCTCGCGAGTTTCTATATCCCAGTGATAGAAGGGGACAAGTTGAGTCCTCGTGTTGCTTCTACTAAGGGTAAAACAATGGGGTTTATTCATATTGGTTGAGTTTACTTTGTCTACAACATGTCATCTTACTCCAAGCATTACTTCGCTTGTCAAGAACTTAATACATAGAGAGGCAAGCATAGAAGCGCTCTTGAAGTGTAGTAATAGTAATAGGTGGAGGCAGGAGTCGGCCTATTTGCTTATGGACATGATGCCTATATTTACATGATCATTTCCGTGAAAATCGCATAACTATCCGATCTTCTATCAATTACCCAACACTAATTTGTTTACCCACCGTGTGCTATTTTTACGAGAGATGCCATTAGGGAAAGCTATGGCCCCCGGGTCTATTCACAACATATTGGTAAAACCTCCAATATCTTGTTGCCATTTATTTGCTATTACTTCATTTTGCATTTCACAATTATCTACAATCATCTACACATTCGCTTGCAAATAATGAGACCAAGGGGGTTGACAACCCTCTTGCCGTGTTGGGTGCAAGCTATTTGTTCTTTTGTCTGCAGCCGTTGAAGACAATTGTGATATATATTCCTATTGGTTCGATAAACCTTGGTTACATAACTAAGGTAAATACTTACCCACTTTGTGCTGCGATAATGATACGTCTCTAGCGTATCGATAATTTATGAAGTATTCATGCCATGTTTGCCTATGTTTACAGTACTTTTATATGGTTTTTCTGCACTTCATATGATTTATTTAGAACTAATTCAAAGTGACGCTGTATTCAACAGAACTACCGTGGTGTTGTTTTTTGTGCAGAAATAAAAGTTCTCATAATTGGACAAAACTTTTTGACGTTTTTTGGAGGAGAAGAGAAGTACTGTAGCAAAGAACCACCAGAGGGGCCCCCCTGCTGCCCACTAGACACCAGGCCGCACGCCCCCCCTCTAATGGGATGATGTCTAGTAGGCACCTCATGACCCATATTGGCGTGATTCCAACTCCCCAAAATTCTATAAATATAGAAACCTCTAGAAATTTTCCCTAGATCAGAAGTTCCTCCACCGCACCTCTCTGTATCGACAAAAAACCAATCTGGAGAAGAAACACTAGCGAAAATAGGAGAGAAACAGAGAGAGGGGTCCAATCTTGGAGGGGCTCTTGCCCCTTGGGAGCCATGAGGCCAAGGACCAGAGGGGAGAGCCTCTCTCCATCTTGGGAGAGGCCATAGAGGAGGAGGCATAAAGGGGGAGACTCTCTCCGTCTCCCCCTCTCTTCTGGTGGCGTCGGAGTGCCGCCAGGGGAACTATCGCCACGGTGATCGTGTTCATCAACATCACCGTCTTCATCACATTCCTCATGTATTTTTAGCGGTCCACTCTCCCGCACCCCGCTGTAATCCCCTACTTGAGCATGGTGTTTGATGCCAGATAGTATTAATCAATGATTGATTGCTATCATATGATGTTTGAGTAGATCGATGATCTTGATTGGTTAGAGTGTATGTTTTACTTTGGTGCTATCCTAAGGTGCTTTCTCTGAGACGCACAAGTGAAATATCCACACTTGAGGGTGTTTTAATATGTTCATGAATCTCTTAAAGTGGGTGACGAGAGTGACATAAACTTACACCCGAGTAAGAGAGTTGTGCGCGTATGGGGGTAAAGAGGACTTGATACTAAAGGCTATGGTTGGGTTTTACCTTAATGATTTCTAGTAGTAGAGTATGCTTGCTAGAGGTACAATCATTGGTTCATATGATCCAAGTACGGAAAGTATGTTAGCTCATGCCTCTCCCTCATATAAAATTGCAAGAATGATTACCGATCTCGTCATCAATTGCCTAGGATGATTCCGCACATCATACCATCATTATTCCACACTCGCTATTTGTCATATATTGTAATATATTCTAACTCTATATAATGTAGAAACTATTTTCAGATTTTAGTTCTCCAATTTAATGCAAAGTTATCATGTTTATACCCACAACGAAAATTTATTTCTCGTTACTAGATAGAAGCAAACACTTGGTGTACGTAGAGTCGTATCGGTGGCATATAGGACTTGAGAGAATATTGACCTTACCTTTAGCTTCTTGTGGGTTCTACACTCCATACTTACCACTTCCATTTTTGTGAAGTGCTACGATGATTCCTTGCACTTGGGGAATATCAAGCTCTTTTCTGGCGCCGTTCACCTTAGTTGTAAACTTCCTGTCGGCAAAAATTTTGTGACAACTTTCAATGACAAAGCACCTTCTTTGCCGTGTGCCACCACAAAGAGGACGACAAAGACCTTTACCGTCAGCCATCTGTCGAAGCAGATGGCAAAGACCTGTACATGGCAGCCGACAGGCAACTACTCTGTTACGTGGCTAACGGAGTATTTGCCGTCTGACTCTCTCAGCCTCTTTCTTGTCTACCTCTCTCAGGCTCTTTGTCGTATGCCTCTATCAGGCTCCTTGCCATCTCATTTTTTGCAAGTCTTTGTCGTCCGCCTCTCTCAGACTATTTGCCATCTGCCTCTCTCAGTCTCTTTGATGTCTACTTTCTCTGTCTTTGCCATCTTCCTTCCAAGGCAGAAGACAGCAAAGTAACCATATGGGCCAGCCCCATGTTGCCCCAGGTTGCACAGCTGGCTGCCACGTGGCCTCTTTGCCATCTGCCACCTGATGGAAAAGGCCTTTGCCATCAGCTGGCAGACGACAAAGAGCCCACATTGTCACTCTTTTGTTTGTTTTATGTTATTTCACAACATATATATATATATATATATATATATATATATATATATATATATATATATTTCACAACACATATATGATATAATTCACAGCACACATATATATAGTTCACAACACATATATAATATACATATAAAGTTCATCAATGTTGTTTATTCATCAATCACAACCCATATATCGAAAGAACCAACATACAATGTTTTACACTATTCATCCATATAGACATATACATATACATATAGTTCCACATTATCATCAACTCAAATGAAAACAAAAACTAAAGCACTCCATCAATGCCAGCTTCCATGTAGTACATCTAATCTGCAAGATGGGAATAAGAAAGTTAGAAGAAGAACAACACCAATATATGACATTTTTGAGCTTATTATATCATTTTGGAGGAAAATAATCGAAGTATATGACCTTTTTGAGCTAACAAAGGTTCTTATGCCTTTTTTGACCTAACTAAGCTAATTATGTCATTTTAGAGGAAAACAAGCTAAGTATACAATATTTATGAGCTAACCGAGGTTCTTATGCCATTTTGAGCTTATTATGTCATTTAGGAGGAAGATATGCTAAGTTATGAGTTAACCAAGGTTCTTGTGATGTTTTTTACCTAACTCAGCTAATTATGTCATTTTGGAGCTAAAGTAGCTAATTATGTCATTTTGGAGCTAAATTAGCTAATTATGTCTTTGTTGGGGAAAATAAGCTAAGTAGAAGATGAAAGGTGAGAAGAAAGAAGAGAAAAAGAAGGAGAAGAAAAAGAGAAGAAGAAGAAGAAGAAGGAGGAGGAGGAGGAGGAGGAGGAGAAGGATAAGAAGGAGGAGGAGGAGAATAAGAAGAAAACGAAGAAGAAAGAAGAAGAGAAGAAGGAGAATAAGAATGAGAAGAAGAAGAAGGAGAAGAAGGAGAAGGAGCTCCTTCTCCTTCTTCTTCTTCTTTTCTTCTCTTCTTCTTCTTCTTTTCTTCTTTTCTTCTTCCTTCTTTTCATTTTCCCTCTTTCTTCTTCTCCTCTTCTCCACTTCTTGGAGCTAAATTAGCTAAGTATGTCTTTTTGGAGCTAAATTAGCTAACTATGTCATTTTGGAGCTAAATTAGCTAAGTATCTCTTCTGGGAGCTAAACTAGCAAATTATGTCATTTTGGAGCTAAATTAGCTAATTATGTCATTGTTGGGGAAAATAAGCTAAGGAGAAGATGAAAGAGGAGAAGAAAGAGGAGGAGAAGGATAAGAAGAAGAAGAATAGGAAGAAGGAGGAGGAGGAGAAGGAGGAGAAGAAGAAGAAGAAGAAGGAGAGGAAAAAGATATGTCATTTAGGAGGAAAAGCTTATTATGTCATTTAGGAGGAAGATACGCTAAGTTATGAGCTAACCAAGGTGCTTGTGGTGTTTTTTACCTAACTAAGCTAATCATGTAATTTTGGAGCTCAATTAGCTAATTATGTCTTTGTTGGGGAAAGTAAGCTAAGTAGAAGATGAAAGAGGAGAAGAAAGAAGAGAAGAAGAAGGAGAATAAAAAGGAGAAGAAGGAGGAGGAGAAGGAGGAGGAGGAGAAGGAGAAGAAGGAGGAGGAGGATGAGAAGAAGAAGAAGAAAAGAAGAAGAGAAGAAGGAGAAGAAGAAGAAGGAGAAAAAAGAGAAGAAGGAGGACTCCTAATTTATAAAGTCGACGATTGTTGCATTAGCTAACCATGGCTAAAGGAATGAAATGGCCCATTATTGATAATTACCGTTTGTTTGAACCAAGAGATGAAACTGGGATAGCCGCCTCCATGCTTTACGAGAAGCTCATACTCTCTGATGGAATCATTTTGGATCACCGCTCCTTCCGAGAATTTGGCGACGTATCAACTGTATCAAATATGCAGGAATAAGGGCAGTTCGAAGGAATTAGAAGTTATGGAAAAATGTGCCGAGAACTTACTCGATGTATGGCCGCACTTTTGTTAGGTTGTTGAAGATATACATGAAATGTTCCGCCATTCTTCGACATCCAACGTTATTGGTTTCGAAGCACCGGCTGGTGCGAGCTTACCTTTGAATAGGTTGAGGTTGGATCTACCTTTTTTAGGGTCGGCATCATTGTACCTAGGTTCGGATTATGCAAATGACGATTTTTGGCTTCATAGTGTGTTGTCACAAAGTTAGCCACCTCCTTAGTAATGAATGCCTCGGCCATCGATGCTTCAATTCTACGTTTATTTTTACATTTAGCTCGAAGCGCCTTCTCCATCTTCTCAGTTGCATGGCACCAACGATTTTGCACGGGCCCACCCAATCTTGCCTCGGTCGGTAAATGTAAAATCAAATGCTACATTGGATTAAAGAAGCCCAGTGGAAAGATCTTTTCTAACTTGCAGATAAACTCCGGCGCAAACTCCTCCATGTCATATACCACGCCTTGCGATAGTTCTTTCGCACAAAGAACATGGAAGAAATAGCTCAGCTCCGCCAGTACTAGCCATCCATCCTCAGGAATAAAGCCACGTAACATCACCGACATTACCCGCTCAAGCCATATGTGCCAATCATGACTCTTGAGACCAAATATTTTTAATTTTTCAAGACTCGCTCCCCTCTTTAGATTTGCTGCATACCCATCGGGGAACATCAAGTGCATTTGTACCCACAATATAATTTCCCTCATAGCTGGCCTTCCAAGATTGAACAAGGCCTTTGGCTTCGACCACTTGTGCTTTCCTTTGCCTTCTCGCATGTTTTGTAATGGTCTATGACATAGTGTCTCTTGATCGACTCTAGCCTTAGGATTATCCTTTGTCTTCCCATCTATGCCGAACAATGTACCAAAAATAGCCTCTCCGGTATTCTTTTCAGTGTGCATCATGTCGATGTTGTGTGGAAGAAGGAGGTCTTTGAAGTAAGGCAGATCCCAAAAGCATGGCTTGTGAGTCCAGGCATGTTCTGAATTATACCCCTTGAAATACCCTGGACGCTTTGGATCAGGCTCAAGGGCGTCTAACTGATCCATGATCTGTTGGCCTGTCAATGCAGGTGGTGCCAAGGTTTTGGAAACTCTTTGGTAAATTTCTTCTTGTATTTTCTGAACTGATGTTGAGGATCCAGGAACTATCTATGCAAGTCAAAGCAAGAATACTTCCCACCCGCCTGCAACCAATGAAACTGAAGAGCTCCCTTGCACAAGGGGCACGGGAACCTTCCATGCACACACCATCCAGAGAATAGCGCATACGCCGGCAAGTCATGCATCGAGTACATGTACCACACATGCATTTTGAATTTTTCTTTTCTAGCGGCATCGTATGTCTTGACCCCATTATCCCAAACTTCTTGCAATTCATCCTTAAGTTGCTACATGTACACATTCATATTCTTCCCCGGATAGTTGGGACCTGGAATTATCAACGTCGGGAATATGTTCTTTCTTTGCATAATCTAACCCGGGGGGGTGAGTGGAATGACAAATACAGGCCAACTACTCTATTGGGTTGCCGTCATGCCGAAGGGATTGAACCCATCCATGGTGACGCACACTCGAGGATTCCTTGGATCTGCCTCTTTATCCGGATGTAATCCAGCGAAATGTTTCCACGCTTCCCCATTGATGTCTATGCACGCTTCTATTCTTGTAAACTACGATGTGCCTCCAAGCGCACAAGTTTGTAGGACAACATCAATTTCCCTCAAGTGGATGACCTAAGGTTTATCGAACTAAGGGAAGTAGAGGTTAAAGATGGTCTCTCTCAAGTAACCCTGCAATTAAGAAACAAGAAGTCTCTTGTGTCCCCAACACACCTAATACAATGGTAAATTGTATAGGTGCACTCGTTCAGCGAAGAGATGGTAAAATATGGGTGATAGGTGTGGCAAAGCAAGGTAATATAAATCTGTAGTAAAAATTACACCAAGGTAGCAAGTGACAAAAGTGAGCATAAACGGTGTAACAATGGTGAGAAACAAGGCCTAGGCTTCATAGTTTCACTAGCGGCAACTACAAACAACATTAACATAGTCTAATCACATGATATTTCCACTAAAACATGCAATGGAGACGTACACATAGGTCATTTGTTTGGGATCAGGAGAGCACAAGAATTATGTAGGGCTGCAAAAGCACACCTCATAGCTCGTAGTTCTCATCTATGGATTTCCCAGTGTCACCGTGGCCATCCAAAGAGAGTACCACAATCACCACAACATATCTCAAGGATAGTCAAAGACAAGCACCAAGAGACTCTCAATCTTCAATCAATTCACAAAAGAGGAAATTACTCATGAAAATATTCTTCTAATCCATGTCCAATAGACCGCTATCACCATGGTCTCGGGGATTATACTAGATAAGATCAAGTGAGTACATCAATTCAATACATTGAAGAAGGCGAAACATCATGGGATCACCCTAGATTAACATAGCCCATGATCAGAATCAAGATCACATCATGGGAGAGAGAATTAACCACATAGCTACTGTAGAAGACCTCAGCCCCGAGGAGGAACTACTCCCGCTTCATGGAGGGAGGAAGCAACATCGATGGAGATGAATCCGGGGCACTTCCATGTCCCGGCTGGGTGCCGACACAGGAATTCTGGTCCCCCAAAACTTGTTGGCGATGGCGGTGGAGATCGGAATTGCTTCTGGAGAAAAGGGTTCCAGAATCAGTGTTTCCTCCACGGGGGTAAAAATAGGAGCCAAGGTAGGGCACCAGAGGGGGTGGGCCCCAGCCATGCGGCCTCCTCGCGCGACGAGGGGCAAGCCGCGCCACCAAATCGCCTGGAGGCCTAGTGGCCCCCTCTGGCCCTCCTTCGGCCGTTTGGAGTCTTCTGGAACGCTGATTTTTTATACATTTTTTGTGGAATTTTTTGGGCACTGTAAATATGGGTATACACCTACAATTCATAGACATCAGCAGGCAGAAACTGGCACTGGGTGCATTGAGTTAGTAGGTTAGTCCAAATATGTTGAAAAAGGTATGAAAGTGTACAAAACACATAGCAATATCACCCAAAACTTGCGTGGAGCAAGCAAAAATTATAGATACGTTTGGGATGTATCAACATCCCCAAGCTTAATTCCTGCTGGTCCTCGAGTAGGTAAATGATAAAAGCCTTATTTCTGTGGTGACATGCTAACACACATATAAGAACTTCAAAGTGAAGCTAGGAAGATATGCAATTCAAGTCAAGACAATAACAAACAAGAGTCTATATCTAGTATTGAAACTAGCAAAGTAAGAACATAAAGGTGCAAGAGCTCTCGCTGTCCGTGACTCAAATGTCTCCAAATGGTGTTTGCGAGCAAGAAGTGGGAGATGGGTTTAGAGCTTAAAAATATTATATAGTTTAATTGAGAACTCAATCTACTAAAACTTCACACTTGGTCTCCTTCGGAATCTTATTTTGACTCATCCCCAGACCACTAGTGAGGCACAAGTCAAAATGATCCTCTCCCTTTCGACTTTGAGCGCTCATGCAATGGATGAGAGCAAGCAATATATGTTGGCACTTAGGATGGCAAAGAGAATAATGATGGGGAAGGAAGACAAAAAAGTGTGAAAGACGCACATCAATGAGGACAACCATAGGTGCGAGAAAGCCAAATGATCGATATGATTTGAGAAGTAGTGATTGCCAGGGAACAGAGGTACATATGAGCTAAGGTACGCTCTCCAATGGAACCAGTGGGGGTGCATCAAACTTGCTTTCTCATGAAGACCTAGAGCTCATTTTAGGAGGCTCATCATTGGAATATACAAGCCAAGTTCTATAGTGTAAGGGTCCCCACATAGTTATGCATGAATGATAATCTCTATGGAGTACGAGTGTGGATCTTTCAAAAGGAATAGTAGTGTTGCCCCCTTCTCTCTCTTTTTTCTTTTTTTCTTATTTTTACTTTTTATTTCTGTGGCCTCTTTGGCTCATTCTATTTATCTCTCATTTTTCCTCTTTGGGATCTTTTCATGTGTCCTCTTTTGGGATCTTTTAATTTGTCCTCTTTGGTATCTTTTCCTCACTTAAGGGAAACACTCTATGTTTTACAAGAATAAAAAGAAGATCTTCACACTTTATAAGAAGTGCTCAACATAAAGACAAATGAAAATTATCATGATGTATGCAAATGTATGCCTTTGCGAGTGTAGCAAGATATGCAATGAAACTAGCGCGTCATGTAGCAATAATAAGGGCAAGGCCCAACTAGCATGCGGCTCCTCGATCAAGCAAAAACATGTATGACATGAAGATCAAGTCATGATATGGTGGATGTTGCATGGCAATGTATCTCGGAAAGGCTATGGAAATTCCTTAATAGGTAGGTATGGTGGCTGTTTTGAGGAAGGATATAATGAGGCTTATGATGACAAAGTGTATCATGCCAAGGGTTTGGATGCACCGGCGAAGTATGCACAACTCTTAAGATCAGAAAGGGCAATGCACGGTACCGAAGAGACTAGGAAAATATGGATGGTGGAAGTGCCAACAATCCAATACTCACATTAGTCCGAGGAACTCATGCACTTATTATCGGTAAATCTCTATCTAGTCAGGAGATTCACAAAGAGACAAGTACCCCAAGGAGGAGTGTTTGGGGGTTTGGTTATCCTTCTGCATCCTCGACCCATGATAACGTGAGGGTACTCTATATATTCCAACCCCTCCAGAGGTTAGCAATCCATCTAGTAGCTAGAGTTCTCAACTATTTTTTTTGTTTTCGAAAATATACATGGATTTCCCAAAATATGACACCTATCACTAATAGTCTCAACCTCTTGACACCAAAAGTCCAAACATTACTCAAATCAATACCTCAAAACTGTTGCAAGTTAGTACTACACTTAAATAGCAACATCAATTACCTACTCATGCAAGACGCACAACTAAGTGCAACTAGCCAACTCTATAAAAAAGATAAACATGACAACTCAAGAGAGTTCCAAAAGCATCCTAAATAAAAGATCTTAAAAAAATAAAGCATGAAGACTAAGAGCTAAACGTGATAGCAGCTATGAAAAGATAAAGAACACACAAAAAGATAAGCATGAAAACGTATGTTGTGTTCTAGGGTGGAGTGGAGCGTGTTTCTCTCCCAAACAAAGAAGGCCAGGGTCCAACTTGTTATGAACAGCAAGAAAAACTAAAACAAACTAAAAATTAAAGAGCGGGACGCTCCAAGCATAGCACATAACATATGAAGTGATAGAAATATAGCATGGGGAAGGACGAAATAATGATTATTGATGGAGAAGGGGATGCACGGGGGCATCCCCAAGCTTAGACGCTTGAGTCTCCTTGAATATTTATTGAGGGTGCATGGGGGCATCCCCAAGCTTGAGCGCTTGACACTCCTGGATCTTCTTTAACCATCTTCCATCGCATACTTGAAAACTCCCTTCATACGAAACTCATCATAAGCTGATTAGAGTGGTTAGTACCCATAATAAAATAATTTTTCTCCACTAGAAATAAAGATTTTCATGAAGAGCTAATGTTTCTCAATATTACCAAAAAGTTTTTGCAAATAAAAAGCAAGCTTAAGATTTGCAAAACGATGAAAACACAAAACGTGGTAGAATCTGTGACAAACAGACTAGCAGGTAGTAAATTAACTTCTTCAGGGCACTTCTGCAACTCAAATCAAAAAACTCAGAACAGATGCCAGAAAGCTAATTGTATAATGCATATTGGCAAAAACATTGAGATCAAAAAGATGATCTGGTGATTTTTGGTGATTTTTTTCCGTCAAGCAGACATAATCTGTTTCTGCACAACTTGTCAAAACTTTTGAACTTTCTTGCAATCGGAGGCTAAAACTTGGCACAAAGCTTAAAATTAAAGATACAACGATGTTGCTACAGTAGTAGCACACATCAAGACCACTAAAAATTGAAAGTAAAAAACTCAAAGTAAAGATAAAAAGGGTTGTCTCCTTAGAGCTCTTTCTTTATGGTCATAAAGATAGGCTTAAGATTTTAATGATGCTCTCGTAGGAATAAGAGTTGTAGAACAAAAGAGAGCATCAAGAAGCAAGTACCAAACACATTTAAGTCTAACATGCTTCCTATGCATAGGAATATTGCAATAGAATAATTCATTGAAGCACAAAGTAATAAGCATAGGAAGGCAAAACAAGTGCAACTTCAAAAGCTTCAACATAAAGAGAGGGACCTTGATATTACTGAAATATCTATAAGCATATGTTCCCTTCTCATAATAATTTTCAGTGGGATAATGAATAAACTCAACAATATAACTATCACATAAGGTATTATTTCCATGATCCAAAAGCATAAAAGTATCATTACTCTTCTTATAAGCAAAATCTTTCTTATTAGGAATACTGAGAGTGAAGCAATCATTGTCATCATGGTAATCATCATATTTAGGAAGCATAACATCATCAAAGCAATTTTTCTCCTCAAAAGTTGGTGGACTAAAAGTGCCATGTTCATCAAACCCGTCATCCCCAAGCTTAGAGCTTTCCATGTCATTAGCAAAATTGATATTCAAAGAATGCATAGAAATAACATTGCCACCATCATAATTGTTATGCAAATAATAAAGTTCCATAGGTTTTTAAATTTTCTCCTCAAACACTTTATGTACTAGTTCAAGATCAATTTTATAAAGCTCTCTCATATTTTTGTTGTTTTCCATTAAGCCTAACTAGTGAAATAAAATCAAGAAACAAAAAGATATAATTGCAAGATCTAAAGATATACCTTCAAGCACTCACCTCCCCGCCAATGGTGCCAGAAATAGCTTGATGTCTACGCATGCTTCTATTCTTGTAGACTACGTTGGGCCTCCAAGCGCAGAGGTTTGTAGGATAGAACCTATTTCCCTCAAGTGGATGACCTAAGGTTTATCGAACTCAGGTAAGTAGATGTTGAAGATGGTCTCTCTCAAGCAACCCTGCAATTAAGAAACAAGAAGTCTCTTGTGTCCCCAACACACCTAATACAATGGTAAATTGTATAGGTGCACTAGTTCAGCGAAGAGATGGTAAAATATGGGTGATAGGTGTGGAAAAGCAATGTAATATAAATCTGTAATAAAAATTACAGCAAGGTAGCAAGTGAAAAAAGTGAGCATAAACGGTGAAACAATGGTGAGAAACAAGGCCTAGGCTTCATAGTTTCACTAGTGGCAACTCCCAACAACATTAGCATAGTCTAATCACATGATATTTCCACTAAAACATGCAATGGAGACATACTCAGAGGTCATTCCTTTGTGATCAAGAGAGGACGAGAATTATGTAGGGCTACAAAAGCACACCTCAAAGCTCGTAGTTCTCATCTATGGATTTCCCAATGTCACCGCGGCCATCCAAAGAGTGTACCACAATCACCACAACACATCTCAAGGATAGTCAAAGACAAGCACCAAGAGACTCTCTATCTTCAATCAATTCACAAAAGAGGAAATAACTCATGAAAATATTGTTCTAATCCATGTCCAATAGACTGCTATCACCATGGTCTCGGGGATTATACTAGAGAAGATCAAGTGAGTACATCAATCCAATACATTGAAGAAGGGGAAACATCATGGGATCACCCTATATTAACATAGCCCATGATCACAATCAAGATCACATCATGGGAGAGAGAATTAACCACATAGCTACTGTAGAAGACCTCAGCCCCGAGGAGGAACTACTCCCGCTTCATGGAGGGAGGAAGCAACATCGATGGAGATGAATCCGGGGGCACTTCCCCGTCCCGGCAGGGTGCCGACATAGGAATTCTGGTCCCCTGAAACTTGTTGGCGATGGCGGCGGAGATCGGAATTGCTTCTGGAGAAAAGGGTTCTGGAATCAGGGTTTCCTCCACGGGGGTAAAAATAGGAGCCAAGGTAGGGCACCAGCGGGGTGGGCCCCACGCAGGCGGCCTCCTCGCGCGACCAGGGTGCAGGCCGCGCCACCAGGTCATCTGGAGGACTGGTGGCCCCCTCTGGCCCTCCTTCGGCCGTTTGGAGTCTTCCGGAACGCTGATTTTTTACATATTTTTTGTGGAATTTTGCGGGCACTGTAAATATGGGTACAAACCTGCAATTCACAAACATCAGTAGACAAAAACTGGCACTAGTTGCACTGAGTTAGTAGGTTAGTCCAAATATCTTGAAAAAGGTATGAAGGTGTACAAAACACATAGCAATATCACCCAAACTTGCATGGACCAAGCAGAAATTATAGATTCGTCTGGGACTTATCACCCATCCGATGTGTGTACCGCCATCTTATTCCCATCCGCATCTAGTTCGGTTCTTTTTCCCAATTTGTGCCATATCATCTGTCTGGCTGTCTCTTAGACCATGAAAAGAGTTGAAGCCTTGGTATGATTGGCATATACCTAAGAACACTAACTGTGATTTTGGTCTGCCTCTTCTCACCCATACTGTTGTCTACCACAAGATACCTGCAAGACTCGCAATTGGGACAATAGTCCAAGTCTACATACTCCTTTCTAAATAAGACACATCCTTTCTCAAAGGCATCTATCTTCTCATAGGGCATCTTAAGTACACGAAGTATATTGTCTGACTGGTACATGATTTTAGGCATGACATGGCCTTTGGGTAGAAAGCGTCCAAATAGTGTCATCATCGCGTCGTAGCACTCTCTTCCCAAGTTGAACCAAGCCTTCAGAGCCAATACTTGTGCAATGGCATCCAACTGACAAATCTTAGTGTGCTAGTGGAGAGGACGTTTTGAAGACTCTAACATTTCATAGAAGGCCTTTGCAGATTCCTCCATCTCTTCGTCCGAATCCCGAGCATCATCAAAGTCTTGCACCATGTCTTCAATCCCGGTACCATGCTCATCGGTGCGACGACGAACCACCTCAGCTCTGGTGCGTTGTATAGACTCACCATGAAATGTCCACACCGTATAATTAGTCTTAAAACCCCTCCTCTGCAGGTGTTTAATCATTACAACCTTTGTCCTCTTTTTATAGTTGTCACACTATGGACAGGGCCACCAGTTTGTTTCCTGGCCATTGTCAAATGCAGCTTTCACAAATCCTTGGTTTTTAGAAACCATTCTTTCGTCATCTCTTTCTAACTAGGGTGACCGGTGTACATCCACGCATGATCACTCATCTTGCCTAGCTACTAAACACACAAGAAATACACACACACACACACACACACACACACACATATATATATAATTCAGCATACATGTTCAGCAGTTAATCAAGTTCGCCAGTTTTATTACGTCCATGCAACCTACACGCTAATAGGTAAAGATAGGTCCTAATCCCACCCGAGTATGTGTAGATTGGGTTTGTTTTCCCATGCTCTGCTCCAGATCCAACACAAAATTTCGGCAGCACCTCCCCGCTATTCTCCTAATACATGTCTCGACAATAAACAAAGAGGATGTGTATTCGGAGAATAACAGGGAGGCACTGACGAAATTCTGCATCCGATCCGGAACAAAGCATATGGGAAAATGAACCCAATCTACACATACTCGGTCTGTCCATGGATAACGTTGGACAATTCGTAAGAATCGCGGTTATAAATATATGCAAATGCATGCATGTTTATAACTGTAACCCTTTCGAATGGGAGCCGCATACTGGTCATGCATACTGATAATTTAATGTACCTATATCTAGGAAGTTTCATGTATAGACCGGCCCAGAGAAAATTAAGGTGCGAGGAGGAGATGTCATTTGTACTCACCCATGAACGCAAGGGTGGAGCTCGTCGAAGGCACGGGGAGGTCTTCGAATAGCAGACGAGACAACTGCACATGTAAATCCATCGGATCAACACAAATATTTTGTGTTCATTAATAAAATCTAAAAATATATGACCTAACACAAATATATGACCTATATAGATGTCATCTAGGGTTCCATCGATGTCGAGGAACCCCTAACTGTCTCGTCCCTGGCTCCCTTAGATATGGCGATGCACGGTCGAAGGGTCAACACACCAACTCTTCCAGTTTCAGAGACCTCTCTTCTCTACCTGTCCTATCCTCTCCGAGCATTCTCCTAGTGAGGTCCATGGCCGGCGGCCTCTGGAAGGCTGAATATCACCTTTTCGGTCAATAAGAGGCCGAAGAGGTGTCGGGGGTCGGGGGTTGGGGGTTAGTGGCGTCGGGGGCGGCGTATTTTCAACTGCACAGAGTTTTGTGCCGGGGTGTTGTCAGGATGTCGTGTCGGGGTGTCAGGCAATGTGCCGGGGTGTCGAGGCATCGGGGCATCGTTCCGGGGTGTCGGGGCGTTGTGCCGTGGTTTCGGGGCGTCGTGTCGGGGTGTTGGGATGTCACCTTCTTCTTCGTCTTCCTTCTATTCTTTTTACCTCTTCTTCTTCTTCTTCTTCTTCTTCTTCTTCTTCTTCTTCTTCCTTCTTTTCCTTTCCTCTTGTTTCTTCTTCTCCTCTCTCCTCTTTTTCTTCTTCTTCTTCTTCTTCTTCTTCTTCTTCTTGTTCTTGTTCTTCTTCTTTCTCCTCCTCCTCCTCGTCCTCTTCTTCTTCTTCTTCTTCTTCTTCTTCTCCTTCTTCTTCTCCTTCTTCTTTTCCTTCTTCTTCTTCTAATTCTTTTCTTCTTTTATTTTTTTCTTTTTCATTTTTTCCTTATTTTTCCTTCTAACCTAACTAACTAACCTAATTGACCTAATAAACTAACTTAATAAACAAATAATATTAACCTTATTAGCCTAATAAACTAATAAAACTAACCTAATTATAAACTAACTAAATTAACGGAAATAAAAAAACATAAAAAATGGAAAAAAGGGGCAGCCGGCGGTGGTACTCACGTACGGGGGCGACGGAGTGGCGTGGGTGGCGGTGGACGGGGGTGGCGGGGCGGCGTTGGTGGCGGTGGACGGGGGTGGCACGGGGACGCCGGGGCGGCTGTGCTTGCCAGGCGGTGGGAGGTAGGGGTAGGGGCGCCGCGGCATGGGGCGACGGTGATGGTGGTGGGCAGGAGCACACGGTCGTTGGGACGGCGAGGGGCAGAGGCGGCAGGGGCGGCCGGGCGGCGGGGCAGCGATGGAGCGGGGCGGTGCAGCGGGGGTTAGAACCAGAGAGAATGAAAGAGAGAAAGAAGGAGAGAGGGTGGCTGTTGACGATTTTAGGTATAAGGCAGCTTCGTCGTCTGCTGGCGGACGGCAAAGAGCCCGAGGCAGACGGCAAAGAGCGTGTATATGGGCCCGCCACCCCCCACAGGACCTGTGGGGCCCAGGTTGGGTATTTCCCGTCTCCCTTTGGGCTCTTTGCCGTCCGCTGGCTAACGGAAAATCCCTATGGGGCCCAGGTGGGCTCTTTGTCGTCTGCCTTAGGGATCTTGTCGTCAGCTGGCTGGCGACAAAAACCTGGCAGATGGCAAACAGAGTCTTTGTCGTCAGCCTTCCCTTTGCCGTCCGGTCTTGCACAGCTGACGTCACAGACTTTCTATGTAGTCTGCCAGCCCACGGCAAAGAGCTGGCTGATGGTAAATTGTGGAATTCTTGTAGTGGTTGTCGGGGAGCAACAACGTGGGGTTAATATTTCCGTGTATGCTTGTTTTCTTCTATCACTAAGTAGATTTTATTTTTCTGTTTCTGTTTTCTTGTTTTATTTCTTTAGTTGTGGGTGAAACAAACAAACAAAATTAAAAATTTAAAACGCAATAAAATTACTTGCCTTTATAAGAGAAGCGATTGGAAAGTTGTGCATTGGAGAAATGAGGGTCGACCTTGAACACTTGTGTTCATGCTCATGGAAACAATGTAAAGAAATTCATGGAAGTTTCTCATAAAAATAATTATCTCCTTGAAAATACCACTGTACCATAAAAATAATGTTCATGATGCTCTTTTTCATGTTTCGTCTACAATCTTTATGTGAACATCAATGAAATCATCGTGCCTAGCTGAAAGGCATTAAAGAAAAGCGCTTGTTGGGAGACAACCTAATACTTTTCCTTTATGGTCTTATGTTTTCAATCACAGTTTGCTAACATGAAAGAATTGCTAGGAAAGATTTTTAATAAGTAAACCACTCTAGTAAATAGGATGGCTGCTAAACCGGATTCTTTACCTATTGGGAATCATGATGAAGACCTTAAAATGATTGGTACTTGTCCTATTGAATCTTTGTTTAGTTCTCTGAATATTAATGATAAAGGGACTGGGTATGAGTCAACTTTAGTTAAGGAGCGTCCCGTTTGCTTGGAGGGTGATGATCCTAATGATAATATCTAAAAAAGTGGGTTTGGAGAGGTCAAAACTTTAACTAGTGATGTGCCCACTATCTTGTATTACAAGGACTTTAATTACGATAGTTCATATTTAGTAGAACTTATTTGGTTTCTTCAATCCATTATTAGCTCACCCAATGCTTATGAACAAAATAAGCCTTTTACTCAACATGTAGTAGAAGCTATAGTAAAAGCTTATGATGAGAAACTTGAGCTTGAAGTTTCTATTCCTAGAAAGTTGCATGAGGAGTGGGAACCTACTATCAGAATTAAGATAAATAAATATGAATGTAATGATTTGTGTGACCTTGGTGTTAGTGGTTCAACTATACCTAAAGCTTTATGTTATGTGCTCGATCTCACTAAAATTGAAGAATGTTCCCTTAACTTGCATCTTACGGATTCTACCATAAAAAACCCTGAGGTAGAATTAATGATGTGCTTATCATTGAAAATAAAAATTATGTGCCTGTATATTTTATTGTGCTTGATATTGATTGCAATCCTACTTTTCCTATTATACTTGGAAAACCTTTCCTACGAACTATAGGTGCAATCATTAATATGAAAGAGGGAAATATAAGGTTCCAACTCCCATTAAAGAAAGGGATGGAACACTTACCTAGAAAAAGAATCAAACCACCTTATGAATCCATCATTAGGGTCACCTATGGATTAAATTTCAAGGATGGCAACACTTGAAACTATGCAATATGCCTAGCTAGGGGCGTAAAACAATAACAATGTTTGGGAGGCAACCCAATAGTTATCTTTAAATTTTCCTTCACTTTATGTTAGTGTGTGATAGCATGATTATTTACTATGTAATAATTGTGTTTTTATGTTAGTAAAGCCTTTGGGATGATTTCCATGATGAGTAGAATTGATATGGTGCAAAAACAAAAACTTTGACGCCAAGTGCAGAATTTCTCTAATTTTACTGGAACATATTTTTAAGTTGAATGTTTTATACAATACTTATATACAAATTACTTAGGTCTTCCTAATTGTTCAGAATTTTTGGAGTTGCAACAGTATGGCAATTAAATATATTACTACAGACTATTCTATTTTAAAAAGATTTTGTTTTTGCATGCATAATTTGCTTGTTTTGATTATGCTATGGATAATATCGGGGGTCATAAGAGATGGAGAAGTTAGAATAGAGTATCTTATGCTAAAATAAAATAGGAATCAATTTATATTAGTACCTAAAAGTGTTTATTATGTTGCCTATATTAACAGATCTCATGAAGTTTTGTTGAGTTTTGTGTGATTGAAGTTTTCAAGTTTTGGGTATAATCTCCATGGACAAAGGAATGATAAGTGACAAGACCCTAAGCTTGGTGATGACCAAGGCACCCAAGGTAATATTATAGGAAGACTCAAGAGTCTAAGCTTGTTGATATCCTGGGAAGGCATCCCCTCTTTCGTCTCAATCCATCGGTATGTTACTTGGAGCTACATTTTTATTCGTCACAGGATATGAGTTTTGCTTGGAGCGTCGTTTACTTTTGTTTACTTCTACTTTCAGTTTGACACAATCATTATTTATGAACACACCTATTTGAGAGAGATAGACCATCATCATGATTTGTTAGAATACTCTATGTGCTTCACTTATATCTTTTGAGCTTAGCAATTGCTCTAGTACTTCACAAATTATATCTTTTTGAGCACGATGGTGTGTAGATTTTATAAAAGCAACATGCTCTAGTTCTTCACTTATATTTGTTTGAGAGTTAGTAAATAGTGACATTAATTTGCATGGGTCATAAGACTAGATCAAATATAATGAGTGCTCACTAAGTGATCATTAAAACCATCATGTAGCACATATAGAGAAATTGTGGTTAATGATATTGATATGGTGATATGAAAAGTGTGAGTGTATAATCATTAATTATGAGAGGTGTTAATATTAATAGATGTTAAAACTTCTAGAACATCTGAAAAATTAAAAGGGCATGGTGATGATTTGTGAGTATTTCTATTCCTCGTCGAAAACCACGTGTTGTTTTGAGTCGGAGTCGCGCGATGGTTAATTCCTACCAACCCTCTCCCCCGGGGCATGCGATTAGTACTTAGATTTCTGATAAGACTAATAAAATTTTGCAATAAGTATATGAGTTATTTATGACTAATGTGGCACCATGGGCATACGCAATCTCACCTCCTCATATTTGCTAGCCTCTCCAGTACCGTGCATAGCACATTCTCACCTCGAGGATTGGTGCAACATTGACCGGTGCATCCAAACCCCGTGACATGATATGCTCTGTTGCACATAAGCCTTATTATTTCCTCCTCAAAACAGCCACCATACCTACCTATTATGGAATTTCCATAGCCGTTCCGAGATATATTGCCAGACAAATTCCATCATGACTTCACATGACTAGTTCACTCATCATCATATTGCTTTGCATGATCATATAGACGTGACATAGTATTTGTGGAAAAGCCATTGTTCATATATAATAGCATTTGTGCCAAAGCCACCAAATATCATATGCTGAATACATGTCACGC
The DNA here is from genome assembly GCF_904849725.1 of Hordeum vulgare subsp. vulgare. NCBI lineage: Eukaryota > Viridiplantae > Streptophyta > Magnoliopsida > Poales > Poaceae > Hordeum > Hordeum vulgare. The sequence goes on from NC_058520.1 coordinate 472,571,702, forward strand.
TAGATCATTGCACATCCTGGTACACTGCCAGAGGCATTCATATTGGAGTCATGTTGCTTCATTCGTCATATCAAGTTATCCATGAGTTGTAAGTAAGTAAAAGTGTGCTGATCGTCATTTTTAGAGCATTGTACCAGTGAGGAAATAAATATGGGGGAGGCCAGATGAGCCCACCATAAAAAATGAATGGGAGAAAAAGAAAGAAGGGACTTTGCTACTATCCTTTACCACACTTGTGCCTCAAAGTGGCACCATGTTCATCATGTAGGGAGACTCATGTTATATCATTCATATGCTAGTGGGAATCAAAACTTTTATAAAATTTACTTGTATTCTCCGATAACGGGCTTCCTCAAATGCCCGAGGTCTTAACGAGCAATCAAGTTGGATGCACACCACACCTAGCTTCAGTGGAGCTTTCATACACTTATAGCTCTAGTGCATCATTTACATGGTAATCACTACTCCTTGTATCAGTATCTATCAATGGGTTTCTCCATAACCCGTTGGTATGCCTAGTTGATACGAGACTATCTTCTCCACTTTTCAACCCCTTTGAAACCTACCACATTACTCTATTCCACCTATATGCTACGTCCAATGGTTCACGCTCATGTATTGCGTGAAGAATAAAAAGTTGATGCATATTAAAATGTACGATTCAATTGCGTGACTTGGGCACTGTGGTGCTTGACACTTGTAGTTATGTGGTGAGGATGGATCCATGCCTTGCTAATATAATAAAGATGGAAAGGGTTGAAACAATCTTTGGGGATCGTACACTTTGGAAAATTAATTGATTTGATGCTTATACTTATAAATATTGTTGTGTTAAAAATTGTTAATTCTTCGTTTCTCATTGAGAATACATGCATAAGAATACATCATGGATAGCATGTCACATGAAAAATTCTATTTTTATCATTCACCTACTTGAGGACGAGAAGGAATTAAGATTGGTGATGCTTGATACGTCTCCAATGTATCTATAATTTTTATTGTTCCATGCTATTATATTATCATTTTAGAACACTTTTTATGAACTTATCTACCAATTTACATTATTTATTAGCACTAACCCGTTGACCTAGTGCCCAGTGCGAGTTGCTGTTTTCTACATCTTTTTCCACTTTTCAGGTTCCAGTACCAAACAAAGCCCAATTTATGTGAAACTTTTCGTGAATTTTCTAGACCAAAACAAGACTGTCGAGCATAGGAAGAAGGCCGGAGGGTGCACGAGGCCCCCACAAGCCATCAAAGCATGACCTCGGGGGTTGATGGCTTGTAGCCGACGCATGGCTCTCCCGACCCCTTCTCTTGCTTATAAATTCTTTTTTACCATAAAACCTTCGGTGGAGGTCCCGAACCATGTTTTACGCTGCTGCAAGTCTCTGTTCCAACGGGAGGCCATCTAGACCTCCGTTCTGGCACTCTGCTGGAGGGGGGATCGATCATGGAGGGCTTCTTCATCAACCTTGCTGCCCTCATGATGATGTGTGAGTAGTTCACCACAGACCTAGAGGTCCATAGTAGTACCTATATGGCTTTCCCTCTATCTTTGATCTTCGATACAATGATCATCGCATCTTCACTTTGATCCATATGATGTAACTCTTTTGTACGGTGCGTTTGTTGGGATCTAATGAATTGTTGGTTTATGTTCAGATTATTCATGATAAATATTTGACTCCCCTCTGATATATAATATGATTTTTATGTGCATGATTATGATAGCTTCGTAATTCTCTACGATATATTGAAACAGTTTGGTGATAACCCACAAGTGTAGGGGATCGCAACAGTCTTCGTGGGTAAGTTAACTCAATTTATTGATTCGACACAAGGGGAGCCAAAGAATATTTATAAGCTTTAAAAGTTGAGTTGTCAATTCAATCGCACCTCAAAAGATACTTGCTTGGAAACGAAATATTAGTAGCAACGGTGATATGGAAGTGATGGTGGCAACGGATATAATAACGACAAAGCAAGGAAAGTAAAACAGCGGAAGTAAAACTACTTGTGACCAGCAGGATTAAAACACTATAGGCTAAGGAGATGGATGGTTGGTCATGGATGAGAGATATCATGTATTTAACTTGGGGCAAGGCACATAGAAAATTAATGATCATCTAGGAATATATCAAACGTTAGGCATGTATCCCGAGGTAGTCATACGTGCTTGCACTAAGAACTAGCACACCATCTTTTGTCCTACCATCCCGCTATTAACGGGGCCAAATGGAACTTATGGATATTAAGGTGCTCCTGGCAAAGAGTGTCGGAACAAAGCATTAACAATCAATGGATACATGGAATCCTTAAACTATAGCCCATCCCCTTGTTGGGGAACGTTTCATGGGAAGCAAAAAAATTTCTATGTACACGAAGACCTATCATGGTGATGTTCATCTATGAGGGGAGATTAGATACACATACCCTTGTAGATCGCTAAGCTGGAAGCGTTTAAGAAACACGGTTGATGTAGTGGTACAGCTTCGTGATTCAAATCACCGTCGTCCCATGATCCTTCTGATCTAGCGCCCAACGGACGGCACCTCCGCGTTCAGCACACGTACAACTCGATGAAGATCTCGGCCTTCTTGATCCAGCAAGAGAGACAGAGAAGTAGATGAGTTCTCCGGCAGCGTGACGGCGCACCGGTGGTGGTGAAGATCTACTCCTGCAGGACTCCGCCCGAGCTCCGCAGAAATCCGATCTAGAGGAAGAACTACGTGGTATAGGTTTGAGTTGCATGTGGCAAAGTTGTGTCTCAAAAGCCCTAAAACCACCAATATATATAGGAGCAGGGGAGGGGCTAGCCTTGGGGCTCAAGGGATCCCCAAGGGTGTCGGCTGCTACTTCTCAAACAACAACGCCAGAAATTGACACGTTGACAGAGATTGTGCTTGCGTTGGTTTTTCCCTTGAAGAGGAAAGGGTGATGCAGCACATGAGCAGTAAGTATTTCCCTCAGTTTGAGAACCAAGGTATCGATCCAGAAGGAGGGTCTCATCAAGTCTAGAGTACCTGCGCAAACACAAACAAGCTTGCACCCAACGCTTCAAAGGTGTTGTCAATCCCTTCAAGATTGTTTGCAAAGTGAGATCTGAAGGTGGAAAGTGCAACAAAGTAAAAAGTGTAAGGCTGAAAATATGGTGTGGAGTAGACCCTGGGGGCCATAGTGTTCACTAGAGGCTTCTCTCAAAATAGCAAATGTCACAGTGGGTGAACAAATTACTGTCGAGCAATTGATAGAACCGTACAAAGTCATGACGATATCTAAGGCAATGATCATAAGTATAGGCATCACGTCTGAGACAAGTAGACCGATACTTTCTGCATCTACTACTATTACTCCACACATCGACCGCTATCCAGCATGCATCTAGTGTATTGAGTTCATGACGAACAGAGTAACGCCTTAAGCAAGATGACATGATGTAGAGGGATAATCTCAAACCAATGATGAAAACCCCATCTTTTTACCCTTGATGGCAACAACACGATGCGTGCCTTGCTACCCCTTCTGACACTGGGTGAGGTCATCGCACGGTATGAACCCAAAACCAAGCACTTCTCCCATTGCAAGAATCATAGATCTAGTTGGCCAGACAAAACCCACAACTCAAAGAGAATTACGAGGATATGAAATCATGCATAAGAGAGATCAGAAGAAACTCAAATAAGATTCATAGATAATCTGATCATAAATCCACAATTCATCGGATCTCGACAAACACACCGCAAAAGAAGATTACATCAGATAGATCTCCATGAAGATCATGGAGAACTTTGTATTGAAGATCCAAGAGAGAGAAGAAGCCATCTAGTTACTAGCTATGGACCCATAAGTCTATGGTGAACTACTCACGCATCATCGGAGAGGTCGTGATGTTGATGAAGAAGTCCTCTGTATCCGAATCTCCCCTCCGGCAGGGCACCAGAACGTGCCCCAGATGGGATCTTGCGGAAACTGAAGCTTGCGGCGGCGGAAGAGTACTTTCGATGATCTCCTGATTTTTTAGGGATTTTTAGGGAATGTATAGGCGCAACCCCTAGGGCAGAGGGCGCCCAGGGGGCCCAAAAGCCTGTGGGCCGCTGGCCTCCCCCCTGGCCGCAGGGTGGGGGCTTGTGGGGCCCCTGAGGCTCCCCTGCCTTGGCTCTCAAGCTTCCCGATCTTCTTCCGTTCCAGAAAAAAAAATCTTTTCGGGGATTTTCTTTCGTTTGGACTCTGTTTCAAAATCTCCTCTGAAAGGGGTCAAAAACACGGAAAAAACAAGAACTGGCACTTGGCACTGAGTTAATAAGTTAGTCCCAAACAATATATAAAAGGAATGCATAACATCCAAAGTTTGACAAGATAATAGCATGAAACCATCAAAAATTATAGATACGTTGGAGACGTATCAAGCATCCCCAAGCTTAACTCCTGCTCGTCCTCGAGTAGGGAAGTGATAAAGAATGAATTTTTGATGTGGAATGCTACCTAGCATAGTTGTCCTTTGCAACTTCTTTCACGTGACATGAATGTTCAGATCCGTAAGATTCAAAACAATAGTTTGCTATTGAGATGAAAACAATAATACTTCAAGCAAACTAGCGAGGTAATCATGAAATTTCAAAATAACAAGGCCAAGGAAAGTTATCCCTACAAAATCATATAGTCTGGCTATGCTCCATCATCCTCACACAACTAATGTAAAGCATGCACAACCCCGGAATTGGCCAAGTAATTGTTTTCGCACTCTTACTTTCTCAAACCTTTTATAACTATCATGCAATACGTGAGCGCGAGCCATGGATATAGCACTATAGGTGGAATAGAGTGTGGTGGTGGTTATGAGACAAAAAAGGAGGAGATGGTCACATTGACTCGGCGTATCAAAGGGCTATGGGGATGCCCATTAATAGATATCAATGTGAATGAGTAGGGATTGCCATACAAGAGATGCACTAGAGCTATAAGCATGTGAAAGCTCAAAAGGATAACTAGTGGGTGTGCATCCAACTTGCTTGCTCACGAAGACCTAGGGGAATTTTGAGGAAGCCCATCATTGGAATATACAAGCCAAGTTATATAATGAAGATTCCCACTAGCATATGGTACTGACAAAGCGATAAGCTCTCAATCATGAAGAACATGGTGCTATTATGAAGCACAAGTGTGGAAAAAGATAGTAGCATTGTCCCTTCTCTCTTTTTCTCTCTTTTCTTTTTTTTTCATTTGGGCTCTTAGGCCTCTCTTTTTCCTCCCTTTTTTTGGGATCTTTGGCCTCTTTTTTTTTATTCCTCACATGGGACAATGCTCTAATAATGATGATCATCACACTTTTATTTACTCACAGCTCAAAAATCACAATGATGACTCCATAGGAAATGCCTCCGGCAGTGTACCCCGATGTGCAACGATCTAGCATGGTGTATGACGTTAAAACATCTCGCTAGCTATCTTACGATCATGCAATGGCAATATGAGAGTGACGGCACAAGTCATGAGACGGATGTAACATCCCAAATTTTGGATTGTTAATAAAATTATTAGATTGTTTGTTTGTTTGTTTGAGTGACTCAAACTTGAGTGAAATTTGAAACTTTTCAAAAACTTCTGAAGGAGAGGGAATAAAATGACTTTCCCCTTTTTCCGGTGAATTCAAATTCATCCATTTAAAATCAACGAGAGGAGATAGCATGACTTGTTCAACTATAAAGAATTTGAATGAAGGTGACATTTGAATTTCTTTCGATTTTTGTTTTGCAATTCTATTTTTTATCCACTCAAGAAATGCCAGGAATAAATTCTTGCCAACCAAGAAAGAGAGGAGGAACATGACCCTTCAAAAACCAGGGGCATTCATTGAAATATTTTGAGCCAAGAAAAAAACCAAAATTTAATTTGAGAAAATAATTGCAAAAAGAAATAATGCTTTTAGGGATTTTCTAGAAAAACATTTTTTTATGTTTTTATTTTGGCCATGGAAAAATGTCCATCATTTATATTTTATTTTTCTGATAATTTTAGTATATAGAAACTCTATATTCCGAATTTATTTGGTTTCCCTTTTATCATTTACTTTCCGGTTTTTGAAAATAGGAAAGAGATACCTTTTGATTGGAAATAGATCGCTGGCCTATTAAGACTCTCCAAATCTGGCCCGACAGGCTCATCTTCCTCCTCACGTTCTCCTTCCTCACGTCACAGGAAACTTCCATAGCCATGGTGAGAGGAATCTTCACCTTCCCGATCTCCTTGCTCCTTCGTTCTCCGAGCACCCCGAGCCCCTATAAATACTCCCCTCAACCTCCTCTCCCCATTTTCCCCGTAGCCCAGCCCCTCCCCTCGCCAGAACGCAGCCCCCACCTCGCCGGAGTTCGCCTCCAACAGGAACTCGCCGAAGCTCTTGCTGCTCCCTCCCGTCGCCCCCACGCCCCGCCGACGCCACGAACCTTCGGCCCGGGCCATCCTCCATCGCGTGGACCCCTCCACCGCCTCGGTCGGCCACCGGAGCAAGCTTCCCGCCGTCTTCTCCAACTCCGGCGACTAACTCCGGTGAGATTCACGAAATCCCGTATTGCAGTTTTTCCAAAAAATTGCAATCTTAGAAAATTCATATCTATTAGTCTAGAACTCCGAATTAGGTGATTCTTTTCGCATTGCATCAAAAAGTTTATGTAGTTTCTGTAGATATATAATTTGTCTATGTTTGGATTTATAAAATTTGAATTAGATCAGATTTGGTTTAAATATTGTTTTGCTTATTTTGGGAGTTTAAAATAGCTTTTAATTTAATTCTTTTTGCTGCTGTTTCCTAGTGAGCATATCTTTCAGTAGTTTAAGTTTCAATTTTTTTTAAATATTTTTACTTGGGGTTTTTACCAAAACAGATTATGTTTTAGTTCTTTATGGATTATGGCTATTTCTTTTTCTATAATTCTTTTTAAATTATTTTCTTTTATATTTCATAAAGTTTATGTTTAGTTTCTGTTAGTTAAACAGTAGGTTCTCAACAAGTTTTTATTTTTATTTTATTTGTTATCATGAAATCAATTCTAGTTCTCTAATAACTTGCAATTGGTTTCTTTACTGTTTCAACTCCCGTTTGGAAATACTTCCAAAATAGTTTTATGTAAAATACTTTATTTTTTCTTGGTTAAATTTATATCTTAGTTCTCTGTTATTTAATGTTTTATTTTCAGTTAGAACAAAAAAAAACTATTTAGTGTTTGATGTAGTAGAAGACTCCTAGTTTTAGTTGAAGTTTCTTTCAGATTCTTATTCGCTCTCTCTTTTGTTTTGATTGCTAGTGTTGAGTGCTTACATGAATGATATGGTTGTTATATAGATTTCATCGGAGAGTGACGAGTAGTCTATCAAGTTATTCCTCAAGAACGAAAATTCTTCTTCGTCAAGATCACCAGGCAAGTCATTTGATCATGTATCACCTATGTTTTATGCATCGTAGTTCTACCATCCTATGCCCAATTGCATGCTGAGTAGGTACTTGGAAATTATGGTTACATATTGTAGTATCATGTGGTAGGCACCCAACAACCCCGATACTTGGCCCGGGACGACAAATTTCATATTGCTATGCTTGAGTAGATGGGATTCTGGTTGAGAGTTTATCACGAGTGATGCGAGAATAATTTAATAACCAAGACCGGTTAAGTCAAGACTTTTCAAGACCTCGTGATGCAATGCAACTCTGGGTGAAGGACGATTGGTCGGCTCCCTGGAGAAACCAGTGGATGACCCGGGATGCTGGAGACGTGCCATCACATCTTGCGGAAAGCTTCACCTAGGCTCAAAGAGATGGATGGATATTTTCAAGACCCAAGGCTTACCTACGTAGCCACAAGTCATTTTGGGCTCTGGCTTAGTTGGACAACACGGCGACTCTGGACAGGCGGCGCCAGCAGATGTAGAAGAACGGTAGGATTTGGATGGGTACCGACAGGGATTCAGAGGGACCCGTTGAAAGGCCATGTTTTGATCATCCGGTCTTCAAACACCCTGAATTGCGAGGACATACATGGAGGCGATCAAATCTTGTGGGGAACGTGTGCAAAACTCTGCAGAGTACTCAAACCTAATCGATTAGCCATGTCCACGGTCATGGACAACTTGAGCCAAAGGAACTGAAGTTATCTGGAATTCTCAACACAAATTATTAATGATGTGGGTATTATTGAAAACACGGGTACGAGAATTGGTTGGTGGAACAATCTCGTTAGCAACCAAGAATGTAGTAATACTTTGCTTTTAGCCCTCTCTTGATGTAGGAGAAAACCTTGCTTTTCGCAAAAAAAACTTACAACCCAACCTGCCATATATGCATATAGTATAGGTGATATTTTACCCCCTCTCTTTTATGACTTGCCAGCATATTCAATATGCTGACCTACACGGCTGCAACGTCTTATGTTGCAGATATTTTCTTCCACGAGTAAGAGTACGATTCAGGGTTACGGTCTGCACTCAACTTGCTGTTGGTGTTTGTTGGGACTCCACTCCCTTGACTATTTCCGCTGAGATTTTAAGGTATATATCAGTTTTACGTTATTACATGTGATTGCACTTTGATATATACACTGATGTACTGTGTGTGCCAGCATACTGATCCAAGGATGGCACAGATACACAGAGGCTTGACTCGTTTTGAGTCGGGTCGCTACAGAAATGGTATCAGAGCACATGTTGACTGTAGGACGTGACCCTAGAAACTGGAAATCTCTTAGGAAAGGATCTCTCTAAAATTTATTTCCAAGAACATTCTTTACCTCTCATCTCTTCTGACTTCATCAAATGTTCTCTCTCACCTCCAATAGTTAGACAATACCCTTACCCGTTTGACCACATGAAGGATCAACCGACTCCCACTTCAAAGTAAAGAGGATTTGATCATGCAATTGAAGCATTGAAGCTACGCCAATTAAAGACTCTCAAGACCTGAAGAATTCAAAGATCCTGAAGCATTCGAATATTTATATGACCATTAGAAGTCCAAACCCCTGTTATATACCCACGTTAGTTACGATGATTTGTGAGCCGTCATTGGTGTGTGTTTTCCGACGGCCACAAATAAAACCTATTCTCAAAAATATTGTTTGTATTGTGTGTATCTCCCTCCCTCTCTTACTTGTCTCATCCGCAAAACCTCAACCCAACCAGATGGAGTATGAAGCTGGACTTCTCTCTGGACCAATGACCCAGCGGGAGGCTGAAATATGGATTCAGAACATGGAGAACCACTTCGGGAGCAACTTGATCTCAAGGAAGTATGAAGTGGAACACGTTCTCCAGTACTTTACCCAAAGTGCTGCTATCTGGTGGAAAATGCACCATGCCATACAAGGATTTAGTGGAGCAGAAACTTGGGACGAATTCAAGAACACTCTGTTAAGATCCCGACTTATTCAGAAGTGCTATGACAATCTGAAGGAGAAGACTTGTGCATGCAAGATCTGTGGACAAATAGGACACACCCAGGAAGAACACAAGGATGGATGCACTCATTGTGAAGAAAACCACCCAGCTGAGGAGTGCCCAAGTAGTTAGGTGACTTGTTTCCTTTGTGAAGGAGCCACCCACTACCCATCTCAATGTCACATTTACCCCAAGGTGCAACAAGTTGTCAAGCAGCAGAAAGATGCAATGAAGGAAACCCTCAAGAAGAAGATTCTAGAAGAACATGTGATGAATGAAAATATAGAAGACCCTGATGAACCAGGTCCGAGCAGATTTTTCTCCAATGCATGCTACTCGTGTGGAGAAGAAGGACATTATTCACAGGATTGCATGAAGGGAAGCCAAGAGTATCTGGGAAACTTCCCGATGGAAAAAAGTGGAGTTTGATCCACTTGAAATAGAAGAACTCGGCAAAATAATGGAGTCCGGAAAGAAGAAAAAGTACCCTCGGAAGAGCCAAATCTCTGCAGATAAAGACCTGAGTCATGTCAGATGTTACAAGTGTATGGAATTTGGCCACCACAAATACATGTGCTCAGGAAGGAAGCCAGAAACCCAAGGAGCAAAAGCAAACACTAAGAAGCCTCGAGACTTGTCAGAACTCATTTGCTTTCGTTGGAAGGAAGCAGGACATTATGCTAATGATTGTCCACATGGGAAGATAGCTAGAATGGAGTAGTTAAGTTTTGACCATGGCAATAAGTGTAATCTGAAGCACTCTTGTTTTTCATGAGATCCTGGAGTTGAATTTTTTGTAACATAAGTCTCTGAGATTGTAATAACTCATGAATCAATAAAATTGTTGTGTCATGATCTCCTATGTTGAACTGTATGAGTTGTTTTCTCTACAAGCAAAGATCTCTGAACATTTATGAGGATAAGAGAAAATATGGTCTATGCAGGCATGAGTATAATTCATTTTTAGTGTGGTAGTAATCGGTAAACCCACAGGATCCACTGAGTAGGAATGTACCATGATTACCAAGGAGACACATACATTCCTCTGAGTACCTATTTACTGACACCTACAGATGACAACTCTCTATGAGTCATTCCTCAAGGGCCCAGAAACGATCATGACCCTGACCAGTGATCGTAATTACCCAAAAATCCTGAAGGACATGATGAAGCACATTCATCTTGAAGGAGATGCAGTCTACAAAGGCTACCCATTCATGGAAAGTGGAGTAGAACTTTGGTACGTGGAAGTACACCTCCACCATGTGAAAGGAGTTTGTCCAAAGACTATGGGGCAATACTTTTTCATTTCACGTGTACCACGAGCAACCTTCTTTGATGCTGTTCGTGAAGCTACCTTGGAAACCATACGTCAGATTGGAGAAATACTTGAAGCAAGACTCCGTCATACCCAGGAATACCTGAGTGAGGTACGTGCGGAGATGATGGAGATGAAGCTCATGGCCACCATGATGAAGCAAAAGATGGATGATTTCAAGGAGCACATTGCAAAGTTCCAGTGGAACTAAAGTACCTCCAAGAGAGACAGATGAATAATGTTGGCAGAAATGCTCGACCATACCGAACAATGTGGATGGCATCATCTGTAATAGAGTACTTTTGAATTGGAGTTTTTGAGAAGAAATTAAGGATGTAATAAAGGATTGATTATGAAATGAATATGATTTATGGATGAACCAATACCTTTTCATGGTAAACACACCAATGGAAAGTATCCCACAGAATGGAGTGTGTACCAAAAATAAGTCTAAGGATTATTATTATATGATGGTTACCCCAAGAATATGATGGAATGAAACACTATAGGATTTAAGGCGTAGTGATTCCAAGTATGCCTGCAACCCACAGACCCCGAGACTAATAAGGATCAAGTACTACCTATTTGGAGAAGGAAACTTGGAAAAAGCTAAGATGGATCAGCAAACGTTTTCTTAGGAGCATACGAAAACCCGAGAGTTGTGAAGATACGATAGATGTTTTGTTCAACTTGCACAAACAATGGATTATCCGAACTTCATTCGTGGACAAAAAAAATTCTGCAATGCTTGTGAGGATGCCCAAGTGTTAGAATGCGAGATTCATGAAACCTTATACAGAGAAATGATTTGGGTGCGGAATGGATTGATCACCATGACGACTTACTCTTATCATTTACCTTGCTATTCGGAATGGTAAATCTGAGAGACTTACCCATAGAGAGAGACGACGTTCTTTGAAGCTTTGGTTTAAAGCCTTAGTATGGTATGCTGAAAGCCCCATGTACATGGCACTTGTTGTCACGCGTAAGAAATTTTACGGTGAGGATGAAACCAAGACCCCTCTTTGTGCAGGATAACCACAAATGGTAGACCACCATGAGAACCATCGATATGTTAATTTAGAATTGACCACGAGACTGTGAGTTAAGAAGACCCAGTAACGGAAGAAGCTTATATCAACAGAAGAACCCTCGTTTTAATGGAAACGTTATGAATATAACGGAAGAGCATCACCAAAGGAGTTAGTATGAAGACTGTGAGGAGTCAGATGCCAAAACCCCAAAGGATTGTTAAAGTATTAAGGGACCAGTAATCTTCATTTTAAGTGTGGTAGCATCCCACTTTGCCGGAGATTGGATTTGTTAAAGGACCCCCAAACCCTAACCTTTCTTTCTAGCCTCTTCGAATCTCGAGGACGAGATTCTTTTAAGTGTGGTAGGTTTGTAACATCCCAAATTTTGGAATGTTAATAAAATTATTAGATTGATTGTTTGTTTGTTTGAGTGATTGAAACTTGAGTGAAATTTGAAACTTTTCAAAAACTTTTGAATGAGAGGGAATAAAATGACTTTCCCCTTTTTTCCGGTGAATTCAAATTCATCCATTTAAAATCAATGAGAGGAGATAGCATGACTTGTTCAACTATAAAGAATTTGAATGAAGGTGGCATTTGAATTTATTTCGATTTTTGTTTTGCAATTCTATTTTTATCCACTCAAGAAATGCCAGGAATAAATTCTTGCCAAGCAAGAAAGAGAGGAGGAACATGACCCTCCAAAAACCAGGGGCATTCATTGAAATATTTTGAGCCAAGAAAAAAACCAAAATTTAATTTGAGAAAATAATTGCAAAAAGAAATAATGCTTTTAGGGATTTTCTGGAAAAACATTTTGTTAAGTTTTTATTTTGGCCGTGGAAAAATGTCCATCATTTATATTTTATTTTTCTGATAATTTTAGTAGATAGAAACTCTATATTACGAATTTATTTGGTTTCCCTTTTATCCTTTACTTTCCGGTTTTTGAAAATAGGAAAGAGATATCTTTTGATTGGAAATAGATCGGTGGCCCATTAACACTCTCCAAATCTGGCCCGACAGGATCATCTTCCTCCTCACGTTCTCCTTCCTCACGTCACAGGAAACTTCCATAGCCATGGTGAGAGAAATCTTCACCTTCCCGATCTCCTTAATCGTTCCTTCTCCGAGCACCCCGAGCCCCTATAAATACTCCTCTCAACCTCCTCTCCCCATTTTCCCCGTAGCCCAGCCCCTCCCCTCGTCGGAACGCAGCCCCCACCTCGCCGGAGTTCGCCTCCAACAGGAACTCGCCGGAGCTCTTGCTGCTCCCTCCCGTCGCCCCCACGCCCCGCCGACGCCACCAACCTTTGGCCCGAGCCATCCTCCATCGCGTGGAGCCCTCCACCGCCTTGGCCGGCCACCGGAGCAACCTTCCCGCCGTCTTCTCCAACTCTGGCGACTAACTCCGGTGAGATTCACGAAATCCCGTATTGTAGTTTTTTCAAAAAATTGCAATATTAGAAAATTCATATCTAATAGTCCATAACTCCGAATTAGGTGATTCTTTTTTGCGTTGGATCACAAATTTTATGTAGTTTCTGTAGATATATAAGTTTTATATGTTTGGATTTATAAAATTTGAATTAGATCAGATTTGATTTAAATCTTGTTTTGCTTATTATGGCAGTTTAAAAATAGCTTTTAATTTAATTCTTTTTGCTGCTATTTCCTAGTGAGCATATCTTTCAGTAGTTTAAGTTTCAATATTTTTTAAATATTTTTACTTGGGGTTTTTACCAAAACAGATTATGTTTTAGTTCTTTTAGGATTATGGCTATTTCTTTTTCTATAATTGTTTTTAAATTATTTTCTTTTATATTTAAGAAAGCTTATGTTTAGTTTCTCTTAGTTAAATAGTAGGTTCTCAACAAGTTTTTATTTTTATTTTATTTGTTATAATGAAATCAATTCTAGTTCTCTAATAACTTGCAATCGATTTCTTTACTGTTTCAACTCCCGTTTGGAAATACTTTCAAAATAGTTTTATGTAAAATACTTTATTTTATCTTGGTTAAATTTATATCTTAGTTCTCTGTTATTTAATGTTTTATTTTCAGTTCGAATAAAAAAAACTATTTAGTGTTTGATGTAGTAGAAGACTCCTAGTTTTAGTTGAAGTTTCTTTCGGATTCTTATTCGCTCTCTCTTTTGTTTTGATTGCTAGTATTGAGTGCTTACGTGAATGATATGGTTGTTATATAGATTTCATCGGAGAGTGACGAGTAGTCTATCAAGTTATTCCTCGAGAACGAAAATTCTTCTTCGTCAACATCATCAGGCAAGTCATTTGATCATGTATCACCTATGTTTTATGCATCGTAGTTCTACCATCCTATGCCCAATTGCATGCTGAGTAGGTACTTGGAAATTATGGTTACATATTGTAGTATCATGTGGTAGGCACCCAACAACCCCGTTACTTGGCCTGGGACGACAAATTTCATATTGCTATGCTTGAGTAGACGGGATTCTGGTTGAGAGTTTATCACGAGTGATGCGAGAATAATTTAATAACCAAGACCGGTTAAGTCAAGACTTTTCAAGACCTCGTGATGCAATGCAACTCTGTATGAAGGACGGTTGATCGGCTCCCTGGAGAAACCAGTGGATGACCCGGGATGCTGGAGACGTGCCATGACATCTTGCGGAAAGCTTCACCCAGGCTCAAAGAGACGGACGGATATTTTCAAGACCCAAGGCTTACCTGCACAGCCACAAGTCTGGCTTGGTTGGACAACGCGGCGACTCTGGACAGGCGGTGCCAGCAGATGTAGAAGGACGGTAGGATTTGGATGGGTACCGGCAAGGATTCAGAGGGACCCGTTGAAAGAGCAGGTTTTGATCATCCGGTCTTCAAACACCCTGAAGTGCGAGGACATACACGGAGGCGATCAAATCTTGTGGGGAACGTGTGCAAAACTCTGCAGAGTACTCAAACCTAATCGATTAGCCGTGTCCACGGTCATGGACAACTTGAGCCAAAGGAACTGAATTTATCTGTAATTCTCAACACAAATTATTAATGATGTGGGTATTATTGACAACGCGGGTACAAGAATTGGTTGGTGGAACCATCTCGTTAACAACCAAAAAGGTAGTAATATTTTTCTTTTAGCCCTCTCTTGATGTAGGAGAAAACCTTGCTTTTCGCAAAAAAAAACTTACAACCCAACCTGCATATATGCATATAGTATAGATGATATTTTACCCCCTCTCTTTTATGACTTGCCAGCATATTCAATATGCTGACCTACACGGCTGCAACGTCTTATGTTCCAGATATTTTCTTCCACGAGTAAGAGTACGATTCAGGGTTACGATCTGCACTCAACTTGCCGTTGGTGTTTATTGGGACTCCACTCCCTTGACTATTTCCGCTGAGATTTTAAGGTATATATCAGTTTTACGTTATTACATGTGATTGCACTTTGATATATACATTGATGTACTGTGTGCCAGCATACTGATCCAGGGATGGCACAGATACAGAGAGGCTTGACTCGTTTTGAGTCGGGTCGCTACAACGGAACGGTGGGAGTTGCATGGCAATATATCTCGGAATGGCTATGAAAATGCCATAGTAGGTAGGTATGGTGGCTGTTTTGAGGAAGGAATTTGGTGGGTTTGTGCACCGGCGTGAATTGCGCGGTACTAGAAAGGCTAGCAATGGTGGAAGGTGAAAGTGCATCTATACCATGGACTCGCATTAGTCTTGAGGAACTCACATACTTGTTGCGAAAGTTTTTATTAGAAATTGAAACAAAGTGCTAAAAGCATACTTCGAGGGGAAGGGTTGGTAGGTGTAAACCATCGCGCGATCCCGACCTCAACACAAAGGATGACAATCAATAGATCAATTATGCTTCGACTTCCTAACATAGCGGTTCACCATACGTGCATGCTACGGGAATCACTAACTTTAACGCAAGTATTTCTAGATTCACAACACCCTAATAACATAGCTCTTAATATTACCGAATCCACGTCTCAAAACTAATTGAGAGGAATCAAAACTTCTCTTTCTATTCAATGCACATGAAGATGGAGGTTTTTGCATCCTCATTGGGTACCTATCACCTTTGGGACTACTTTCATAGCATAAGCCAACTACCAAGTCACGCACCGCCGTGCTCTAAAAGATATAAGTGAAGCACTAGAGCAACATTATCTAGCTCAAAAGATATAAGTGAAGCACTAGAGCAAAAGTATCTAGCTCAAAAGATATAAGTGAAGCACTATGAGCATTCTAGCAAAATCACGATGAGTGCATGTCTCTCTCTCTCTCTCTCAAAAGGTCTGCAGCAAGGATGATTGTGACACAACAAAAAGAAAAGACACCTAAGATACAAGACGCTCCAAGCAAAACACATATCATGTGGTGAATAAAAATATAGCTCCAAGTAATGTTACCGATGGATTGAAGACGAAAGAGGGGATGCCTTCCCGGGGCATCCCCAAGCTTAGGATTTTTGGTGTCCTTGAATTTGGCTTGGTATGCCTTGGGCATCCCCAAGGTTGAGATCTTTCCACTCCTTATCTCATCGTCCATGAGAACATCACCGAAAACATGAAAACTTCACAACATAAAACTTAAACAGAAACTCGTGATAACATTATCACAAGAAAACAAACTATCACTTCTTTTGGTACTGTTGCAAACTTGAATTCTATCTATATTGATGTTGGGCTACTTTATTCTCACTTTTCCATGGCTAGTACCCCCCCGATACTAACCATAGTATCATCAAAACAAGCAACCAACTCAACAAAAACAGAATATGTCAAAAACAGTCTAGTCTGTAGCAATCTGTATACTTCGTATACTTCTGGTACCGCAAAAAATCTGAAACATTACGACGGCCTGGGAAAAAAGCATATCTAGCAGCAGAAAAAGTAATCAACTCAAAAGCTCTTTCTGAATAAAATTGAAAATCATCTTGTGAGCGAAAAGTTTCTGTCTTTTTCCAGCAGGATCAAGCAACCATTACCAAGACTACTCATAAAGGTTTTGCATGGCTCAAACACAAAAAGAAACACAAAAACACAATCACAACAGAATTATGATGGTGTGGAAGCAACAAAACATAAAGAAAAAGAAATAAATTCATTGGGTTGCCGCCCAACAAGCGCTATTGTTTAACGCCCTTAGTTAGGCATAAAAGCGATAGAATCACGTATCGTCGTGTTTGGTGCTCAAACCATAAGTGGCCCTCATCATGGATTCATAAGAAAATCTTATTTTCCTTCTAGGAAAGTGTTCCATGCCCTTCCTTAAAGGATATTGAAATCTAATATTGCCTTCCTTCATATCGATGTTAGCACCGATAGTCCTTAGGAAAGGTCTACCAAGAATAATAGGGCATGTAGGATTGCAATCAATGTCAAGCACATTGAAATCCACGGGTACATAGTTCCTATTTGCAATAATAAGAACATCATTGATCCTTCCCATGGGTTTCTTGACAGTAGAATTAGCAAGATACAAATTAAGAGAACACTCTTCAATCTCATTAAAACCCAGAACATCACATAAAGACTTTGGAATCGCAGAAACACTAGCACCCAAATCACACAAAGCATTGCATTCACAGTTTTTGATTTTGATTTGGATGGTAGGTTCCCACTCCTCATGAAGCTTTCTAGGGATAGAGACTTCCAATTCAAGTTTCTCTTCAAGAGATTTTATCATAGCTTCGACGATATGATCGGTAAATGCCTTGTTTTGGCTATAAGCATGTGGAGAGTTTAACATGGATTGCATCAAAGAAATGCATTCAATCAAGGAGCAACTATCATAATTGAATTCCTTGAAATCCACGATGGTAATTTCATTACTACTCAAAGTTTTAACATCTTCTGCTCCACTTACAATGCTTTTAGCATCAAGATAGATGGACTCCGAATCATTGGGGCACTTTTCAACCAAAGTGGATTCATATCCAGCCCCATGATCATTAGGTTTGACACGAGAAAACAAAGACTCAATGGGAGTCACACCAAGCACTTTAAGATCTTCGTGATTCTCATCACGAGAACACGCCTTTTTAAGCCATTCATGTCTAGCACGAATTCGGCCGGTTCTTTCTTGGCTCTCAATCATGGAAACATGTATAGCTTTCAAAGTTTCATTCATGTTGATTTTGGGAGGAGCACATATAACATTCAAAGCATCAACATCACTAGACATTCTATCAACGCTCTTAGCCAAATTGTCAATTTTGAGTAGCTTTTCCTCTATGGACGCATTGAAAATCTTTTGAGAGTCAATGAACTCTTTGATATTACTCTCTAGATTAGAGGGTAATCTATTGTAATTTCTATGAGTATTGTTGTAGGAGTTGCCAAAGTTATTAGAGGAGTTACTAGGAAAAGGCCTAGGAACATAGTTTCCTCTAAAAGCATTGTTGTTGCCAAAGTTATTCCTACCAACAAAATTACCGTCCAAGCTAGCGTTGTTACTCTCAATCAAAGAAGACAAGGGCATATCATTAGGATCCAAAGGAGCAGTTCTACTAGCAACCAAATTCATTAACTCATCCATCTTAGCACTCAACGAGTTAATTTCTTCTATAGCGTGTACCTTCTTACTAGTAGGTGACCTTTTAGTGTGCCACTGAGAGTTGTTTGTCATGATGTTATTTAAGAGCTTTGTGGCTTCGCCTAACGTGATTTCCATGAACGTTCCACCTGAGGCAGAGTCCAAGATATTTCTAGAAGCGAAATTCAAGCCAACGTAAAAGATTTGAATAATCATCCAAAGACTCAAGCCATGAGCGGGACAATTTCTAATCATTAATTTCATTCTCCCCCAAGATTGTGTAACATGTTCATGATCAAGTTGCTTGAAATTCATGATATCATTATGGAGAGAGATGATCTTAGCCGGCGGAAAATACTTGGATATATAAGCTTCTTGGCACTTATCCCAAGAATCGATACTATTTTTGGGCAAAGAAGAAAACCAAGTTTTGCGCGATCTCGTAACGAGAAAGGAAAAAGCTTCAATTTAATCAAGTCATTATCCACATCTTTTTTCTTTTGCATATCACAAAGCTCAATGAAGGTATTGAAATGGGATGCGGCATCTTCACTAGGAAGGCACATAATTGCTCTTTCATAACAAGATTCATCAAAGCCGCATTGATATCGTTTGACTCCACACTAGTGGCGGGAGCAATCGGAGTACTAATAAAATCATTATTATTAGTATTCGAGAAGTCACAAAGTTTGGTGTTTTCGTTCATGGTGACTTCAGCAAGCAAGCAAGCACACAAGCAAACAAAGAGCAGGCGAGAAAAAGGGCGAACAAAAAGGCGAACGAAAAAGACAAATTCGTGAAGTGGGGGAGAGGAAAACGAGAGGCAACTGGCAAACAAAGTAAATGCAAGAGATGAGTTTGCGAAACCTAATTGGATGAGTTCTTGACTTGATCTTCCTCCCCGGCAACGGCGCCAGAAATCCTCCTGCTACTTCTCAAACAATAGGGCCAGAAATTGACACGTTGACGGAGACTGGTCTTGCGTTGGTTTTTCCCTTGAAGAGGAAAGGGTGATGCAGCACAGGAGTAGTAAGTATTTCCCTCAGTTTGAGAACCAAGGTATCGATCCAGAAGGAGGGTCTCGTCAAGTCTAGAGTACCTGCGTAAACACAAACAATCTTGCACCCAACACTTCAAAGGGGTTGTCAATTCCTTCAAGATTGTTTGCAAAGTGAGATCTGAGGGCGGAAAGTGCAACGAAGTAAAAAGTGTAAGGCTGAAAATATGGTGTGGAGTAGACCCTGGGGGCCATTGTGTTCACTAGAGGCTTCTCTCAAAATAGCAAATATCACGGTGGGTGAACAAATTACTGTCGAGCAATTGATGGAACCGCGCAAAGTCATGACGATATCTAAGGCAATGATCATACATATAGGCATCACGTCCAAGACAAGTAGACCGATACTTTCTGCATCTACTACTATTACTCCACACATCGACCGCTATCCAGCATGCATCTAGTGTATTGAGTTCATGACGAACAGAGTAACACCTTAAGCAAGATGACATGATGTAGAGGGATAATCTCAAACCAATGATGAAAACCCCATCTTTTTACCCTTGATGGCAACAACACGATGCGTGCCTCGCTACCCCTTCTGTCACTGGGTGAGGTCACCGCACGGTATGAACCCAAAACCAAGCACTTCTCCCATTGCAAGAATCATAGATCTAGTTTGCCAGACAAAACCCACAACTCGAGGAGAATTACAAGGATATGAAATCATGCATAAGAGAGATCAGAAGAAACTCAAATAAGATTCATAGATAATCTGATCATAAATCCACAATTCATCGGATCTCGACAAACACACCACAAAAGAAGATTACATCGGATATATCTCCATGAAGATCATGGAGAACTTTCTATTGAAGATCCAAGAGAGAGACTAAGCCATCTAGTTACTAGCTATGGACCCGTAGGTCTATGCAGAACTACTCACGCATCATCGGAGAGGTCATGGTGTTGATGAAGAAGCCCTCCGTATCCGAATCTCCCCTCCGACAGGGCACCAGAATGTGCCCCAGATGGGATCTTGCGGAAGCAGAAGCTTGTGGCGGCAGGAAAGTACTTTCGATGATCTCCTGATTTTTTTGGGATTTTAGGGAATTTATAGGCGCAACCCCTAGGGCAGAGGGCGCCCAGGGGCCCCACAAGCTTGTGGGCTTGTGGGGCCCATGAGGCTCCCCTGCCTTGGCTCACAAGCTTCCAAATCTTCTTCCGTTCAGGAAAATATCTTTTCGGGGATTTTCTTCCATTTGGACTCCGTTTCAAAATCTCCTGTGAAAGGGGTCAAAACGTGGAAAAAATAGGAACTGGCACTTGGCACTGAGTTAATAACTTAGTCCCAAAAATATATAGAAGGCATGCATAACATCCAAAGTTTGACAAGATAATAGCGTGAAACCATAAAAAATTATAGATACGTTGGAGAAGTATCACCGGCCGATTAGGAGGAGGTAGACTCCCACCCCAATTCGGTTTGGGGGGAGGAGTCCACTCCTTCCTTCCCACCTCCCTCTTTCCTTGTTTTTTCTTTTCCTTTGGTTTTTTCCACCTGTGGCGCCATAGCCCTCTTGGGCTGGCCTCACCAACCCACTAAGGGCTGGTGCGCCACCCTTGGGTTACTGGGCTCACTCCCGGGTGGGTGGGCCCCTCTCGGTGAATACCCGAAACCCATTCGCCACTCCCGGTACTCTGCCGGTAATGCGTGAAATCTTTCCGGTAACCAAATGAAACCATCCTATATATCAATCTTCGGTTCCGGACCATTCCGGAAACCCTCGTGATGTCAATGATCTTATCCGGGACTCCGAACAACCTTTGGTCACCCACACATATAACTCAACTATACTCAAACATCATCAAACCTTAAGTGTGCAGACCCTGCGGGTTCGAGAACTATGTAGACATGACCCGAGACACTCCTCGGTCAATATCCAATAGCGGGACCTGGATGTCCATATTGGATCCTACATATTCTATGAAGATCTTATTGGTTGAACCTCTGTGCCAAGGATTCATATAATCCCGTATAACATTCCCTTTGTCCTTCGGTATGTTACTTGCCAAATATTTGATCGTCGGTATCCCCATACCTATTTCAATCTCGTTACTCGCAAGTCTCTTTACTCGTTCTGTAATACAAGATCCCGTGACTTACATTTGAGTCATATTGCTTGCTAGGCTTGTTCGTTAAGTTGTATAACCGAGTGGGCCCCAAGATAACTCTCCGTCACACAGAGTGACAAATCCCAGTCTTGATCCATGCTAACTCAACGGACACCTTCGGAGATACCTGTAGAGCACCTTTATAGTCACCCAGTAATGCCGTGACGTTTGATACACACAAGGTATTCCTATGGTGTCAGTGAGTTACATGATCTCATGGTCATAGGGATGAATACTTGACACGCAGAAAACAATAGCAATAAAATGACACGATCACATGCTACGTTCATAGTTTGGGACTAGTCCATCACATGATTTTCCTAATGATGTGATCTAGTTATCAAGTGACAACACTTGCATATGATCATAAAACCTCAACCATACTTGATCAACTGGTTTGCCAACTAGAGGCTTGCTCGGGACATTGTTTTGTCTATATATCCACACATGTATCTATGCTTTCATTCAATACAATTATAGCATGGATAATAAACGATTATCTTGAAACAGGAAATATAATAATAACTATTTTATCATTGCCTCTAGGGCATATTTCCGAAAGTATCCCACTTGCACTAGAGTCAATAATCTAGTCTCACATTGCTATGCGATTTACATTGAAATGAATCTAACACCCATACAGTTCTGGTGTTGATCATGCTTCTCTCGTGGAAGAGGTTTAGTCAGCGGGTCTGCTACATTCAGATCCATGTGCACTTTGCAAATATTCACGTCCTCCCCTTCGACGTAGTCGTGGATGAGGTTGAAGCGTCGTTTGATGTGTCTGGTCTTCTTGTGAAACCTTGGTTCCTTTGCTAAGGCAATGGCACCAGTGTTGTCACAGAACAGAGTTATTGGATTTAGTGCGCTCGGCACAACTCCAAGATCCGTCATGAACTGCTTCATCCAGACACCCTCCTTAGCTGCCTCCGAGGCAGCCATGTACTCCGCTTCACATGTAGAATCTACTACGACGCTTTGCTTGGAAGTGCACCAGCTTACCGCACCCCGATTCAGAATAAATACGTATCCGGTTTGAGACTTAGAGTCATCCGGATCAGTGTCAAAGCTTGCGTCGACGTAACCCTTTACGATGAGCTCTTCGTCACCTCCATAAACGAGAAACATTTCCTTAGTCCTTTTCAGGTACTTTAGAATATTCTTGACCGCCGTCCAATGATCCAATCTTGGATTACTTTGAAACCTGCCTGCCATACTGATGGCCAGGCTGACGTCCAGTCAAGTGCACACCATTGCATACATGATAGACCCTATGGTTGAAGCATAGGGGACGGTACTCATCTTTTCTCTATCTTTCGCAGTTACTGGACACCGAGTCTTACTCAACTTTATACCTTGTAATACCGACAAGAACCCCTTTTTGGACTGTTCCATTTTGAACTTCTTAAAAACTTTATCAAGGTATGTGCTTTGTGAAAGTCCTATTAGGCGCCTCGAGTTATCCCTATAGATCTTAGTGCCTAGAATGTAAGCAGCTTCTCCTAGGTCCTTCTTAGAAAAATATTTGTTCAAGTAATCTTTTATGCTCTCTAAAAACTCCACATTGTTTCAAATCAGCAATATGTCATCCACATATAATATTAGAAACGCCACAGAGCTCCCACTCACTTTCTTGTAAATACAAGATTCTCCAACAACTTGTATAAACCCAAAAGCTTTGATCACCTCATCAAAGCGCTTATTCCAACTCCGAGATGCTTGCACCAGTCCATAAATGGATCACTGGAGCTAGCTTGCATACTTTGTTAGCATTCTTTGGATCGACAAAACCTTCGGGTTGCATCATATACAACTCTTCCTTAAGAAAACCGTTAAGGAACGCTGTTTTGACATCCATGTGCCAGATTTCATAATTGAAAAATGCAGCTATTGCTAACATGATTCGGACGGACTTAAGCATCGCTACCGGTGAGAACGTCTCATCGTAGTCAACTCCTTGAACTTGTCAAAAACCCTTTGCCACAAGTCGAGCTTTATAAACGGTTACATTACCGTCCGCGTCCATCTTCTTCTTAAAGATCCATTTGTTTTGAATAGCCTTGCGGCCTTCAGGTAATACTTCCAAAGTCCACACTTTGTTTTCATACATAGATCCTATCTCGGACTTCATGGCCTCTAGCCATTTGTTGGAATCCGGGCCCACCATTACTTCTTCATAATTCGCAGGTTCATTGTTGTCTAAGAACATGATTGATAAGACGGGATTATCGTACCACTCAGGAGAAGTACATGATCTTGTCGACCTGCGAGGTACGATAGGAACTTGATCCGAAGCTTCATGATCATCATCATTAGCTTCCTCCTCAACCGACGTCGCTTCGACTGAGGTTTCCCCCTGCCCTGCGCCACCATCTAGAGGGAGTACAGGTCCGACAACCTCATCATGTTCTATGTTCCTGCCACTCAATTCTTTCGAGAGAAACTCCTTCTCAAGAGAAGCTCCGTTCTTAGCAACAAACACTTTGCCCTCGGATCTGAGATAGAAGGTGTGCCCAATTGTCTCCTTTGGGTAACCTATGAATACGCACCTTTCCACTTTGGGTTCCAGCTTTTCAGGCTGAAGCTTTTTGACATAAGCATCACATCCCAAAACTTTAAGAAACAACAACTTTGGCCTATTGCCATACCACAACTCGTATGGTGTCGTCTAAATGGATTTTGACGGTGCCCTATTTAAAGTGAATGCAGCTGTCTCTAATGCATAACCCCAAAACGATAACGGCAAATCTGTAAGAGACATCATAGATCGCACCATATCTAACAAAGTACGATTACAAGGTTCAGACACACCATTACGCTGTGGTGTTCCAGGCGGTGTTAACTATGAAACGATTCCACATTGTCTCAAGTGAGCATCAAACTCAAAACTCAGATATTCACCCCCATGATCAGAACGTAGGAACTTGATCTTCTTGTTACGATGATTTTCAACTTCACTCTGAACTTGCTTGAACTTCTCAAACGCTTCAGACTTGTTCTTCATCAATTAGATATATCCATACCTACTCAAAACGTTAGTGAAGGTGAGAAAATAATGATATCCGCCGCGCGTCTCCACACTCATTGGACCACACACATCGGTATGTATGATCTCCGACAAGTCACTTGCACGCTCCATTGTTCCGGAGAATGGAGTCTTAGCCATCTTTCCCATGAGGCATGGTTCGCACGTGTCAAGTGATTCAAAATCAAGTGACTCCAAAAGCCCATCGGAATGGAGTTTTTCATGCGCTTTACACCAATATGACCTAGCGGCAGTGCCACAAAAACGTGGCGCTATCATTGTTAACTCTACATCTTTTGGTCTCAATGTTATGTATATGTGTGTCATCACAATCAAGATTCAATATGAACAATCCTCTCACATTGGGTGCATGACCATAAAAGATAGTACTCATAGAAATAGAACAACCATTATTCTCTGACTTAAACGAGTAACCGTCTCGCAATAAACAAGATCCAAATATAATTTTCATGCTTAAGGCAGACACTAAATAACAATTATTTATGTTCATAACTAATCCTGATGTTAACTGAAGTGAGACTATGCCGACGGCGATTGCATCAACCTTGGAACCATTTTCCACACGCATCGTCACTTCATCCTTCGCGAGCCTACGTTTATTCCGTAGTTCCTGCTTCGAGTTGCAAATATGAGCAACAGAACTGGTATCAAATACCCATGCACTACTACGATAGTTGGTTAAGTACACATGAATAACATGTATATCACATATACCTGATTTTTCTTTGGCCGCCTTCTTATCAGCCAAATACTTGGGGCAGTTGAGCTTCCAGTGACCCATCCCCTTTCAATAATAACACTCTGTTTCCGGCTTAGGTCCAGCCTTGGGTTTCTTCATCGGATTGGCAACAGGTTTGCCGCTCTTCTTGAGTTACCCTTCTTGGATTTGTCGTTTCTCTTGAAACAAGTGGTATTATTGACCATCAACACCTGATGCTCTTTCCGGAGTTCTGACTCTGCGACTTTCAGCATCGTGAATAACTTGCCGGGTGACTTGTTCGTCCCTTGCATGTTATAGTTCAACAAAAAGCTCTTATAGCTAGGTGGCAGTGATTGAAGAATTCTGTCAATGATAGCCTCTTGCGGGAGTACAATCCCTAGCTCAGCTAGACGGTTTGAGTACCCAGACATTTTGAGCACATGTTCACTGACAGACGAATTCTCCTCCATCTTGCAAGCATAGAATTTATCGGAGGTCTCATACCTCTCGATCCGGGCATTCTTCTGAAAGATAAACTTCAACTCCTGGAACGTATCATATGCTCCATGACGCTCAAAACCTCGTTGAAGTCCCGGTTCTATGCCATACAAAACTACACATTGAACTACTAAGTAGTCCTCCTTACGTGATTGCCAAGCGTTAAAAACATCTTGGTCAGACGTAGCGGGTGGTTCATCTCCTAGCGCAGCATCAAGGACATAATTCTTTTTCCCAACTTGTAGGATGAGCCTAAGATTATGTGCCTAGTCTACAAAGTTGCTTCCATCATCTTTCAACTTAGCTTTCTCTAGGAACGTATTGAAATTCACGGTTGCCACTACGTGAGCCATTGATCTACAACATAAAATATTGCAAAGTGGACTTATACTATGTTCAAGACAATTAGAGTTTAACTAATCAAATTATCAATAAACTCCCACTCAAAAAGTACATCCCTCTAGTCATTTGAGTTGTGCATGATCCAAATCCACTAACTCAAGTCTGATCATGACGTGAGTTGAGTATAGTTTTAGTGGTAAACATCTCTATGCTAATAATATCAACTATATGATTCATGCTCGACCTTTCGGTCTCTTGTGTTCCAAGGCCATGTCTGCACATGCTAGGCTCGTCAAGTTTAACCCGAGTGTTCCGTGTGTGCAACTGTTTTGCACCCGTTGTATGTGAACGTTGAGTCTATCACACCCGATCATCACGTGGTGTCTCGAAACAAGGAAATGTCACAACGGTGCACAGTCGGGGAGAACACAATTTCATCTTGAAATTTTAGTGAGGGATCACCTTATAATGCTACCGTCTTTCTAAGCAAGATAAGGTGCATAAAAGGATTAACATCACATGCAATTCATAAGTGACATGATATGGCCATGATCTTGTACTTCTTGATTTCCATCACCAAAGCACCAGCATGATCTTCTTGTCACCGGCGCCACACCATGATCTCCATCATCGTGTCGTCATCGAGGTTGTCGTGGTATCTATGCTGTTACTACTAAAGCTACAACCTAGCGATATAGTAAACGCATCTGCAAACACAAACGTTAGTTTGAAGGCAACCCTATGGATCCTGCCGGTTGCCGTAGCATCGACGTGCAAGTCGATATTAACTATTACAACATGATCATCTCATACATCCAATATATCACATCATGTCTTTGGCCATATCACATCACAAGCATACCCTGCAAAAACAAGTTAGACGTGCTCTAATTTGTTGTTGCATGTTTTACGTGGTTGCTATGGGTATCTAGTATGATCGCATCTTACTTAAGCAAAAAACACAACGGAGATGTGAAAATTGCTATTTAAACTCTCTCCAAGGACCGCCTCAGTCAAATCCAATTCAACTAACGTTGAAGAAACCAACACCCGCTATTCATCTTTATGCAACGAGTTGCATGTTGGTCGATGAAACCAATCTCTCGGAAGCGTATGAGTAATGTCGGTCCGGGCCGCTTCAATACAACAATACCGCCGAATCGAGAAAAGACTAAGGAGGGTAGAAAATCAAACATCAACGCCCAAAAACACTTTTGTGTTCTACTCGAGATAACATCTACGCATGAACCTAGCTCATGATGCCATTGTTGGGGACGTTGCATGGGAAACAAAAAATTTCCTACGCACACGAAGACCTATCATGGTGATCTTCATCTACGAGAGGAGATTATATCCACATACCCTTGTAGATCGCTAAGCGGGAAGCGTTTAAGAAACGCGGTTGATGTAGTGGTACAGCTTCGTGATTCAAATCACCGTCGTCCCACGATCCGTTCCGATCTAGCACCAAACGGACGGCACCTCCGCGTTCAGCACACGAACAACTCGATGAGGATCTCGGCCTTCTTTATCCAGCAAGAGAGACGGATAAGTAGATGAGTTCTCCGACAGAGTAACGACGCGCCGGTGGTGGTGATGATCTACTCCTGCAGGGCTCCGCCCGAGCTCCGCAGAAATCCGATCTAGAGGAAGTACTACGTGGTATAGGTTTGAGTTGCACGTGGAAAAGTTGTGTCTCAAAAGCCCTAAAACCACGAATATATATAGGAGGAGGGAGGGGCTAGCCTTGGGGCTCAAGAGAGCCCCAAGGGCGCTGGCTGATTGGGAGGAGCTTGACTCCCACCCCAATTCGGTTTGGGGGAAGGAGTCCACTCCTTCCTTCCCACCTCCCTCTTTCCTTGTTTTTTCTTTTCCTTTGGTTTTTTACGCTTGTGGTGCCATAGCCCTCTTGGGATGGCCTCACTAGCCCACTAAGGGCTGGTGCGCCACCCTAGGGTTACTGGGTTCACTCCCGGGTGGGTGGGCCCCTCCCGGTGAATACCCGAAACCCATTCGTCACTCCCGTACTCTGCCGGTAATGCCCGAAATCTTTCCGGTAACCAAATGAAACCATCCTATATATCAATCTTCGTTTCTGGACCATTCCGAAAATCCTCGTGATCTTATGCGGGACTCCGAACAACCTTCGGTCACCAACACATAAAGATCAACTATACTAAAACATCATCGAACCTTAAGTGTGCATATCCTGCGGGTTCAAGAACTATGCAGACATGTCCCGAGACACTCCTCGGTCAATATCCAATAGCGGGACCTGGATGTCCATATTGGATCCTACATATTCTACGAAGATCTTATCGGTTGAACCTCTGTGCCAAGGATTCATATAATCCCGTATAACATTCCCTTTGTCCGTCGATATGTTACTTGCCCGAGATTTGATCATCGGTATCCCTATACCTATTTCAATCTCGTTACTGGCAAGTCTCTTTACTCGTTCCGTAATACAAGATCCCGTGACTTACATTTGAGTCACATTGCTTGCATGGCTTGTTTGTGATCTTGTATTAACGAGTGGGCCCCGAGATACCCCTCCGTCACAGGGAGTGACAAATCCTAGTCTTGATCCATGCTAACTCAACGGACACATTCGGAGATACCTGTAGAGCACCTTTATAGTCACCCAGTAACGTTGTGACATTTGATACACACAAGGTATTCCTCTGGTGTCAATGGGTTACATGATCTCATGGTCATAGGAATGAATACTTGAGACGCAAGAAACAATAGCAATAAAATGACACGATCACATGCTTACTTCATAGTTTGGGTCTAGTCCATCACATGATTCTCCTGATGATGTGATCCAGTTATCAAGTGACAACACTTGCATATGATCAGAAAACCTTAACCATCCTTGATCAACTAGCTAGCCTACTAGAGGCTTGCTAGGGACATTGTTTTGTCTATATATCCACACATGTATCTATGCTTTCATTCAATACAATTATAGCATGGATAATAAATGATTATCTTGAAACAGGAAATATAATAAGACCTATTTTATCATTGCCTCTAGGGCATATTTCCTACACCCCTTTGGTGTCCCAAGCTGTCACCATTGGGATCGCCGGTTCCGGACTATAATAGGTGCATACTACTCATAGGTAGGATCTAGAACACAATTATATTCATGAAAACATAAGGTATTCAGATCTGAAATCATGGCACTCGGGCCCAAAGTGACAAGCATTAAGAGCAATAAGTAGTACCAAAGATGATAAACACCATAGTAGATGATAGGCAACATGCCCCCAACAATCCGACGAACAATTACATGATCTAACTTATCCAATCTCTACCATCCCCTTCACCTACAGCGGGGAATTACTCACACATGATGGGAGAAACCATGGAAGGATGATGGAGTGGTGATGGTGATGACGATGGTGACGATTTCCCCTCTCCGGAGGCCAAAACAACCTCCAGATTAGCTCTCCTGAAGAAGAACCGTCGGTGGCGGCGGCTCTGCGTCGAGAACTTGCAAAACAACTTTTGTTTTGGGATTTCTCCGTCATGGGTAAAAATAGCAGCCAAAGTAGGGCACCAGAGATGGTGGGCCACACCCAGGCAGCCTCCCGGCGTGGCCACGGGGGGGGGGGGGGGGGGGGTAGGCCGTGCCAGCTGGTCACCTGGGGGCCCTGTGTCTCCCCTCTGGCCCATCTTCTGGCCCATGGTCCCTCCCGGTGCGTGGATTTTCTCTATTTTTATGGGAATTTTCCGGGACCTCTAAATATCCATTTTCCTGCACACAAGAAAACCATACACGCAGCTGTGCTGAAAACAGCGTCAGTCCGGGTTAGTTTCATTCAAATCATGCAAGAATGAGGCCAAAATAGTAGCAAAAGTGTTCGGAAAAGTTGATATGTCTGAGACGTATCAACTCCCCCAAGCTTAGCATATTGCTTGTCCTCAAGCAATTCAGTTCAGCAAACTGAACGCGACAAAGAAAACTTGACAGACTCTTCTGCTTCATCAGATGTATATAAGCATGTACTACGAACAAGTACAACACGTATTGCAGTAATGCTACAAAAACAATACACGACGCAATCCTACAATCATGTGAAGTGTTTCAAACAACTAAGAAAGAATAATATGTAACTGCAAATCATAACGAGATCACAATGCACATGACTTGGATATACTAGAGTGGTATCTCGCTAGCCCCCATGAGTGAAGCAAAAACATAAATGCAGACTCTCCTTCAGAGTAATAAAGAGACTAGAAATAAATATTTCACAATAAACAATATCACAATCATGCAGAAGACAATGTGGTGCTTTGGGACAATGCACATTACACTCAGAATGATAATTTTTCTCTCTATAGTTGGTGCTTTTTATGAGAAGAGGACGACTCAAAAGAAAAGTAAAATAGATAGGCCCTTCGCAAAGGGAAGCATTGGTTTGCAGAGATGCTAGAGCCCGAGCTTTAAAACAGAGATAAATCAAAATTTTGGCCGGTATGCTTTCATTGTCAACATAACAACTAAGAGATCTCAATATCTTCCATGCTAAATACATTATAGGCGGTTCCCAAACAGAAAAGTAAAGTTTTAACTCCCCCTCCACCAATCGATCACACTCCACGGCGGGCCGAATGTACAGGTACCGTCCATACAAACAACAATCCTGGGGGAATTTTGTTTCATTAAATTTGATTTGACTCCGAGCATGGAACTGGGCATCCCGGTTACCAGCCACTTTCTCGTGAATGACAGTGAACCAACACATATCTTGATAATAACCTACTTAGCATGGAAGATACTGATAGCCCCTACTCACTACATGAGCGATTCGGGCATACAAAACAAAATATTTATCTGAAAATTTAGAACACGACACATGCAAATTTACTTGCAACGGCACATAAATACCGCATATAGGTAGGTATGGTGGACTCATATGGTGCAACTGGTTTTAAGGATTTTGGATGCACAAGCAGTCAGTCTGCTTAGTACAAGCGAAGGATAGCAAAAGACGGGGAAGCGACCAACTAGAGAGAAATAACGGTCATAATCATGCAGAGCGACAAAGCAACATTAAATCCGGCATGAAGCGATATAATTATTCTGAAATAAAAAGATCATCTAGGCTTGATAGACTTCTAGTCGTAAACATGTGTAAGCATGTGCCAAGTCAATCCAAAAACTCTCCGAAGGGAAATACCACTCTAATATGCCAAACCATGAACAATGCAATGCATGCTAAACATTTCAATAACACATTATGCACTCCAACTATTTGACACTAGTCACAAAGAAAGCATGAACTACCGGAAGAGCATTGTAATCATAGCACTATGTCGCTACAAGTTGGTCTCTAGATCATAAGCACAAGCATATGTACAAAAGCATAAACAAATAGAGTTCATACAGGCTTTCCTTGTTGCATTCCTTCCATCAATCTTCGTCATTATTGCATCATCACTTGCACGATCAAACTTAGAATGATGTAATCAAGCGCAATTGCAACCATGGACGAGAGCTGAACTCTGCAAACTAAAGAAAGAAAAGAAATCTTTTTGGGTTTTTCGAAGGTTAAACGAAATCAAAGGAAAAGAGAAATCTTTGTTTTGCAAAGAGAGAACAAAGAAGAACAAACAAAAACTCTGAAAAGATTTACAAAGGATACTATGGATGATACAATGAAAGGGGAGAAGGGTACGTACTCCCCCAAGCTTAGGGTTTTGGCCTAAGTTGAGCTAGGCTACTGCGGGCTCCAGGAGCTTCCTCCGGCTCCAGATTGGTACTGGTGACTCCAAGAATCATATGAGGCATCGGGCACATACACGGATGCCCGGCTGGCTTCCCAAGGAGAAGGCTCTTCCTCCTCGGGAACAACCTCCTCCATGGGGTTGTCGAACTGCTACTGGATCACGAACTCGTCTAGCTCAGTCGAGGTGAAAGACCACCCGTTCCAACTAGTATAATCAAACAAAAGTGGTCCAGGTAGACAGATCTCGCGAGTAGTAAGCTCGCCAAACCTCATAATATAAACAAGGTTACTGAACTAGGAAGTCCTAGTAACAAACTCATGCATCTTCATAGCGGTAAGATCAAAACTTATGGTTGGAAAAGGCACATCATCCGCACGTACAGTGCGCCCAAGGTGCTCGAGGATAAGCGTGGCATAAGTGCCACCAAAATAAGCAATCAAAGCACCAATATTGTATGTGTTATCACCTAAGAGGGCGGCTGCCAAGATAGCGAGATCCGGAGCCGAAATGTTGCTCGTGTTGTCACGAGCTAGCACCCCTCAAGTAATATAGTATGCGAAATACCTGATGTGAGGAAATAAGATGCTGGAGATATTCCCCCGGTAAATTTCTCGCGGGTCCTTACTACAAAGGGAAGCGAATAGGGATTTCAGCTCGTTGGGATGAACGTTCATTTTGGTCGTCTTCCCGACATTCCGCACACCTATAGTATCACAAAATTCTGCAAAAGACATGGTAAAGACATCCTCATATAATCTGAATTCAATCATAGAAGTTTTATCATTATATCTACACTACTTGACAAAATAATAGGTGAGTTTTGGATATTGTTGCACACGTCGTGTTACAAGATGTGTCAAACCTGCACCTGCACAGAGGTTATCAAACTCATCCTTAATACATGTCGACATAAGAAAATATGAATAGGGTATGCCATAGCACGTGCCGTATCCGTCTCGTGAAACAACTCCGGCGGCACGATATCATCATTGTAACTTGTCCTCAGAGTAGAGGATGAAGTTGCAGCTCTATTTAATCTATCGGTAGGCTCGGGTCTCTTCTTCCCAAGCCATCCCTTTGCTTTTCCAAACAAGCTCATTTCTGAAATTTTTGGTTCATCAGAAAATGGAGGTTAAGCAAAAATAAGTTGGAGCAAACTATTCTACTCACTTGCTTCATGCATAAGGTTGCATCAAAACTTCACAAATAGATTTCTAATCATGCATGCTAGCTCATATGAACAACACCAAGAGCTCCTAAATACTCACAAATAAGATCACCAATCAAAATTTTAATTGGAGGAGTGGAGGATTCATATACCAGGGAGAAAATGCTCAAATTGTCAATGCAAGTGATGGGCTGTAGAAAGATTGAAATTTGCCACCAAGAACAACAAGAACTTGAGCTCCAGCAGAAAAATCGGGAGTTTTGGAGTGAGAGAGACAGAAGGGAGGAAGAAGTACCTGTAAAGGGGCCTAGGTGGGCCCACGCGACTTGTGGGCGCAGCCAAGGGACAGGTCGTGCTAGCTGGCTGCCTGGACACAGGGTGCCCCCCTGGCTGGCCCCAGGGGCCCCTGCATCACTTTTTCGAAGGAAACTTTTATTTTAAATTTTCTGGAATTTTTCTGACAACTTCACTTTTGAATTTTTTTTGAAATACTGAAAGCTGAAAAACTTCACGTAAGCTCAAATCAATAGTTAAACATATGAAGCTTCAAAAACATAAAACTTTGGTACAACAAGGAGGAAGAAAGATAAAGGAAATTAAAACATAAAAAGCTTCTCTTTTTAATTATATAAAACATATTTGTTAGCGAGGTTGATCAAGTCTCACTACCAAACATGTATTATATTGAGCAAAAAGTTTCAATTCTTATAAAGCAATCATGGTACCTTTATTTCAATGGATATTGTCCCCACCATATTGGCTTTGTATTTGTGGTGCACATGTAGAGGACAATCCCACTCTCCAACCCTCACGGTCTCAATATTCTCAATAGAATTAAGGCCATGCCTTTTATCATTCTTCTTAGAAAAATATACCATGTGCTCCTTCTCATTAACATTGAAGGTCACCTTTCCTTTATTGCTATCTATAATAGCACCTGCGGTGTTAAGCAAAGGTCTGCCAATAATAATAGACATGCTCCCATCCTCGGGCATGTCAAGCACAACAAAGTCAGTAACGATCAAGCAATTAGCAACTTCAACGGGACCATCCTCACAAATACCTATAGGAACGGTTGTTGACTTATGAGCCATTTGAAGAGATATATCTGTAGGGATTAGTTTATGAGAGTTGCTATACGTACGATAGAAATCCATACGACTTTGGTATGACCAGACTGGTTTGGTGGTGTGGGCCCAAACCTTTTGAAATGTACATGTGTCTTGTCGTATGAAAATCGTATGAAAAATCATCGTACGCAAGGTAGTTTCGTTAGTTTATCTAGACAAAGACTTTTGTAAAGAGAGAAAGGCATAACACTCACTCCTGCACCAAGATCACATAAAGCAGTTCTGACATACTTATTTTCTTATTGAGCAAGGAATGGTGGTATACTTGGATCACCAAGCTTCTCAGGAATCTTGCCACTGAAAGATTAATTAGCTAGCATAGTAGATATTGTCTGATTATGAACTTTTCTTTTATTAGTGACAATATCTTTCATATACCTCGAGTACGGAGGCAACTTAATAGCATTGGTTAAAGGAATTTGAAGAAAAAGAGGTTTCATCCATTCACAAAATTATATTGTAATGCTCTTCTTCTTTAGTTTTGAAAGACTTACCTGGGAAGGGCATTGATTTTTGTACCTATGGTTCTCTTTCCTTCCCATGTTTGCTCGCAACAAAATCTTCTCTAGTATACCTCTTGCACTTGTCGGGTGCTTCTTCTTCTCGTATCTCAGGAGGATCAATCTTCTCATTACCTTTATCAGGTTCAGCACCATCTTCAGTTTCAGCATCGGAAATAGATATACTGTTAGGATCAACAATACGTTCTTCCTCAGTTATGGGATCATTAGAATTATCAGTATCCTTGTGTTTCTTCTTCTTATTTGGTGAGCTGACAATGTCTTCTTCCTGCAATTGAGAATCTTGCTCGAACCTCTTTGGATGCCCCTCTGGATAAAGGGGGTCCTGGGTATGTGTACCTCCTCGGGTCTTTATACCGTACGCCCACGTATCAACTTGTTTGGCATTGTTAGCAAGTAAACCTTTTTGCACATTTGAAATTTTTTCAAGCTGAGTTTGAACCATATGAAAGTGCTTAACAAGACCTTTAACATCATCAATAGTTCTACTTAAAACATCAAGCAAACTTTTGATAGCAAGGGAATTATCATGCAAT
The DNA here is from genome assembly GCF_904849725.1 of Hordeum vulgare subsp. vulgare. NCBI lineage: Eukaryota > Viridiplantae > Streptophyta > Magnoliopsida > Poales > Poaceae > Hordeum > Hordeum vulgare. Next base: position 472,606,876 of record NC_058520.1, read on the forward strand.
TGGCTTTGAATCCGCTCATTAAAGTGAATTTGCTTTACAATGAAATTATCAAGCTCATCTAAACGTTGATCAGGAGGCTTACGATGTGGGACCTCACTTGCATTGAATTCTAAAAGAGAGTGTAACTCTACCAGAGGTGGGTGAGTGGTAGGCTCACATAATTCCTCAATAGGAGGTAGATTCTTCACATCTTCAGTTTTAGTACCTCTCTCTTTCATAGATTTCTTGGCTTCTTGCATAACTTATGGGCTCAAGAAAAAGCATACCTCTCTTCTTGGGTGGTGGAGGTGGTTCTGGAATAGATCAATCATCATGATTCTTAGATATCTTGCCCATTAATTCTTCACCATCGTCCGGTGTTCTTTCCCAGAAAACACAACCAGCACAACTATCCAGATAGGTTCTAGATTCATCATTTAGACCAATATAAAGTATATCAAGCAATTCGTTCTTAGGAATTCCATGTACCGGTATAGCCTTAATCGAAGTGCATTACCTCCCCCAAGCTTTAGGGAGGTTGTCATCCTGCAACTGTTTAAAGTTATAAGTTCTTTGTAAAGCAGCATGTTGCTTATGAGCAGGAAAATATTTAGCAACAAAAGATTGAGCTAAATCTTGAGGACTCTAATAGAACCAAATGGTAGTGCATGATACCATGCTTTAGCATCTTCCTTCAAAGAGAAAGGAAGTAGCTTAGTAACATAATAATTTCTTTTCTTGTCCTGTGTAGTGAATAAGCCACCCAACTCAGTGAGTTTCGTAGGGTGTGCAATAGCATCGTCATCTTCTGTGCCATAAAAAGGGTCAGCTTCAGTTGTGGATATAAGTGAAAGATCAACATAGAAATTAAAAACAGCATCCTCAATGCAAATAGGAGATGAAGCAAACTTAGGATCAGGAGTAAACTTGTCCTTCATAGAATGCTTTTCAAGCAGCTTCTTAACAGAAGCAGGGTCAGAGTTAGCACACTTTGTAAGTTCCCTGCATAAATCATCATCAAGTTCAATATAATCATGTCACAACCCTAGTTCTTCTTTGCTTGCCAAGCATACATGCATGCATATTTTAATTCTTTTAAAATTGAAGTGGGGAAGTGATCAAGCCCCAGGAATCAAACTTTTGTGAAATATGCAATAGAAAAGATTTCTTCAATAGTTCGAGGAAAATGTTCCTCGTTTCCAAATAAATTCTTGGCATGGTATAAAGTTGTCAACCAATATTTTTGGATCACAGAAACATTTTATCTTGGACCTTTGATTTAATCTAGCAATTATTGGCAATGGAATTATATCGCTATACATAAAATAAAGTTTCATAAACTCTGAAAATAATTGTGTGGCATTAGATAAATATATTATGCAACCTAAAAATATTATCAGGGTTTTATAGAAATGGTTTGAACTAATTTCAAATAAAAGCAAATGTCAGAAAGAAATAAATAAAATAGAAAAGAAGAAAGAGGAGAAGAAGCCTACCTATCGCTCACCTACGAGGCGCAACCCACCTGGAGCTCCTTGTCGTCTTCCTCCTCCTGCGAGTAGGAAGAGGAGAAAGAAGGCACGGCGGCAGCCCTCTCCACCTCCTGCTTCATCGCGAAGCTCTCTCCTGCCTCCACTTCGCCAGCACGAGCTCGCTCTCTCCCTTATCTCCTCCCCTCTCTCCATTCCCCTCTTCCTTCTCTGTTTCTTCCCTCCTCGTCGCTGCCATTGCCGAGAACTGCTCGAGCTCGCCGCCGTCGTGTCCGACCACCCCTCGCCTCCCTGGTTAGCCCATCACTTCCGCCTTGAGGAGAAGCTCCTCACCACCAAGTCAATCGAGCTAGGAACCCCTGTATCGTCACTGCCATCGCCGTTTCCTCCTCCGGTCGCCGAGATCCGCCACTGTCGATTCGGTGTGCCCTGGGCCTCTCCGACCTCCCCGATGCTAAAAATGGAACCGCAGTGAGCCCCTGATCCTTTCCCCTCTCTCGCCCGCGTGAGTAACCCTCCAGAGAGACCTCCTCGTCGAGGCCTACCTCCGGCCGCCGCTAGTTCTCGTTGCCAGCACCCTCTCCGGCCACCTCAGCCCTCCTACTACCCCCCTACCAGATCGGCCACTTCGCCAGCTTCGTTTAGACGCAAAGCACGCTCAATTTGGTGCCATGTAGCCTCGGTTAGGCCAACTCCGGCGAGCCCTCCGCCGCGGGCTTGGTCGCCGGCGTCCACCCTCCGGTGGCTGTCGACGTGGCAAAGTCATTATCGCCTTAATTCCTTCTCTAGCCACTGACAGAGGGCCCCACGTGTGAGTCAAACCCCATTAGGGTGGGTCAACGCGGGATTAAGCCCTCGGTCACTGACTAGTGGACCCCACTGGTCAGGTTTGACCTAGCCCAGGTGCTGTTGACTGATGACATCAGTCTAACGTCACTGTGACGCAATAATGCAATTTATGATTTTAAATAATTCCAGAATAATAGCAAAACTTAAAAATAACATAGAAAATAAAATATAAATCAGATGAAATAAATTATATATGAAAAATTATCAGAAGAATGCAAGGAATCCAATGGTACTATTTCATGCATGTTTGAACAATTTAAACTTGTTGAATAGGACAAATACACAATAGGCATATAAATGCTTATGTTTTGTGACAGCCCGAGACCGACGCTCCAGAAGATTCCCCTTTTAATTCGTTGTCGCAATGTGTTTTATTTTGTTTGTTGCATTCATCACGCATCATGCATCATCTCCATCATCTCTGGTGTGATTGCTTCCCTTGTTGTGTTCATTTTGTTTTTCCCTCTTCTCCTAGCCACTCCTTGATCCTTTCCTTTTCCCTTTGCTCTCATTTATTTGAGTTGCAGATTTAAGTGCTCAAATAAATGTTTCGGTTGAGCCCATAAATATTATCTATTGTATAGGGTCACCATCTTAATTCTCTGTCCATTGGGTGTTGGTTTGGTTATGGTTTAAATTTAGGCAAGTTTGAAATAAATTCAAAAACTTGTCCAAATTTGTAATCTGTAAAAGTCCCCAAACCAAATTTATTAAATCCTCCATATTTTTCTGGCTCCGGAAAAATATCTCTCTTGTTGGAACTCCAACTTCATCCATTGTTTTATTTCTTTGCAAGTTGTTGTAAAACAAATAAAAAACAAGAAAGAGGGGGAAGAGAGAGAAGCCCAGCCTGTGCCAAGCCGGCCCAAGGCCCACCGGGCTCCCTCCAACCCTAGCGACAGGAGAGCGTCGCTCGATCTCGATCCCTCTCCTCCCGTCTGCGCCGTCTCCCTCTCCCTCGCTCGCGCGTGCAGCTCTCCCCAGCGCCGCTCCCTCCCTGATACGGCTCCAACGTATCTATAATTTTTTATGGTTCCATGCTATTATCTTGTCAACTATGGATGTTTTATATGCATGATTATGCTATTTTATATCTTTTTTGGGACTAACCTATTAACTCAGTGCCAAGTGCCAGTTTCTGTTTTTTTTTTCGGGTTTTTGGCCCATTTTCAGACGGAGTCCAAATGGAATGAAACTTTACGATGATTTTTTTGGACCAAAAGAGACCCCCGAAGCTTTGGGAGAAGCCCACATGGGCCACGAGGGAGTCACAAGCCCTCACGCCGCAACCCCCCCCCCCCGGTGGTGGCAAGCAGGCTTATGACCTCCTCGTAGGGCGAACTAACGCAATTCCACCGCCATAAATTCCTATAAATTGAGAAACCACCAAAAAGAAACCTAGATCGGGAGTTCCGCCGCCGCAAGCATCTGTAGCCACCAAAAACCAATCTGGAGCCCGTTCCGGCATCCTGCCGGAGGGGAAATCCATCTCCGGTGGCCATCTTCATCATCCCGGCGATATCCATGACGAGGAGGGAGTAGTTCTCCCTCGGGGCTGAGGGTATGTACCAGTAGCTATGTGTTTGATCTCTCTCTCTCGTGTTCTTGAGATGTCTTGATCTCGACGTACCATGGGCTTTGCTACTGTAGTTGGATCTTATGATGTTCTTCCCCATCTCCCTCTTGTAATGACTTGAGTTTCCCCTTTGGAGTTATCTTATCAGATTGAGTCTTTGAGAACACTTGATGTATGTCTTGCACATGTCTATCTGCTGTGATCAACTTGCGGGTTTGTGACAATTGGGAACCTATGCATATGGGTTGGCACACGTGGATTCATGTGAGTACTGGATTTATATTTTGGTGATCAACTTGCGGGTTCATGACATTGGGAACCTATGCACAGGGGTTGGCACACGTTTTGACTCTGTGGTAGAAACTTCGGGGCACTCTTTAGAGTTCTATGTGTTGGTTGAATAGATGATTCTGAGATTATGTGATGCATATCGTATAATCATGCCCACGGATACTTGAGGTGATAATGGAGTATCTAGGTGACATTAGGGTCTTGGTTGATATGTATCTTAAGGTGTTATTCTAGTACGGACTCTATGATGGATCGAACAGAAAGAATAACTTCTTGTTATTTTACTACGGACTCTTGAATAGATCGATCAGAAAGAATAACTTTGTGGTGGTTTCGTACCCGACAATAATCTCTTAGTTTGTTCCCCGCTATTAGTGACTTTGGAGTGTCTCTTTGTTGCATGTTGAGGGCTAGTTATATGATCCAATTATGTTATCATTGTTGAGAGAACTTCACTAGTGAAAGTATGAACCCTAGGCCTTGTTTCCACTCATTGCAATACCGTTCGTGCTCACTTTTACCATTTGTTACCTTGCTGTTTTTGTAATTTCAGATCACAAAAACCTATATCTACCATCCATATTGCACTTGTATCACCATCTCTTCGCCGAACTAGTGCACCTATACAACTTACCATTGTATTGGGTGTGTTGGGGACACAAGAGCTCTTTGTTATTTGGTTGCAGGGTTGCTTGAGAGAGACCATCTTCATCCTACGCCTCCCGTGGATTGATAAACCTTAGGTCACCCAGTTGAGGGAAAATTGCTACTGTCCTACAACCCTCTGCACTTGGAGGCCCAACAACGTCTACAAGGTGAAGGTTGCGTAGTAGACATCAAGCTCTTTTCTGGTGCCGTTGCCGGGAAGGTTAGCGCTTGAAGGTATATATTTAGATCTTGCAACCGAATCTTTTTGTTTCTTGTTCTTTCGCTAGAAAACTACAAAAAAATGGAATTGTGCTCCATCTTTTCAATGTCTTTCGTGAGCATGATGGGAAGGAAAATTGTGCTCAAGTGCTGAAAGAAGAATTACATAGAATGCTTGGCATAGAATATGTGAATGATGAGCATGATTGCAATGTTCTTAGCATGAATTATTTGAATACCCATGATGCTAATGATATGCAAAGCCACAAGCTTGGGGATGCTATATTTGATCATGATGATCTTTTTAGTTCTTCCACTTTGAATGATCAAAATTATTTTGATGAAAGCATGTCCCCTATCTATGATGATTATTGTGAGGATACTTATGCTTTAAAGAAGAGGGATGATAAAACTTGTCATACTCTCGAGAACCCTTTTGCTAAACCTTGCTTTTTCATTGTAGACACAATTTGTAGTGCTCAAGTCTTTTACGATACTCCCACTACTATTCTTGAGAATAGACTTCCTTATGTGGAGAGTAGTAAAATTTATATGCTTGTAGATCATGAAAAGAATGCTTTAGGTGCTGGTTATATTGTTGAATTCATTCATGATGCTACTGAAAATTACTATGAGAGAGGATCATATGCTTCTACTTATTGCAATAGTATCAAGCTTCCTCTCCATATGTTGAACTTTTTGAAGCTATGCTTGTTTTGCCTTCCTATGCTAGTTGATTCTTCCTCCAATAAATTGTTTGATCACAAAATCCCTATGCATAGGAAGTGGGTTAGACTTAAATGTGCTAGCCATTTGCTCCATGATGCTCTCGTTGTGTTTCAATCATTACCTTTTATGTGAGCATCATTGAAATCAATGCCTAGCTAAGGGCGTTAAACGATAGCGCTTGTTGGGAGGAAACCCAATGAATAAATTTTTCTTTGCTTTTTGCATCCTGTTTTGTTTTCTCCACACCATCATAATTCTGTTATGATTGTGTTTTTTGTGTTGCTTTTTGCGTTTGTGCCAAGCAAAACCGTTATTATTAGTCTTGGGGATGATCGTTTGGTCAAGCTGGAAAAGACAGAAACTTTCTGCTCAGGAAAAGAATTTTCATTGTTTTTCTGTAAGAGATTTTGAGTTGATTCTTCTTGCTTCTGATTGACACAAAAATTCTTAAGGCTGTCGTAAGTTTTCAGAATTTTTGAAGTACTAGAGGTATACGAAATATACAAATTGCTACAGACTGGTATGTTGTTAACAGATTTTGTTTTTGTTGTGTTGGTTGCTTATTTTGATGAAACTATGGATAGTATTGGGGGGTATTAGCCATGGAAGATTGAAAATACAGTAACCCAACATCAGCATAAGTAGAATTTAAGTTTGCTACAGTACCTAAGGAAGTGGTGGTTTTCTTTCTCATACTAATGTTATCACGAGTTTCAGTTTAAGTTTCGTGTTGTGAAGTTTTCAAGTTTTGGGTGAAGTTCTTACGGACAAAGAGATAGAGAGTGACAAGAGATCAAGCTTGGGGATGCCCAAGGCACCCCAAGTTGATTCAAGGATGCCGTAAAAGCCTAAGCTTGGGGATGCCCCGGGAAGGCATCCCCTCTCTCGTCTTCAATCCATCGGTAACGTTACTTGGGGCTATATTTTTATTCACCACATGTTATGTGTTTTTGCTTGGAGTGTCTTGTATCGTAGGAGTCTTTTATTTTTGTTGTTTCAAAATCATCCTTGCTGCACACCTAGAGAGAGAGACCTGCACTCACCGTGATTTTGTCGAGCTTCACTTATATCCTTTGGTAGACAATTCAGCTCACATGTGCTTCACTTATATCTTTTGAGCTAGATACTTTTGCTCTTTGTGCTTCACTTATATCTTTTAGAGCGCAGCAATGCGTGGCTTGGTAGTTGATCTATGCTTTTAAAGTAGTCTCAAAAGGGGTAGTTATCCAAAGGGATACGAAAACTTCCACCTTCATGTACATTGAATAGTTAGAGAAGTTTGATTCATCTCAATTAGTTTTGAGTTGTGGTTTTGGTAATATTTAAGTCATGCTAGTAAGGTGTTGTGGATCTAGAAATACTTGTGTTGAAGTTAGTGATTCCCGTAGGATGCATGTATGGTGAACTGCTATGTGATGAAGTTTGAGCATGATTAGTTTATTGATTGTCATCCTTTGCGTGGCGGTCGGGGTCGCGCGATGGTTTATGCCTACCAACCCTTCCCCTAGGAGTATTCGTTGAATGCTTTGTTTCGATTACTAATAAGACGTTTGCAACAAGTATATGAGTTCTTCATGACTAATGTTGAGTCCATGGTTTAGATGCACTTTCACATTCCACCATCACTATCTTCTTAGTGTCGTGCAACTTACGCCGGTGCACAAAACCCACCATTAGCCTCCCTCAAAACAGCCACCATACCTACCTACTATGGCTTTTTCAAAGTCATTCCGAGATATATTGCCATGCAAATACCACCATGACATGTGCCACCACGTCTACATTGCCATTGCATGATCGTAAGATAGCTAGCATGATGTTTCCATTAATTTCTATGCCATGCTAGATCATTGTCACGGTACACTACCGAAGGCATTCCTTATAGAGTCATCGTTGCTCTAAGTTTTGAGTTGAAAGTGTGATGATCATCATTAATGGAGCATTGTCCCATGTGAGGAAATAAAAGAGGCCAAAGATGCCCACCAAAAAAAGGCCAAAGAGCCCACCAAAAAAATGAGAGAAAAAGAGAGAAGGGACAATGCTACCACTTTTCCACACTTGTGCATATTAAGCACCATGATCTTCATGATTGAGAGTCCCTCGGTTTGTCACCACCATATAGCTAGTGGGAAATTTTCATTATATAACTTGGCTTGTATATTCCAATGATAGGCTTCCTCAAAATTGCCTTAGGTCTTCGCGAGCAAGCAAGCTGGATGCACACCCACTAGTTTTCTTTAAGAGCTTTCACATACTCTTAGCTCTAGTGCATCATTTGTATGACAATCCCTACTCATTCACATTGATATCTATTGATAAGCATCTCCATAGCTTATTGATATGCCTAGTTAATGTGATCATCTTTTCCTTTTTTGTCTTGCAACCTCCACCACACTCCACACCACTTATAGTGCTAAAACCATGGCTCACGCTCATGTATTGCGTGAGAGTTGAAAAGGTTTGAGAAAGTAAAGGTGTGAAACAATTACTTGGCCAATACCGGGGTTGTGCATGATTTAAATTTGTTGTGCAATGATGATAGAGCATAGCCAGACTATATGCTTTTGTAGGGATAACTTTCTTTTGGCCTTGTTATTTTGAAAGTTCATGATTACCTTGCTAGTTTGCCGGAAGTATTATTGTCTCCACATCAATAGCAAACTATTGTTTTGAATCTAACGGATCTGAACATTCATGTCACATGAGAGAAGTTACAAAGGACAACTATGCTAGGTAGCATGCAACATCAAAAATTCATTCTTTATCACTTTCCTACTCGAGGACGAGCAGGAGTTAAGCTTGGGGATGCTTGATACGTCTCCAACGTATCTATAATTTTTGATGGTTCCATGTTATTATCTTGTCAACTTTGGATGTTTTATATGCATGATTATGCTATTTTATATCTTTTTTGGGACTAACCTATTAACTCAGTGCCAAGTGCTAGTTTCTATTTTTTTCGTGTTTTTCGCTCATTTTCAGACGGAGTCCAAATGGAATGAAACTTTACGATGATTTTTTTTGGACCAAAAGAGACCCCCGAAGCTTTGGGAGAAGGCCAGATGGGCCACGAGGGAGTCACAAGCCCTCACGCCGCCACCACCCCCTCGGTGGTGGCGAGCAGGCTTGTGACCTCCTCGTAGGCCCAACTGACGCAATTCCACCGCCATAAATTCCTATAAATTCAGAAACCACCAAAAAGAAACCTAGATCGGGAGTTCCGCCACCGCAAGCCTCTATAGCCACCAAAAACCAATCTGGAGCCCGTTCTGGCACCCTGCCGGAAGGGAAATCCATCTCCGGTGGCCATCTTCATCATCCCAGCGATCTCCATGACGAGGAGGGAGTAGTTCTCCCTCGGGGCTAAGGGTATGTACCAGTAGCTATGTGTTTGATCTCTCTCTCTCGTGTTCTTGAGATGTATTGATCTCGATGTACCATGCGCTATGCTACTATAGTTGGATCTTATGATGTTCTTCCCCCTCTCCCTCTTGTAATGAATTGAGTTTCCCCATTGGAGTTATCTTATCGGATTGAGTCTTTGAGAACACTTGATGTATGTCTTGCACGTGTCTATCTGCTGTGACCAACTTGCGGGTTTGTGACAATTGGGAACCTATGCATATGGGTTGGCACACGTGGATCCACGTGAGTACTTGATGTATGTTTTGGTGATCAACTTGCGGGTCCGTGACATTGGGAACCTATGCACAAGGGTTGGCACACGTTTTGACTCTCTTGTAGAAACTTTGGGGCACTCTTTGAAGTTCTATGTGTTGGTTGAATAGATGATTCTGAGATTATGTGATGCATATCGTATAATCATGCCCACGGATACTTGAGGTGACAATGGAGTATCTAGGTGACATTAGGGTCTTGGTTGATATGTATCTTAAGGTGTTATTCTAGTACGAACTCTATGATGGATTGAACGGAAAGAATAGCTTCGTCTTATTTTACTACGAACTCTTGAATAGATCGATCAGAAAGAATAACTTTGTGGTGGTTTCGTACCCGACAATAATCTCTTAGTTTGTTCCCCGCTATTAGTGACTTTGGAGTGACTCTTTGTTGCATGTTGAGGGCTAGTTATATGATCCAATTATGTTATCATTGTTGAGAGAACTTCACTAGTTAAAGTATGAACCCTAGGCCTTGTTTCCACGCATTGCAATACCGTTCGTGCTCACTTTTACCATTTGTTACCTTGCTGTTTTTGTAATTTCAGATTACAAAAACCTATATCTACCATCCATATTGCACTTGTATCACCATCTCTTCGCCGAACTAGTGCACCTATACAACTTACCATTGTATTGGTTGTGTTGGGGACACAAGAGACTCTTTGTTATTTGGTTGCAGGTTTGATTGAGAGAGACCATATTCATCCTACGCCTCCCGCAGATTGATAAACCTTAGGTTACCCACTTGAGGGAAAATTGCTACTGTCCTACAACCCTATGCACTTGGAGGCCCAACAACGTCTACAAGGAGAAGGTTGCGTAGTACACATCACTCCCCCCGTCTCGTTCTCCCTTCTCCCGATCCTCTCCTCGACAGCCTCCCTAGCTCGATTCCCCGTCTCCCCTCTCCCTGTTCCCCTCGCTCGCGCGAGGAAGCTGCTTCCCTGCCCGAGCCAATCGCCCCGCATCCACCGCCAGGGAACCACGAGGTTCCTCCCCAAGGCGTCCCTGCGAGGTAACAGCCTCTCCCTCGCCGGAGCCCCTCGCAGGTCGTTGCCCGCCTGCCGGATGCCGTCGTCCCTCGCGAGCCCCTGCCGCAAGGAGCTCGCCGCGCCACCCTAGCCCCTCGTCGCAGCACGCCTCGCCGGAGCAGCCCGGGGCCGCCGCCGACGACTACCTCGTTCAGCCTCCCGCCGGCCGTAGCCGCTAGCTCCTCCAGCCGCGCCGCCCTAGCCCCTGCGGGAGCCGCCGCGCCGCCCTGCCGCACGTGGGGTTCCTCCGTCGCTGTAGCTTGCTGCAGCTTGTTGCCTGCTGCCGTCGCTGCTATGCTGCTGTTGCTGTCGCTGTGGCATGCCGCTGTTGCCGATTGCTGTTGTTGTTGTGGCCGCAATACTGCTAGCAATGCCTGCCTGCGTGGCGTTGCTTGGTGCTGAAGCTGTTGCCTGTTGCTGCCGGCTGCTGCTTGCTGCTGCCGCTGATGCTGCTGCTGCCGCTTGCTGCTTGCCGTTGCCTTTGGATGCAACTGGTTTGGGATGGCCATCTGGATGCATCGTATGTGGAGTTTTGTGTCATTTATATTAGGTTCACGCAAGTGCTAAGGTGACCATGTGCCTCGACTACCGACGCGAAGACTCGTGTACCACTACGCCAAGTGTATGACTACCGTCAACAATCTCGAGTACCACGACTTCCACGACGAACACGACGACCTTGTTACCAACACCGCTATAACTCGAACCCCTCCGATTTGCACGCTTCGAAGGTATACCGTTGGAACGTTGTCGTGAAACGTGTGCATGTGATGTATGAGATGAACGTATGCTTGCGCCAGATATGTTCGCCCGTTGCACGTTGTCCCTCTTACGTCGTGCCCTCGAGACATGGGAACCTGGTAACCGGGGTCACCCCATCATTATTTGGCATGTCACGCACGCGCTCCCTAATCGTTGACACCGGTATCTCCTTGAGTTATCGGGACCGGAACTTCACTGTGGCATCGATTCCGTTTTGCCGCCATGGTCCCCTTTCGTTGGCCATGGCGACACATGCTTCTTTTTCTTCTCGCCTGTGTTGTTGTAAGCTTGCATGCATGACACATTCATGGCATAATATCTTGTTTGCATGTTTCTTGTAACGTAGCGACTTTCAAAGTCCCATGTGTTAAGCGACTAGGATGACATGTAGAAGAACCTGCTTCCCCCCTTGCCATGTTAACAACAATTTAATACTGCATGTAGAAAAACGGGAGTGGACTAAACAATTAAATGTGGAGTTTCGTCGATATGCAACTCGTTGCATATCGAGCTTCACTTAATGTGTAGTGTTTGTGTGAGGTGAATTGTCATGCCATGCCTTGCATTTTGATCTGATCATGCATCATATTAGGGTGTGCATCATGTCATGCATTTGCCGTGGTGATTATCTGTGTTGATGCTTGTTTCCAGTTTGCTCCGTCTCGATAGAGTTCCGCAAGCGTGTCGGAATGTGAGGACCCATTCGACTACATCGGTTCGCCTGCTTCACGGAGTTGTTCTTCTTCCAAGCAGGATCTCAGGCAAGATGACCATTTCCCCAGATACCATTACTATCATTGCCATGCTAGTTTTACCGTTTCTACGGTTTATGTCTCGTTGCCTACCACATGTTATATATGAGCCTCTCAACAATGCCATGAAACCTTCAACTCTTCACCACCTAGCAAACCACTGATTGGCTATGTTACTGCTTGCTTAACCATGTTGTTAGCATTGCTAGTTGCAGGTGCAGTTGCTTCCATGTGATAACATGGGTTCCTTGTTATAACACCCTATTAAATGCTATTTAATTGAATGCACCTATATACTTGGTAAAGGTGGAAGGCCTGGCCTTTCTAGCTTGGTGTTTTGTTCCACCTTTGCCCCCTTAGTTTCGGCTACCGGTGTTATGTTCCATAATTGAGTGTTCCGAACACGATCGGGGTTGTTATGGGGACCCCCTTGATAATTTGTTTTAGATTAAGACTGGTTTGGCAAGGCCCAACTTTGGTTTTACATTTGCCTAATAACTAATTAATGCATAGGGACCCGCCGGCACCCGCGGATATTTAATCAACCCACGGGCCAGTGCTCCTCATGAGTGTTGGTCCAAAACGGTCTCTCTGCGGGGCCACCGCGAGGAAACTCGATGTTTGGCACCCGTAGATAGTTCCATCCGTTGTGTCCTGAGAACGAGATACGCGGCTCCTATTGGGATCGTCGACATGTCGGGCGGCCTTGCTCGATTAGTTTTACCTTTGACGAAATATCTTGTGCATCTGGATTCCGGTGATGCTTTGGGTAATCTCAGAGTTTAGGTTTTCCACTAGGGAATCCGACGAGATCGCGAGCTTCATGATTGAGGATTTCTATGCGGCTTGTGGTAATTTGTGATGGACTAGTTGGAGCACCCCTACAGGGTTAAATCTTTCGGAAAGCCATGCCCGCTGTTTTGTGGCAACGTGGAAAACTTTCTTTAACACTTGTTCTAGATAACTTGAAGTAACTAAATTAAAATATGCCAACCGTGTGCGTAACCGTGATGGTCTCTTTCTGAGTTCCTTATCCGACCGAGGACACGGTGGGGTTATGTATGACGTAGGTAGGTGTTCAGCATCATTCATTTGATCATTAGTAGTCACGTCCGCTATGCGTAGATCTTCCCCCTCTTATTTCTTGTACTCGTAAGTTAGCCACCAAATATATGCTTAGCCGCTGCTGCAACCTCACCACTTAACCTTGCCTCACCCATTAAGCTTTGCTAGTCTTGATACCTTGGGAAATGAGATTGATGATTCCCCTGTGGCTCATAGATTACTACAACACCAGTTGCAGGTACAGGTAAAGGTTACTGACGCGAGCGCGTTTATTGTTCATTTGGAGTTGCTTCTTCTTCTTCTTCTTCATCGATCTAGGATGGGTTCCAGGGCGGCAGCCTGGGATAGCAAGGATGGACGTGGTTCTTCTTTTCTCGTTTGTTTTCGTTCGTATTCGGACCCTGCTCTTCTTCATGATGTTTATGTATTGTACTGATGTGACTCTGATGTAGCTTGTGGCGAGTGTAAGCCAATTCTATAAATATATCTCTTCTTTTCAGTACATGTACTTGTAACGATATCCATTCTTGCGACACGACGAGATGCGCTTCTATCCCTGACAAGGCCCTCAAGCCAAGTTGAGCATAGGGTCGCATCTTGGGCGTGACAAGTTGGTATCAGAGCAGTACCGACCTAGGAGCCCCCTTGATTGATCGAACTTTGCCGAGTCGACTCTAGTGAAAAACTACTTTGAGTCTAGTTATATATCGGAGAGTAGGATTCTTTTTTCTCCTCTTCTATGCTCTGGTGAGGAATCTTGATGTAATATTTTAATTCTACTCCTCTTCTCACTCAAAAAAAATTTAGGATCACGCGGATATTTTTGGAATCTAGATGATGTCGATGTGACGGAGATCTGTCTTGGTGCCTCCTGTCTGACTTGATTTCTTCAAGGGAGTTGAGCTCCAAGGGATTCTCGAGCACATCGCTATCATACAGATTTCTTAGTATCTCAGAACGAAGGATGTTCGTAATTGCTTCAATACTAGTAGTGCGAGTTAACCCCGATGTCCCCAGTACTGGTGCAGATTGTTCAGGAGTACTGCCATACTTTGTATCGTTGTGATCACGAGGGTGTGTAGTAGATGAAGGTCTGAGATTCTGGTCGTGTGTTGACGGATGTGATACATTGGACGGATTAGTATAGGAGTTGTGTGACATATTACTCCTTTGTATCCGTGTACCAGATTACATGACCAGAAATTTCGGGAATTCTTAGGTGGGAATTCAAGTAGTTACTTATAGGACAATCTTCCAACAAATGCATGATGTTAGGTTGGGGTTCGACATCTAGTGGATTTGTTTGTTGACGATCGACTTACAGCGATTCTCGTTATGTCTTAAAGAGTCCTTGTAGCTTGCAACGACTCGGGGGCGCTTCGTATGTCGGGTGCACTGCCTTGCACTTGATGGCTACTGTAAGGATCGCGCCCGTGCGATCCTGTCCACGAAAATATCGGACGAAATATTTCTCATGAGTTTGTTCTGGATAATTGCAAGCCACATTCTTTGCTTTGTTCGAATATGGTAATTCAAGTTGCTTCGATGTCAAGTGGTGATTTCAGATCTTTCCAAGAGGTGTTCTCATATTTTTATGGGAATGCTAGTTCCTTTGCTCTATCAATTCCTTTTCAACCGGAGCCGTCTTGTCAATTCTTTTCAACCGGTGTGCTTCTCTTCAAGTGAATTCAATCCTCTCCCATATTTGCAGATCATTGTCTCAATTCTTATCAGAGTTTCTCCCATCTGTCCCCAAGTTGTCTTTGTTTTTTTCCCGACCTCCCGCCCTTTTCTTCAATGATTCATTATCTTCCAAGTGCCTTTCTTTTCATCAATGCTTGTGCTCTCTTCTCTTTCGTGTCGTATCCGGTGATTCATTTTGAAGTTTCTCAGGAGCTTCGTGTTCATCATTTCTTCAATCTTGTAATTCTTTCCGGTGAATTCAATTTAGTTATCCATGTTCATCATATCCTATTCATCCTTGTAATTCTTTCCTGTGTTGGAAATTCTTATCAACCTATCTTGTTTATTCATTCATCTCTTTTCCATCCGGAGTGCTGAAGTTTTCTCAGAAGTTCTTGTTTTTGATTCTTTCAAGTATTTCGAGTTGCTAGTCTCATCAAGTTTTCATTTGTACCAGTGCAATATCTATCCTTTTGAGCAATCTTTTCAACGGTGGCTTCTTCGAGTGGGCCCATAATGTTGGAATTATGCCCTAGAGGCAATAATAAATATAGTTATTATTATAATTCCTGTATCAAGATAATCGTTTATTATCCATGCTATAATTGTATTGAATAAAGACTCATTTACATGTGTGGATACATAGACAAAACACCGACCCTAGCATACCTCTAGTTGGCTAGCCAGTTGATCAAAGATAGTCAGTGTCTTCTGATTATGAACAAGGTGTTGCTGCTTGATAACTGGATCACGTCATTAGGAGAATCACGTGATGGACTAGACCCAAACTAATAGACGTAGCATGTTGATCGTGTCATTTTGTTGCTACTGTTTTCTGCGTGTCAAGTATATATTCCTATGACCATGAGATCATATAACTCACTGACACCGGAAGAATGCTTTTTGTGTATCAAACGTCGCAACGTAACTGGGTGACTATAAAGATGCTCTACAGGTATCTCCGAAGGTGTTAGTTGAGTTAGTATGGATCAAGACTGGGATTTGTCACTCCGTGTGACGGAGAGGTATCTCGGGGCCCACTCGGTAATACAACATCACACACAAGCCTTGCAAGCAATGTCACTTAGTGTAAGTTGCGGGATCTTGTATTACGGAACGAGTAAAGAGACTTGCCGGTAAACGAGATTGAAATAGGTATACGGATACTGATGATCGAATCTCGGGCAAGTAACATACCGAAGGACAAAGGGAATGACATACGGGATTATATGAATCCTTGGCACTGAGGTTCAAACGATAAGATCTTCGTAGAATATGTAGGATCCAATATGGGCATCCAGGTCCCGCTATTGGATATTGACCGAGGAGTCTCTCGGGTCATGTCTACATAGTTCTCGAACCCGCAGGGTCTGCACACTTAAGGTTCGACGTTGTTTTATGCGTATTAGAGTTATATGGTTGGTTACCGAATGTTGTTCGGAGTCCCGGATGAGATCACGGACGTCACGAGGGTTTCCGGAATGGTCCGGAAACGAAGATTGATATATAGGATGACTTCATTTGATTACCGGAAGGTTTTCGGAGTTACCGGGAATGTACCGGGAATGACGAATGGGTTCCGGGGGTTCACCGGAGGGGGGGGGCAACCCACCCCGGGGAAGCCCATAGGCCTTGAGGGAGGCACACCAGCCCTTAATGGGCTGGTGGGACAGCCCACAAGTGCCCTATGCGCCATAGAGATAAAAATCAAAGAGAAAGAAAAAAAAAGGAGGAGGTGGGAAGGAAGGGGAATTCTCTCCCACCAAACCAAGTCCAACTCGGTTTGGGGGGGGGAGTCCTCCCCCCTTGGACTCGGCCGACCCCCTTGGGGCTCCTTGAGCCCCAAGGCAAGGTCCCCTCCCTCCCACCTATATATACGGAGGTTTCAGGGCTGATTTGAGACGACTTTTCCACGGCAGCCCGACCACATACCTCCACGGTTTTTCCTCTAGATCACGTTTCTGCGGAGCTCGGGCGGAGCCCTGCTGAGACAAGGTCATCACCAACCTCCGGAGCGACGTCACGCTGCCGGAGAACTCTTCTACCTCTCCGTCTCTCTTGCTGGATCAAGAAGGCCGACATCATCGTCGAGCTGTACGTGTGCTGAACGCGGAGGTGCCGTCCGTTCGGTACTATATCGTGGGACTGATCGCGGGATTGATCGCGGGGCGGATCGGGGGACGTGAGGACGTCCCACTACATCAACCGCATTCTCTAACGCTTCTGCTGTACGGTCTACAAGGGTACGTAGATCACTCATCCCCTCTCGTAGATGGACATCACCATGATAGGTCTTCGTGCGCGTAGGAAATTTTTTGTTTCCCGTGCGACGTTCCCCAACAGTGGCATCATGAGCTAGGTTCATGCGTAGATGTCTTCTCGAGTAGAACACAAAAGTTTTTGTGGGCGGTGATGTGCGTTTTGCTGCCCTCCTTAGTCTTTTCTTGATTCCGCGGTATTGTTGGATTGAAGTGGCTTGGACCGACATTACTCGTACGCTTACGAGAGACTGGTTTCATCGTTACGAGTAACCCCGTTGCTCAAAGATGACTGGCAAGTGTCGGTTTCTCCAACTTTAGTTGAATCGTATTTGACTGAGGAGGTCCTTGGATGAGGTTAAATAGCAACTCATATATCTCCGTTTTTGGTGTTTGCGTAAGTAAGATGCGATCCTACTAGATACCCCGGTCACCACGTAAAACATGCAACAACAAAATTAGAGGACGTCTAACTTGTTTTTGCAGGGTATGCTTGTGATGTGATATGGCCAATGATGTGATGTGATATATTGGATGTATGAGATGATCATGTTGTAATAGAAATATCGACTTGCACGTCGATGGTACGGCAACCGGCAGGAGCCATAGGGTTGTCTTTATACTAACGTTTGTGCTTGCAGATGCGTTTACTATTTTGCTAGGATGTAGCTTTAGTAGTAATAGCATGAGTAGAACGACAACCCCGATGGCAACACGTTGATGGAGATCATGGCGTGGCGCCGGTGACAAGAAGATCATGCCGGTGCTTTGGTGATGGAGATCAAGAAGCACGTGATGATGGCCATATCATGTCACTTATGAATTGCATGTAATGTTAATCCTTTTATGCACCTTATTTTGCTTAGAACGACGGTAGCATTATGAGGTGATCTCTCACTAAAATTTCAAGACGAAATTGTGTTCTCCCCGACTGTGCACCGTTGCTACAGTTCGTCGTTTCGAGACACCACGTGATGATCGGGTGTGATAGACTCAACCTTCACATACAACGGGTGCAAAACAGTTGCGCACGCGGAACACTCAGGTTAAGCTTGACGAGCCTAGCATGTGCAGACATGGCCTCGGAACACATGAGACCGAAAGGTCGATCATGAATCATATAGATGATATGATTAGCATAGGGATGCTTACCACTGAAACTATACTCAACTCACGTGATGATCGGACTTGAGCTAGTGCAAGTGGATCATGAACCACTCAAATGACTAGAGAGATGTACTTTTTGAGTGGGAGTTTAGCGAATAATTTGATTAAGTTAAACTCTAATTATCTTGAACATAGTCTAAGTCCACTTTGAATATATCTGTGTTGTAGATCATGGCTCACGCGACAGTCATCCTGAATTTTAATACGTTCCTAGAGAAAGCTAAGTTGAAAGATGATGGAAGCAACTTTGTAGACTGGGCTCGTAATCTTAAGCTAATCTTACAAGCTGGGAAGAAGGATTATGTCCTTAATGCTGCGCTAGGAGATGAACCACCCGCTTCGGCTGATCAGGATGTTAAGAACGCTTGGTTAGCACGTAAGGAGGACTACTCAATAGTTCAATGTGCAGTCTTGTATGGCTTAGAACCGGGACTTCAACGTCGCTTTGAGCGTCATGGAGCATTTGAGATGTTCTAGGAGTTGGAGTTTATCTTTCAGAAGAACGCCCGGATCGAGAGGTATGAGACCTCCGATAAATTCTATGCTTGCAAGATGGAGGAAAACTCGTCTGTCAGTGAACATGTGCTCAAAATGTCTGGGTACTCAAACCGTCTAGCTGAGCTGGGGATTGAACTCCCGCAAGAAGCTATCACTGACAGAATCCTTCAATCACTGCCGCCAAGCTATAAAGGATTTGTGTTTAACTACAACATGCAAGGGATGAACAAGTCTCCCGGCGAGTTGTTTGCGATGTTGAAAGTCGCAGAGTCTGAACTCCGTAAAGAGCATCAAGTGTTGATGGTGAATAAGACCACTAGTTTCAAGACAAACGGCACAGGCAAGAAGGGCAATTCGAAGAAGAGCGGCAAGCTTGTTGCCAATCCGACAAAGAAACCCAAAGCTGGACCTAAGCCGGAAACGGAGTGTTACTATTGCAAGGGTATGGGTCACTGGAAGCGCAATTGCCCCAAGTATCTGGCAGATAAGAAGGCGGGCAAAGAAAAATCAGGTATATTTGATATACATGTTATGGATGTGTACTTAACCGGCTCTCGTAGTAGTGCCTGGGTATTCGATACCGGTTCTGTTGCTCATATTTGCAACTCGAAACAGGAACTGCGGAATAGACGAAGGCTGGCGAAAGATGAAGTGACGATGCGAGTAGGAAATGGTTCCAAGGTTGATGCAATCGCCGTCGGCACAGTGTCACTTCAACTACCATCAGGATTAGTGATGAACTTAAATCATTGTTATTTAGTGCCTGCGTTGAGCATGAACATTATATCTGGATCTTGTTTATTGCGAGACGGTTACTCTTTTAAATCAGAGAATAATGGTTGTTCAATTTCTATGAGTAACATCTTTTATGGTCATGCACCGAATGTGAGAGGATTGTTCATATTGAATCTTGATAGCGATACGCATATACATAACATTGAGACCAAAAGAGTTAGAGTTAACAATGATAGCGCCATATTTTTGTGGCACTGCCGCTTAGGTCATATTGGTGTAAAGCGCATGAAGAAACTCCATGCTGATGGACTTTTGGAGTCACTTGACTTTGATTCACTTGACACATGCGAACCATGCCTCATGGGCAAGATGACTAAGACTCCGTTCTCAGGAACAATGGAGCGTGCAAGTGACTTGTTGGAAATCATACATACCGATGTGTGTGGTCCGATGAGCGTGGAGGCACGCGGCGGATATCGTTATTTTCTCACCTTCACTGACGATTTAAGTAGATATGGTTATGTCTACTTGATGAAGCACAAGTCTGAAACATTTGAAAAGTTCAAGCAATTTCAGAGTGAAGTGGAAAATCATCGTAACAAAAAGATCAAGTTCCTACGGTCTGATCGTGGGGGTGAATATCTGAGTTTCGAGTTTGGTGCTCACTTAAGACAGTGTGGAATTGTTTCACAGTTAACACCGCCTGGAACACCACAGCGTAATGGTGTGTCCGAACGTCGTAATCGTACTCTATTAGAGATGGTGCCGTCTATGATGTCTCTTACTGATTTGCCGTTATCATTTTGGGGTTATGCATTAGAAACAGCTGCATTCACTTTAAATAGGGCACCATCAAAATCCGTTGAGACGACACCATACGAACTGTGGTATGGCAAAAGGCCAAAGTTGTCGTTTCTTAAAGTTTGGGGATGCGATGCTTATGTCAAAAAGCTTCAGCCTGAAAAGCTGGAACCCAAAGCGGAAAAGTGCGTCTTCATAGGTTACCCACAAGAGACAGTTGGGTACACCTTCTATCTCAAATCCGAGGGCAAAGTGTTTGTTGCTAAAAACGAAGCTTTCTCGAGAAGGAGTTTCTCTCGAGAGAATTGAGTGGGAGGAAGATAGAACTTGACGAGGTTGTCGAACCTCTCATCCCTCTGGATGGTGGCGCGGGGCAAGGGGAAACCTCTGTCATTGCGACGCCGGTTGAGGAGGAAGTTAATGATGATGATCATGAAACTCCAGTTCAAGTTTCTGTTGAACCACGCAGGTCGACGAGATCACGTGCTGCTCCAGAGTGGTACGGTAATCCCGTCTTGTCAATCATGTTGTTAGACAACAATGAACCTGCAAATTATGAAGAAGCAATGGTGGGCCCAGATTCCAACAAATGGCTAGAAGCCATGAAGTCCGAGATAGGATCCATGTATGAGAACAAAGTGTGGACTTTGGAGATACTACCTCAGGGCCGCAAGGCTATTCAGAACAAATGGATCTTCAAGAAAAACACGGACGCTGACGGCAATGTAACCGTTTATAAAGCTCGACTTGTGGCAAAGGGTTTTTCACAAGTTCCAGGAGTTGACTACGATGAGACTTTCTCACCCGTAGCGATGCTTAAGTCCGTCAGAATCATGTTAGCAATAGCTGCATTTTTCGATTATGAAATATGGCAGATGGATGTCAAAACGGCGTTCCTTAACGGTTTCCTTAAGGAAGAGTTGTATAAGATACAACCCGAAGGTTTTGTCGATCCTAAGAATGCTAACAAGGTGTGCAAGCTCCAGCGATCCATTTATGGACTGGTGCAAGCATCTCGGAGTTGGAACAAACGCTTTGATGAGGTGATCAAAGCATTTGGGTTTATACAAGTGGTTGGAGAATCTTGTATTTACAAGAAAGTGAATGGGAGCTCTATGGCGTTTCTAATATTATATGTGGATGACATATTACTGATTGGAAACAACGTAGAGTTTTTAGAGAGCATAAAGGATTACTTGAATAAAAGTTTCTCTATGAAGGACCTAGGAGAACCTACTTACATTCTAGGCATTAAGATCTATCGGGATAGATCAAAACGCCTGATAGGACTTTCACAAAGCACATACTTTGATAAAGTTTTGAAGAGGTTCAAAATGGAACAGTCCAAGAAAGGGTTCTTGCCAGTTCTACAAGGTACGAGATTGAGTAAGACTTAGTGCCCAGCAACTGATGAAGATAGAGAGCATATGCGCTCCGTCCCCTATGCTTCAGCCATAGGTTCTACCATGTATGCGATGCTGTGCACTAGACCGGATGTTAGCCTGGCCATAAGTATGGCAGGTAGGTTCCAGAGTAATCCAGGAGTGGATCACTCGACAACGGTCAAGAATATCCTGAAGTACCTGAAAAGGACTAAGGAGATGTTTCTCGTGTATGGAGGTGACGAAGAGCTCGCCGTAAAAGGTTACGTCGATGCAAGCTTTGACACAGATCCGGACGACTCTAAGTTGCAAACCGGATACGTATTTATTCTTAATGGGGGTGAAGTAAGCTGGTGCAGTTCCAAGCAAAGCGTCGTAGCAGATTCTACATGTGAAGCGGAGTACATGGCTGCCTCGGAGGCGGCTAAGGAGAGTGTCTGGATGAAGCAGTTCATGACAGATCTTGGAGTGGTGCCAAGCACACTGAATCCAATAACCTTGTTCTGTGACAACACTGGTGCCATTGCCTTAGCAAAGGAACCACGGTTTCACAAGAAGACCAGACACATCAAACGACGCTTCAACCTCATCCGCGACTACGTCGAGGGAGAGGACGTGAATATATGCAAAGTGCACACGGATCTGAATGTAGCGGACCCGCTGACTAAACCTCTTCCACGCCAAAACATGATCAACACCAGAACTGTATGGGTGTTAGATTTATTACAATGTAATTCACATGGTGATGTGAGGGCTAGATTATTGACTCTAGTGCAAGTGGGAGACTATTGGAATTATGCCCTAGAGGCAATAATAAATATATTTATTATTATAATTCCTGTATCAAGATAATCATTTATTATCCATGCTGTAATTGTATTGAATGAAGACTCATTTACATGTGTGGATACATAGACAAAACACCGTCCCTAGCATGCCTCTAGTTGGCTAGCCAGTTGATCAAAGATAGTTAGTGTCTTCTGATTATGAACAAGGTGTTGTTTCTTGATAACTGGATCACGTCATTAGGAGAATCACGTGATGGACTAGACCCAAACTAATAGACGTAGCATGTTGATCGTGTCATTTTGTTGCTACTGTTTTCTGCGTGTCAAGTATTTATTCCTATGACCATGAGATCATATAACTCACTAACACTGGAGGAATGCTTTGTGTGTATCAAACGTCGCAACGTAACTGGGTGACTATAAAGATGCTCTACAGGTATCTCCGAAGGTGTTAGTTGAGTTAGTATGGATCAAGACTGGGATTTGTCATTCCGTGTGACGGAGAGGTATCTCGGGGCCCACTCGGTAATACAACATCACACACAAGCCTTGCAAGCAATGTGACTTAGTGTAAGTTGCGGGATCTTGTATTACAGAACGAGTAAGGAGACTTGCCGGTAAACGAGATTGAAATAGGTATACGGATACTGACGATCGAATCTCGGGCAAGTAACATACCGAAGGACAAAGGGAATGACATACGGGATTATATGAATCCTTGGCACTAAGGTTCGAACGATAAGATCTTCGTAGAATATGTAGGATCCAATATGGGCATCCAGGTCCCGCTATTGGATATTGACCGAGGAGTCTCTTGGGTCATGTCTACATAGTTCTCGAACCCGCAGGGTCTGCACACTTAAGGTTCGACGTTGTTTTATGCGTATTAGAGTTATATGGTTGGTTACCGAATGTTGTTCGGAGTCCCGGATGAGATCACGGACGTCACGAGGGTTTCCGGAATGGTCCGGAAATGAAGATTGATATATAGGATGACTTCATTTGATTACCGGAAGGTTTTCCGAGTTACCGGGAATGTACCGGGAATGACGAATGGGTTCCGGGGGTTCACGGGGGGGGGGGGGGGGGCAACCCACCCCGGGGAAGCCCATAGGCCTTGAGGGAGGCACACCAGCCCTTAGTGGGCTGGTGGGACAGCCCACAAGTGCCCTATGCGCCATAGAGATAAAAATCAAAGAGAAAGAAAAAAAAGGAGGAGGTGGGAAGGAAGGGGGACTCTCTCCCACCAAACCAAGTCCTACTCGGTTTGGGGGGGGGAGTCCTCCCCCCTTGGACTCGGCTGACCCCCTTGGGGCTCCTTGAGCCCCAAGGCCAGGTCCCCTCCCTCCCACCTATATATACGGAGGTTTTAGGGCTGATTTGAGACGACTTTTCCACAGCAGCCCGACCACATACCTCCACGGTTTTTTCCTCTAGATCGCGTTTCTGCGGAGCTCGGGCAGAGCCCTGCTGAGACAAGGTCATCACCAACCTCTGGAGCGACGTCACGCTGCCGGAGAACTCTTCTACCTCTCCGTCTCTCTTGCTGGATCAAGAAGGCCGAGATCATCGTCGAGTTGTACGTGTGCTGAACGCGGAGGTGCCGTCCGTTCGGTACTAGATCGTGGGACTGATCGCGGGATTGTTCACAGGGCGGATCGAGGGACGTGAGGACGTTCCACTATATCAACCGCGTTCTCTAACGCTTCTGTTGTACGGTCTACAAGGGTACGTAGATCACTCATCCCCTCTCGTAGATGGACATCACCATGATAGGTCTTCGTGCGCGTAGGAAAATTTTTGTTTCCCGTGCGACGTTCCCCAACACATAACCCACAGGTTCTTCCCAGGATCTTTCCTGGCTCTTTTAATCTTTTCCAGGAGATCATTAATTCTTTTCAACTATGACGTAAGTATGAATTTCATCAGTCATATTCCTTCTTCAAGATCGCTTCAAATTTATTTTCGTCTTTGGCTCAACCTTTCATTCTTCGTTATTCCGTAGTATCTCAGTTATTCTTGGTGGTGTTCGCCTCATGTTTCTCAGCTTGGAAATTCGAAGGAGTGTTTCTCTCAAATCTTGGTCCATTCTCTTGGATATTTGTCATTTCAGCTTTGTGGTATCTTCTTGGATTGTTCCTAATCATGTGTATCTCTCTCTTTCTATTCGGTGCATGTCGATGTTGTTTTCATTCTCGATCCTCCGAAGGCCATCATTTCAGAAGATTCTTCGTTCTCATGTTTCAGCTTTCATCCTCAATTCTTCTCAATTGTTGTCTCTTCGTTCGTCTCTCAATTATTCTTGTGCCTGTTCTAGTTTTCTCTCAGGTGTCTTATGATCTATTCTTTCTCATGTATCTCCATTCATTCATGGATGCCTCACTATTTCCATTCTCACTGGTGTCTCCTTCAAGACTTCTTCTAGTTTGTGATCATATCTCTCCTCAATCATTTCTTGAAGAATAAGGGGTATGCTAAATCCGTTGCTTGTCATCAATTAAACTTGATGAAGGATAATCATAACATAATTCTTATTCTTGTTCATAGTAATCTGAATTCTTCTTCCGGAGTGGCTCATGATATCCATTCTTTTCTCTAGTGCTTATCTTTCTTTTCCAAAGTTCCAAGTTCTATCAAGTATCTCTTGTGAGGCTCCATCTAAATCTTCGCAAGGTCATAATCTTATTCTTTTCTACCTTCTTATCTTTGAATCATCCTTTTGTTACGGAGGCTCGTCATGGTGGTTCTTCAAGGATGTGATTTTTTCTCAAAGTGTTCTTCAAGATTCTTTTGGAGTACCTCAAGTATTCTTTCTCTTGCATTTCCAATGCGTTTGTTATTCCTTTATCCTTTGAGGTGGTATTATAGCATTCTTATTAGTGTAGGAGCCTTGAAGAGTTTTCCTTTCAAGAATGAGATAATTAAATCCACCAATTCTATGATCATGAGATATGTTTCAACTCTTGATTTCTGGGTTGAGTATTTTGGTTTAGTTTCCACCTAAAGCCTTTCCTAAGGATTGTCGCAATTATGGTGCTTGTCATTAACCCAAGTTCTTAATGCACACTCTTGCTGTAAGAAGTTTTGATATCCTTGCTTTCAACTATCCTTGTTTCTTTTAGTGGTTGGTTGTCACCTCATAAATGTTGAGATGATTTTCATAAGCCCACTACTATCTTGTCCTTTTCGTTGTTGGTTTTCCAACTACTACGTCAGTTCTTCTGTCAGGAGGCTCTTCAATTCTATTATGATAATAGTTGTCATTCTTTTCTTCATTCTCTTCTTCCGTATGAGCTAGTTCATCTTCTCTTGTTCCGGAGGCATGGTGATGTTGCTCTTTTGGGTGTATCATCTTGTTCTGTCAAGATTGTGGTGTTCCCTTGTTCTATTTAGTTGTTTGTTATGAATATTGTCTAATTCTTCCATCGTATCGAATTTTTTGTTCCATTTTCCTACCGAAGTGCTGCCGAAATTTTCTGTGAATTCTTGCTTGTTTCTCATATCATTCCTCATCGCTTTGCAACCTTAAAGGATCGTTCGTTTCAATCGTTTTTCAAAGAAGCAAGTAATTTTTACCTCTTGTTCTTTCTCATCCTCTCCCCCTTTCATTCTAGGATATCGGGGCAAGATCCTCTTGTAGTGTAGGAGAGTTGTGACAGCCGAGATCGACGCTCCAGAAGATTCCCCTTTTAATTTGTTGTCGCAGTGTGTTTTATTTTGTTTGCTGCATTCATCACGCATCATGCATCATCTCCATCATCTCTGGTGTGATTGCTTCCCTTGTTGTGTTCATTTTGTTTTTCCCTCTTCTCCTAGCCACTCCTTGATCCTTTCCTTTTCCCTTTGCTTTCATTTATTTGAGTTGCAGATTTAAGTGCTTAAATAAATGTTTCGGTTGAGCCCATAAATATTATCTATTGTATAGGGTCACCATCTTAATTATCAGTCCATTTGGTGTTGGTTTGGTTATGGTTTAAATTTAGACAAGTTTGAAATAAATTCAAAAACTTGTCAGAATTTATAATCTGTAAAAATCCCCAAACCAATTTTATTAAATCCTCCATATTTTTCTGGATCCGGAAAAATATCTCTCTTGTTGGAACTCCAACTTCGTCCATTGTTTTACTTCTTTGCAAGTTGATGTAAAAGAAATTAAAATCAAGAAAGAGGGGGAAGAGAGAGAAGCCCAGCCTGTGCCAAACCGGCCCAAGGCCCACCGGGCTCCCTCCAACCCTAGCGATAGGAGAGCGTCGCTCGATCCCGATCCCTCTCCTCCCGTCTACGCCGTCTCCCTCTCGCTCGCGCGTGCAGCTCTCCCCAGCGCCGCTCCCTCCCCCCGTCTCGTTCTCCCTTCTCCCGATCCTCTCCTCGGCAGCCTCCCTAGCCCGATTCCCCGTCTCCCCTCTCCCTGTTCCCCTCGCTCGCGCCAGGAAGCAGCTCCCCTGCCCGAGCCGATCGCCCTGCAGCCACCGCCAGGGAACCCCGAGGTTCCTCCCCATGGCGCCCCTGCGAGGCAGCAGCCTCTCCCTCGCCGAAGCCCCTCCCAGGTCGCCGCCCGCCTGCCGGATGCCGCCGTCCCTCGTGAGCCCCTTCCGCAAGGAGCTCGCCGCGCCGCCCTAGCCCCTCGTCGGAGCATGACTTGCCGGAGCAGCCCGAGGCCACCGACGGCGACTACCTGGTTCAGCCTCCTGCCGGCCGCAGCCGCTAGCTCCTCCAGCCGCGCCGCCCTAGCCCATGCCGGAGCCGCCGCGCCACCCTGCCGCACGTGGGGTTCCTCCGTCGCTGTAGCTTGCTGCCACTTGTTGTTTTTGCCGCAATCCTGCTAGCGATGCCTGCCTGCGTTGCGTTGCTTGCTGCTGAAGTTGTTGCCTGCTACTGCTGCCGCTTGCTGCTTACCGTTGCCGTGACTGCTTGCTGCCTTTGGATGCAACTGGTTTGGGATGGCCATCTGGATGCATCGTATGTGGAGTTTTGTGTCATTTATATTTGGTTCACGCAAGTGCTAAGGTGACCATGTGCCTCGACTACCGACGCGAAGACCCGTGTACCACTATGCCAAGTGTACGACTACCGTCGACAAGATCGCGAGTACCACGACTTCCACGACGACCACGATGACCTTGTTACCTACACCGCTATAACTCGAACCCCTCCAATTTACACGCTTCGAAGGTATACCATTGGAATGTTGTCGTGAACCGTGTGCATGTGATGTATGAGATGAACGTATGCTTGCGCAATATATGTTTGCCCGTTGCACATTGTCCCTCTTACGTCGTGCCCTCGAGACATGGGAACCCGGTAATCGGGGTCACCCCATCATTATTTGGCATGTCACACACGCGTTCCCTAATCATTGACACCGGTATCTCCTTGAGTTATCGGGACCGGAACGTTGCCATGGCATCATTTCTGTTTTGCCGCCATGGTTCCCTTTCGTTCGCTATGTCGACACATGCTTCTTTTTCTTCTCGCCTGTGTTGTTGTAAGCTTGCATGCATGACGCATTCATGGAATAATATCTTGTTTGCATGTTTTTGTAACGTAGCGACTTTCAAAGTCCCGTGTGTTAAGCGACTAGGATGACATGTAGAATCACCTGCTTCCCCCCTTGCCATGTTAACAACAGTTTAATACTGCGTGTAGATAAACGGGAGTGGACTAAACAATTGAATGTGGAGTTTCGTCGATATGCAACTCGTTGCATGTCGAGCTTCACTTAATGTTTAGTGTTTGTTTGAGGTGAATTGTCATGCCATGCCATGCAGTTTGATCTGATCATGCATCATATTAGGGTGTGCATCATGTCATGCATTTGCCTTGGTGATTATCTGTGTTGATGCTTGTTTCCGGTTTGCTCCGTCTCGATAGAGTTCCGCAAGCGTGTCGGAATGTGAGGATCCGTTCGACTACATCGGTTCGCCTGCTTCACGCAGTTGTTCTTCTTCCAAGCGGGATCTTAGGCAAGATGACCATTTCCCCAAATACCATTACTATCATTGTCATGCTAGTTTTACCGTTTCTACCGTTTACCTCTCGTTGCCTACCACATGTTATATATGAGCCTCTCAACAATGCCAAGAAACCTTCAACTGTTCACAACCTAGCAAACCACTGATTGGCTATGTTATTGCTTGCTTAATCATGTTGTTAGCGTTGCTAGTTGCAGGTGCAGTTGCTTCCATGTGATAACATGGGTTCCTTTTTATACCACCCTATTAAATGCTATTTAATTTAATGCACCTATATACTTGGTAAAGGTGGAAGGCTCGGCCTTTCTAGCCTGGTGTTTTGTTCCACCTTTGCCCCCTTAGTTTCGGCTACCGGTGTTATGTTCCATCATTGAGCGCTCCTAACACGATCGGGGTTGTTATGGGGACCCCCTTGATAATTCTTTTTGATTAAGACTGGTCTGGCAAGGCCCAACTTTGGTTTTACATTTGCCTAATAACTAATTAATGCATAGGGACCCGCCGGCACCCGCGGATATTTAATCAGCCCCCGGGTGAGTGCTCCTCATGAGTGTTGGTCCAAAACGGTCTGCATGCGGGGCCACCGCGAGGAAACTCGAGGTTTGGCACCCGTAGCTAGTTCCATCCGTCGTGTCCTGAGAACGAGATATGCGGCTCCTATCGGGATCGTCGACACGTCGGACGGCCTTGCTGGATTAGTTTTACCTTTGACGAAATATCTTGTGCATCTGGATTCCGGTGATGCTTTGGGTAATCTCAGAGTTGAGGTTTTCCACTAGGGAATCCGACGAGATTGTGAGCTTCGTGATTGAGGATTTCTATGCGGCTTGTGGTAATTTGTGATGGACTAGTTGGAGCACCCCTGCAGGGTTAAATCTTTCGGAAAGCCGTGCCCGCGGTTATGTCGCAACATGGAAAACTTTGTTTAACACTGGTTCTAGATAACTTGAAGTAACTAAATTAAAATATGCCAACCGTGTGCGTAACCGTGACTGTCTCTTTCGTGAGTTCCTTCTCCGATCGAGGACACGGTGGGGTTATGTCTGACGTAGGTAGGTGTTCAGGATCATTCATTTGATCATCAGTAGTCATGTCCGCTATGCGTAGATCTTCCCCCTCTTATTTCTTGTACTCGTAAGTTAGCCACCAAATATATGCTTAGCCGCTGCTGCAACCTCACCACTTAACCTTGCCTCACCCATTAAACTTTGCTAGTCTTGATACCTTTGGAAATGAGATTGCTGAGTCCCCTGTGGCTCACAGATTACTACAACACTAGTTGCAGGTACAGGTAAAGGTTACTGATGCGAGCGCGTTGATTTTTCATTTGGAGTTGCTTCTTCTTCTTCTTCTTCTTCATCGATCTAAGATGGGTTCCAGGCCGGCAGCCTGGGATAGCAAGGATGGACGTCGTTCTTGTTTTCTTGTTTGTTTTTGTCCATAGTCAGACCCTGCTCTTCTTCATGATGTTTATATATTGTACTGATGTGACTCTGATGTAGCTTGTGGGGAGTGTAAGCCGATTCTATAAATATATCTCTCCTTTTCAGTACATGTACTTGTAACGATATCCATTCTTGCGACACGACGAGATGTGTTTCTATCCCTGACAAGGCCCTCATGCCAAGTTGAGGATAGGGTCGCATCTTGGGCGTGACATGTTTGGAGTTTAGAAAGGATCTATATTGATCAAATAAACCCCATTTAACTTGTGATCACTTGCATTAGATAAAACCAGTATCATGTTAACATGCCATGCTCATGCATCATTGTGAAGCATTAGTCGTGCTTAATTTGTTCTTGTTTGATTTTGTTGATAGACCTTCTGATCAAAAGGCAAGCAAAACCCCTTGAACATTCCGATAAAATCCCATGTTCTCACCTCTACTCTCAATTATTGCATTAGGACACATCGCTTCAAATGCTTTTGCTTCGGTAGTTGAACCCATTCCTTTGCATGACGTAACCTTGTCACAGTAAATAGCTAAACCTTCCAACCTAGCATACCTGGTAGTTGCTTGTGTCGTGATGTGCTTTACCCTGCTATGCTTGCTATGCTTAGAGTTGTGTCGGGCCTGTTTCATCTGGGTGATGAATTGAAGTGAATAAATGTGTTCTAGTGACAAAGGATAAGTGTTGAATTTGATTTGGTACAGGTACCGATTAGAGGCTATGTAGGAGTACATGGCGGGTTGTCTCATTGGGATCGTCCTTAAGAACCGAGTCCCATGTATCTTATCCAAGATCAGCTACTACCGCACATTGGGATCCTTAATTGACTCTCTCCAATTATTAATCACCTAGGTCTCTGTCCAGGAGTTGTAACTAGTTTCTGGTGTTTGTAGGACATGGTTAGTAGTCTACCGAGTGGCACTCTGTACAGGTGGGCTTGGGACATACTAGGCATCGTGGCCCGGTGTACCAAGTGTAGTACCATCCGTCAAGGTAGGCTTGGGAATCCTATACACATCGTTTTGGGCCGTAGAGGAAACCTCGGCCGGACTTCCTTGCGGGTTTAGTCTCAAATAGGCGATAAACCTGGACTAGAGTCTTGTGTGCTTGGTTAGGTCGTGGCCGACACCCACGCCAGTGCTTCCGCTTAAAGGTTGCCGATATGCATGACGTGCATATGGTGATAAGTGGTGGGAGTGTGTGTGAAGAAGTACACCCCTGCAGGATAATCTAATCTATTCGAATAGCCCCGTCCGTGGATATGGACTACTTGGAAACTTATATGGTCATAGACAACTTGAATGGATACTATAAAATATTCAAGACAAGTGTAAGTGTTATGGATGGCTCTCTCGTAGGGAGATGGGAGTGGACCCATGGTGGTGTATTGTTGTGGAGACTAGCTAGTGGATTCGTGTGCGTTTTCTCACATTATTAAACTACTCGTAGTCGTAGTACATGATAGCAACAGAGTTAAAGCTGGTTTCGTGCATTAAACCCCACCATCCCCTTTTTGACACTGATGCATATGTAGTTAGTTCTGATGTAAGTCTTGTTGAGTACCTCTGTACTCACTGTTGCTTAATTTACGTTTTTGCAGAGGAGACTCCAGTCTCGCTAGTGGTTTCAACGATAAGATCGATGTTGACTCAGTAGCTTGGGAATCCCAGACAGAGGTCTGGTTCCTGTGAAGGGTGTTGTAGATAGACATGCTTTCTTAGCCTTTTTACTTTCTAGATGTCTGTACCCAGACATGTTGTGCTTCCGCTTGTTTGTTTGTATGACTTGAGTGTTGGGTCTTGTGACCCCTGTTTGTAATATCATACTATGTTGACTCTTGTGAGTCTTTAATAAAAGCTTGAGTCATAGAGTTTGTTGTGATGACATGTTGTATCTACACATATCGTGCATACTGTGTGTATGTTATGAAATGCATTATATCTGTGGGATTCGACACCTAGTTATGTGCCTTTAGTAGTTCTCTTTACAGGGAAATGCCTCTTTGTGCTTCCGTCGAGCCTTGGTAGCTTGCTACTGCTTCTGTCACATTGATTGACTGGCATGCATCCTTATTTGCTACTGTGTATGTCCCCTCGGGGAAATGTCACGCGGTGTAATGGAGTCCATGTAGCTTGCTACGACTTGTCTACACACGTTGATGACCGACACCTGCTTTGCTGGGTTATGTATGCCTATCCTTGTACGGATGTGCCACTTGGGTTTATAACTAGTCATGTCGACCCGGGTTCTTTGTCGTTCGAATGCTAGCGACACATTCATATTCGTGAGCCAAAAGACGCAAACGGTCCCGGCCAAGGTAAGGTGGCAGCCGTGGTGTTTACCGTGCGTGAGGCCGCAAGGTGATGTGATGTGTTACAGGCTGGGTTCTTATGACTTAGTATCGGGGTCCCAACAAATCATCATCAAGAATTTTTTCCTTGAGACCACTCAAGTCTGGGTAACCAAAAGATCTACCGATGGGGTAGCGTGTAGCAGGAAGTTCAATTCCAGACTACTTAACAACGTTAGCAATTTGAGACTCGATAAAATAACCAAGTAAACCAGGTTCATCAATAGAAGTGGAAGCATCATCAACAGTATCAGGCATAGTAACACACTCAGTAGAAGCAGCATGTGGCGGTGGTGAAGCAAACTTACTTATAACGGAAGGTGAATCAAGCGTAGCGCTAGTACTCAGAACAGTACCTTTTCTTGTAGTGGATGGTAAAATTGGAACCTTGGGGTCTCCTTTCTTACCCATAGTGAATAAATCGAAGCAAGCAAAAATAACTCCAAGAATACTTGTAAACAAAGCTATGCTCCCCGGCAACGGCGCGAGAAAAAGGTCTTGATAAGTCACAAGTGTAGGGGATCGGGACAGTCTTTGCGGGTAAGTTAACCCAATTTATTGATTCGACAAAAGGGGAGCCAAAGAATATTTACAAGCTTTAACAGTTGAGTTGTCAATTCAACCGCACCTGAAAGATACTTGCTTGGCAATGAAATATTAGTAGCAACGGTGATATGGAAGTGATGGTGGCAACGGAAATAATAGCGGCAAAGCAACGAAAATAAAACAGCGGAAGTAAAACTACTTGTGACCAGCATGATTAAAACACTATAGGCTAAGGAGATGGATGGTTGGTCATGGATGAGAGATATCATGTATTTAACTTGGGGCTAGGCACATAGAAAAGTAATGATCATCTAGGCATATATCAAACATTAGTCATGTATCCCGAGGTAGTCGTACATGCTTGCAATAAGAACTTGCACGACATCTTTTGTCCTACCATCCCGTTATCAACGGGGCCAAATGGAACTTATGGATATGAAGGTGCTCCTGTCAAAGAGCACCGGAACAAAGCATTAACAATCAATGGATACATGGAATGCTCAAACTATAGCCCATCCCCTTTGGTGTCCCAAGCTGTCACCATTGGGATCGCCGGTTCCGGACTATAATAGGTGCATACTACTCATAGGTAGGATCTAGAACACAAATATATTCATGAAAACATAAGGTATTCTGAACAGAAATCATGGCACTCGGGCCCAAAGTGACAAGCATTAAGAGTAACAAGTAGTAGCAAAGATGATAAACACCATAGTAGATGATATGCAACATGCCCCCAACAATCCGATGAACTATTACATGATCTAACTCATCCAATCTCTCCCATCCCCTTCACCTACAGCAGGGAATTACTCACACATGATGGGAGAAGCCATGGAAGGATGATGGAGTGGTGATGGTGATGACGATGGCGACGATTTCCCCTCTCCACAGGACAAACAACCTGTAGATTAGCTCTCCCCAAGAAGAACCGAGGGTGGCGGCGGCTCCACGTCTTGAACTTGCAAAACGAATTCTGTTCTGGGATTTCTCCGTCACTGGTAAAAATAGGAGCCAAAGTACGGCACCAGAGGGGGTGGGTCCCAGTCAGGCGGCCTCCTAGCGCGACCAGGGGGCAGGCCATGCCAGCTGGTCACCTGGGGGCCTTGTGGCTCCCCTCTGGCCCATCGTCCCTCCCGGTGCGTGAATTTTCCGGGACGTGTAAATATCCATTTTCCTGCACACAAGAAAACCATGCAGGCAGCTCTGCTGAAAACAATGTCAGTCCGGGTTAGTTTCATTCAAAAAATGCAAGAATGAGGCCAAAACAATAGCAAAAGTGTTTGGAAAAGTCGATATGTTTGAGACGTATCATTTGGCCAACTAGATTGATATTTCTTTGGTGAGAGAGCTATGTTGTAGTAGGTTCAACCAGGCGAGTTTCTATATCCCAGCGACAAGAGGGGACAAGTTGCATCTTTGTGTTTCTTCTACTAAGGATAAAACGATGGGATTTATTCATATTGGTTGAGTTTACTTTGTCTACATCATGTAATCTTACTCCAAGCATTACTTCGTTTGCCATGAACGTAATACGTAGAGAGGCAAGCACATAAGCACTCTTGAAGTGAAGGAATGGGAATAGGTGCAGGCCGGAGTCGTCCTATTTGTTTGTGACATCCTCGACTTTTGCTACAGTAAATATTGTAATTAAGCTCCAGTGATCACCCGTAAATGGTGCCACATCATCGAGAATTAACATCGTTGACCCGCATTGAATTTCTATCTGGATTCAGAAATTGAAACAAAAGGTAATTATATTTATAAACTCATATTAACTATTAAAGAAAGAAAGTATTAAAAATAATAATGATAAAAGAAAGAAAAGAAATTAAAAAGAAAAAAAAGAAATTAGAAAGAAGAAATAATAGAAAAGGGAAAACAAAACAAAGCAAAACAAATGATTAAAAAAAGCAACCGAACCCCCCCCCACCTGGCCCAACTGGGCCTAGAGGCCGAGCCGGCCAGGCCACAGCCAGCCCACCCCGCACCCCCCCCCCTCAAACCCTCAGGCGAGGCAACCCCTCCCTGCCTCGCTCCCTCCCTCCCACTTGCGCCGCCGCCGCCAGGGGCTCCCGCCTCGTTTCCCCAACCCCCTCGTGGGGGGCCCCACCCCCACCGACACCCCTCAGCTCTCGGTCTCCTCTCTCGTCTCCCCTCCCCACGACAGAGCCCCCCCCCCACGATCGAGACCCCCCCCCCCAAATCTCGCCCCATCCCCACCTCTCGTCCCCTCCCCTGCGCCAGGCCCTCCTCTCCACCTCACCCCCACCCGGCCGGCGAGCCCCTCTCCTGCCTCCTCCCGCCGGCGAGCCCCCTCCCCCACCGGGCCTCCCCAGGCATCACCCTCCACCGCCGGTTCCCTCACTGACCGGCGAGCCTCCCCATCTCGGCCCCTTCAACCATCGGCCGAGCCCCTCCCCTGCCTCCACCCGACCGGCCAGCCCCCACCTCCCACTCCGGTGACCACCATGACCGGCCGGCCTCCCTCCCCTTGAGGCCGGGCAACCCTCGCCGGATCCGGCCGGCCCCTTCTTCACCGGAGGGCTCTCCTCTCCGGCCACGACTCCGGGAGGCCCTCTCCGACGACCGGTACCACCGTCATCACCGCGCCATCACCACCGTCACCTCCGCCCTGCCGTGAACTCCGGCTTCACCGGGCCGTCTCATCAATGTTGGTGAGCCCCTCCTCGGGCTCCTCCCACCATCGCGTTCCCCTCACCATCCCGGTTCCGTTCCGGCAAACGGGGCTCCGATCCGTCGATGTTTGACTCCGGTAGGAGGAGTTGAAGCTGGCTCTCTCCTATGTTGAGTTAGCAGAGAGAACTCTGTGTTGTGTTCTGTGTTGTCTGTTAACACAGAGAGATGAGAGTGTGAGAGTTAAATAAAATAAAAACAAATGATGTATTAGATGCGTATGTATGTATGTATGTATGAGATGCGATGTATGTATTTGCGTATATAGATATTTGGAGGAATACGATATTTACATGATTATGTGTCTCTGAATAAAATCGGGTATTTGGCCTAAGGTCACTTACCGGTGGGGCCAACGCACCCGTTGTCTATGACAGGGAGGCCCCACGCGCTAGTTAAAATAAATAAATAAAAATAATGTTAATGTTTTTATTAAATAAATAAATAGATATATATTAGTTAAATTAATTAATTGGATAATTAGAATAATTAGAGTATGTCACGTGGGTCCACCATTAAATTAATCTGATTAATCAATATTTAATCTATACTAAAACTTCTGCCTATGACGTTCGGGACCCGCTGGTCAGTTGACCAGTCAACTGTTGATGTCAGCATGACATCATGCTGATGTCATAATAGCTTTTTACTTAATTATTTAAATCTATTTTTAATTCCTAATTATTGAATAAAACTTTAAAAATTAACATTAAATAATCCGTAAGTCAAATCAAAATATTTTCAACATGAAAGTTGATCAGCAGAACGAGACGAACCTGGATACACGGTCCATTCGTCTGTCACGCGTCCCTAGCATAGCAAACATGGAACTTTTCCATCATTTCCAGTATGATCGGTAGTAGCCCGAGACCCGGAAAATATCGTCAGATATTCTTCCGACCCATCTATGACGGATGTTGCTGGGTTAGCTCATGTCTAGCCTGCATCTTGCCATGTCATGCTTTGTGCTGCACCGTTGCTATTATTTATTGTTTCTTCCCCCTCTTCTTACCCGTAGACCCCGAGACTGACGCTGCTGCCGGGTACATCTACGACCCTGCCGATCAGTCCTTTGCCGCAGAGCAGCAAGGCAAGCAAACCCCCCCTTGATCATTCCTATATTGCCTATGTCTTTCTTCCTACTGCTTGCATTAGTATTTTGCTACTGTTGTACTTAGCTCCTATATCTGATGCATAGCCTATTTTTTTGATGAACTGCTACTTTCAGTCCTGTACCTTTAATATGCTTAGTATAGGTGGAGCAGTCATCCCCTCTGACCCCGTAGTGCAGTTGCCCCGCTTGTTTTCAAATCTCGATCTCTGATCGACGAGCCAGACCCGACACAGCACATACACCCCCCTTCGTTGTACGACTCTACAGAGATACTATCGGGTACCGAGGGTGACACCTCGCTAAGTACTCCTGATGATATCTCTATAGTATAGCTAGTCGGTCGTGGTTATCGAGGGTGATTCCTCTTTCACCATTCCCGATGATGCCTCTGTCTTGCAACCCCTCAAGTGTGGGACCCCCGAGGGTGATTCCTCTAAACCCACCTTGATGGGTACATCATTTGGAATCCAACGAGGGTGATACCTCGGATTCCCCCCCCCCCCCCCCGATGTTACAGCCACACAATTACTCGACCATGTTACTGGGATCATTGGTTACTAGTTGTAAGACGGGTGGATTCCCGTGGGACTGTGTTGTTGGCCTAATTAAAATGTTAATGGATTTGCGTATTTGATCTGGGTTGGTCGGAGACCTTTTCGCACTAACCGGCTACGCGGGGAGAATTATGGCTACTCGGCGTCGCGGTATCAGCCGAAGCTTTTCAGATGTCAGCAATCGTAGTGGCGCGCGCCCGAGTGGTCCCGAGATGCATTGCGCTTGTGATTAAGGGATGCTAGGACTGACGTCGGCCGCCCTCGCATCGTGCAGGAGCGCGGAGGGGAACTGGGCCCATGAACCCTTTGCGCTTAGGATTTAGACCGGCGGGCTGACCTCTCTGATTAGTCTTAGGTGGGGCTGCGACGTGTCGATATTCCGAGGCCGGGCAAGACCCAGAAAAGTATGTCCGGCCAGAGTGTTATCGAGCGTGACGGGACATGTGGTGCACCCCTGCAGGGATGAAAATTAAATATTCGGATAGCCGTGTCCACGGTTATAGGACGACTTGGAATTGTGCCCCGATCTTATACAACTACAATTGTTACTTAACTGGAATTAGTTTGCCTCGGGATTGCTTCCTCGCAGGAAGTCGAGGGAGGATCTTTAGGCGTGACCTCACTTTAATATTGCTGCAACAATATGACTATTAATGTGTTACCCCCCTGTTCTACTCTCGTCTATTGCTGCAAGACCCTGAAGATGCTAGTCTTCGATAGGACTAGGCCTTCTCTCTCTATTCTCGCATTGCTGCAGTCAGTCCACATATAACCCCCCCTTCTTTGGTACTGATGCATAATTAAGTTCTGATGTAAGACTTGCGAGTACTTTGGATGAGTACTCACCGCTGCTTTGCTCCCCCTTTTGTCCCCTCGATCCGTTGCTGCGACCAGATGATGGAGCCCAGGAGATGGAGGTCCCCGCCGACGACTGCTACCCCGATGGTGCCTACTACTACGTGGAGGCCGCTGATGATCAGGAGTAGTTAGGAGGTTCCCAGGCAGGAGGCCTCGCCTCGTTCGATCGTTGTATCTTTTGTGCTAGCCTTCTCTAAGGCACCCCATGTTTCATGTCTGTACTCAGATATTTGTTGCTTCCGCTGACTCGTGTATTTATCGAGCTTCCGTATTCTAGCCCTCGAGGCCCCTGGCTTGTAATATGAAGCTGATGTTATTTTTATTTGTGTCTAGAGTTGTGTTGTGATATCTTCCCGTGAGTCCTTGGGTTTGATCGTACGCATTTGCATGTATGGTTAGCGTACGATTAAATCGAGGGCGTCACAAGTTGGTATCAGAGCCAACTGCCTGTAGGTAGCCCCCTTTCCAACTCCTTGGCCGAAGTTGAGTCTAGTGTTTGAAAAACTTTACTAACACTGATGTTGCGGCTTACGGGCCCACATCTCAATTGGGTGGTATTAGTATCTTTTACTCCTTTCCTATACTCTGGGCTCTACTCTCTCTTCTCTTTCGGGTCGAAGACTTTACTAACTCTAGCATTAGGTTCTCGAATCACATCGACCCGGAGCGCTGGACTATCTACTCTTTTTCTCCTGAATATGTATTACACACACTCTCATTGACATCCGTCAATCTTGTTTTCAGATGCGTCCCGCAAGACAACACGTGCGCCTGACACAGGCCACTGAGACGACTGGGTTCCCGGCCATTTTGGTCGATCTCCTGACCAGGCTGGGATATCGCTGGTACCCCGAGTACACTGTGTTCGAGGATTTCCGCGAGTACAACAAGTACCAGTACCAGGCTGAGGTTCGCATCTTCGACCAGAGGGGCGGCAAGACCCTCGAGCGCCACGTCTTCTGTGGTATTGGAGTGTTGGTCAAGATGGTCGTCCATGATGCGGCCTACATCGCCATCACCCGTCTCCGTGGAGCGTACCCTCACCTGGAGGAGAGCCCTTTCAGATACATCCCGCATGCTCCTACTGGGGATGAGACTGGGTCTGATCTCACTGCCTACGCTTCTGACGTTCAGGAGCGCAGCGACCGTTCCTACGTTGTTGTCTGCGCCCCCTACGTGACGCGTCGCTACGACGCGCGGGTTCTGGTGCAGTACACTGAGGCAATGGATCGTGCTTTCCGAGCTCTGACTATGGAGATGTATCCTACGCGCGCTCGTCTTTACGACGCGTTGACAGAGCTGCAGCCATCACACTGTCCGAGGGTTCCCCCTATGCGCATCCGCGAGCCGAGCAGGACAGAGCTACCATAAGCTCTCGAGTGGACTGATGTTGGGGGTAGAACCCCTGCACTTGGACCTCAGCTCCTCGACTGGATGCGGTACCCTCACCAGAGTCACAACGGGACACAGGGTCCTGTCCCTACCTTCTATCACCACCAGCTACGAGGATTCGATCGTCCTCTCCGACGTTGATGTAGCCTTATTGCTACATCTCGTTGTGGTACTCTTCCACCGCGTGCCTGCGCGTCGCCTAGTGAGTCCAGGGTATCGTCTAATGCGTCCGGGCTATCGCCAAATTTCGAATTTGTAATCGTTAGTCTGTAATCAAACTTATGTATCGGTCTATATGTCGAACTCAACTACTATGGAGTATCTAATGCATTTCCCTTTCATTATGCTTAATTACTTCATGAATGCATGCGATGCCTTTGCAATTACTTTAAGCTAAACTACTCCTGCTAAATATTTAACAGGATGGTTAGACCAGCTGGCCGCCCGCGTGCCCCTGCCAACGGTGCACCACCCCCGCCTCCTGAGTATATGGCGGGGATGATCCAACAGTTTGAGCTGAACCGCCAGTTTATGCAAGGGCTCATGGATCAGTTCCAAAGGCCGAACATGAACCAACCGCAAGGCGTGACACTGCAAGACTTCTGCCGTCTCAACCCTGCGATCTACCGCAGCTCAACTCAGCCTCTTGATGATGATGACTGGCTCCGTGACATTTCTTATGAGCTGGAGTCTGCCAATGTGCCCCTAGCGAGCTATGTCAACTTTGCCGCCTACTTTATGAAGGGTCCCGCTGCTCAATGGTGGGACAGCCACAGGCGCTCTCAGCCCGATGGAACTATCATCACTTGGGCAGAGTTCAAGGCTGCTTTCCGTGCTCGATACATTCTCGAGGGAATCATGGACCGGAAAAAGCGTGAGTTCCGCAACTTGGTCCAGGGCAACAAGACTGTGGATGCTTATCAGCAGGAATTTCTGGAATTATCTCGCTATGCTTAAGAAGACATTGCGACTGATGCACGCAGGCAGGAGAAGTTCCGTGAAGGCCTCCACCCTGATATCAAGCTGACACTCCTCGTTCAGGACTATGCTGATTTCGCCACCCTGGTGAACAAGGCTATTCAGGTTGAGACTGGTCTGCAGGAATACAAAGATAGCAACAAGCGCAACCGTGACTTGGGCTCATCTTCGGGCTCATCTGCACAGAAGCGGAAGATCTGGATTCCCAACAACATGTACCATGCACCTGCTCCTACTCCGAGGTCGTCCTATGCTGCACCTCGCCTGCCTCCTCCACCACCTAGGCAGTCGAGGCTTCCAGCTCCACCGCCTCAAGTTCCTCCTTCCCGTCCTGAGGACGGGCTGTGCTTCAAGTGTGGCCGTCCAGGTCACCGTGCTAGAGACTGCAGGCAGAATCCGAATCGGCTGACACTTCCCGCAACTGGCAGTGGCAACAACCAGAACCGCAACTTCAATGCTAAGCCTGCTTATGTTCGTGGTCAGGCCAACAACATTGATATGGGTCAAGCTCAAGACCAGCCTGCTACCGTGATGGGTACACTTCTCGTTAACTCAGTACCTGCTTCTGTATTGTTTGATACAGGAGCATCGCATTCCTTTATGTCGGAAAGTTTTGCATTCATGCATGGCATTAAGTACGAAGAGATGAACGTCCCAATAGTGGTAAACACCCCCTCGGGCCAATGCCGACCCTCCATGGTCTGCTCCAATGTCCCCATTGAAATTGAAGGATTGGAATTCTTTGTCTCTCCCATGTTATTAAGTTCTTCCAACATTGATCTCATACTGGGGATGGACTGGTTGAAAGCTCATACGGCATCGGTCGTTTGTGCCACCAAGACCGTCCACCTCCTACACCCTTCAGATGAATTAATAAGCTACCATGCTCATCTTGTCCGTAATGTTGAGGCACGGCTGTATGCTTTGAATGCATTAAATGCGTCGCCTCTTGAAGGGATCGAAAACATTCCAGTGGTCCGAGAATTCACCCATCTCTTTCCAGAAGAACTTCTGGGGATTCCCCCTGCTCGAGCTGTCGAGTTTGTCATTGACTTGGTACCCGGTACCACTCCTATTGCCAAGCGTCCTTATAAAATGCCACCACATGAACTCCTTGAACTTAAGCAAGAAATTGACAACTCGCTCCGTCTGGGTTTCATCCGTCCAAGTTCCTCTGCTTGGGGAGCACCTTCTCTCTTTGTTAAGAAGAAGGATGGGACAAATCGATTGGTTCAAGACTATCGTCCTATCAACCAGGCCACTATTGAGAACAAATATCCTCTCCCTCGGATAAATGATTTGTATGATCAACTTGATGGTTCCACCGTCTTCTCTAAGCTCGACTTGAGATTGGGATACCACCAGATCCGTGTTCGCAAGGAGGATATTCCAAAGACCGCCTTTGTTACTCGATATGCATCATAAGAGTACACCGTCATGTCCTTCGGCTTAACCAATGCACCGGCAACCTTCTCTCGATTGATGAATTATATATTCATGGACTACCTCGACAAATTTGTCGTGGTATATCTAGATGATATTCTGGTGTTTTCGAAGAACAAAGAAGAGCATGCTGGACATCTTCGTCTTGTACTGGATAAGCTTCGGGAGCATAAACTCTATGCGAAGTATTCCAAATGTGAGTTCTGGCAAGCCGAAGTGACTTACCTTGGTCATGTGATTTCCAAGGATGGTATTGCGGTCAACCCCGAAAGAATTCAAGCCATTCTTGACTGGACTCCCCTGAAGAATGTCAAGCAAGTCAGAAGTTTTCTCGGACTCGCCAGCTATTGTCGTCGATTCGTCGAGAACTTCTCCAAGATTGCGAAGCCCTTAACCAACCTGCTTCACAAACGTGTTAAGTATGAGTGGACTGATAAATGTCAGGAAAGTTTCCAGGCGCTCAAGGACAAATTGACGTCCGCTCTAGTACTTGCTCCTCCAGATACGAAAAGGGACTTCGTCATATACTGTGATGCTTCTCGTCAAGGAATAGGTTGTGTCCTAATGCAGGATCGCAAGGTGATCGCTTATGCTTCACGTCAACTGCGTGCTCATGAAGAGAACTACCCAGTTCATGATCTCGAGCTTGCCGCAGTCATTCATGCATTGAAGGAATGGCAACAATACCTTGTCGGTAATCGCTGTGAAATCTACACCGACCATCAAAGTCTGAAGTACTTGTTCACTCAACTGGAGCTGAACCTGCGTCAACAAAGATGGATGGAGCGTATAGCAGATTTTGACTGTAGTATATCATATACCCCTGGCAAGGCTAACGTAATGGCTGATGCCTTAAGTCGCAAGTCATACTGCAACCACCTCCAGGTTCATCAGGTTCACGATCTCCTGCAAGAGGAATTCCGTAAGCTGAACCTCCACATTGTTCCTCAGGGTTACCTTGTTCCCCCTCCTGAAGAGAGTCAAAAGATGAACCTTCGTGTTCTTAATCGGGGTTCCCTCAGTAACCTAGTGGTTGAACCAGATCTTGTGAGCTCCATAAAGAATCTGCAAGACTTTGACGATGATGTCGGCAGGATTAAGAGCTATATTGCGAAGGGTAAACCCTCCTTTTTCACTGTTGATGAAGGTGGCGCCTTGTATTTCAAGGGTCGCCTATTCGTCCCAAATAAGAAGGAAAATCTCAGGATGACTGGGAAGGTGATGGAAGAAGCTCATGACACACCATTGTCTATTCACCCGGGTAGTACCAAGATGTACCGAGACATCCGGCAAAGATTCTGGTGTCCCAATATGAAACAAGACATTGCATGCTATGTGGCAGAATGTGATATATGCTGGCGTATCAAATCAGAACACCAAAAGCCTGCTGGAACTCTGCAACCTATCTCTATTCCCGAGTGGAAATGGGACCATGTCGAAATGGACTTCGTCACTGGTTTTCTCAGATCTCAGAAAGGTAATGATGCTATTCTTGTCGTCATTGATCGACTGTCCAAAGTTGCACATTTCCTGGCCGTCAAAGAAACAATTAATGCTAGTCAGCTGGCAGATCTTTATATGTCAAGAGTTGTTTCACTTCACGGTATTCCGTTGGTATTCAGTTCAGACCGTGGCAGCTTGTTCACTTCAAAATTCTGGGAAAGTTTTTAGAAGGCTATGGGGACTCATCTGTCCTTCAGCACTGCATTTCATCCTTAATCCCAGGGACAAGTTGAACGAGTCAACCAAATTCTCGAGGACATGCTTCGAGCTTGTGTCATTTCTTTCGGTAAGAAATGGGAGGAATCTCTCCCGTATGCCGAGTTCTCTTACATCAATAGCTATCAAGCTAGTCTGAAGATGGCCCCTTTTGAAGTATTGTATGGGCGAAGGTGTCGAACTCCTCTGAATTGGTCAGAAACTGGGGAACGATCACTCTTCGGTCCAGATATTATTCAACGTGCCGAAGATCAAGTCCGCATTATTCATGAGAATCTGAAGGTTGCTCAGTCTCGTCAGAAGAGTCAGTATGACCGTCATCATCAAGATATGGTCTATCAACCTGGCGAAAAGGCTTATCTTCGTGTCACACCAATGAGAGGTGCA
This sequence comes from Hordeum vulgare subsp. vulgare, assembly GCF_904849725.1. Taxonomy (NCBI): domain Eukaryota; kingdom Viridiplantae; phylum Streptophyta; class Magnoliopsida; order Poales; family Poaceae; genus Hordeum; species Hordeum vulgare. The sequence continues at coordinate 472,650,724 of NC_058520.1, forward strand.
AACCGTTTCGGAATCAAGGGCAAGTTAAGGCGTGGAAGAGTGGCTTATCGATTGGAACTGCCGGCGAACCTTTCTCAGGTTCACGATGTCTTCCATGTTTCTCAGCTCCGTCGCTGCTTCAAGGACCCTATTCGAGCAGTGGATCACGATATGCTTGAGCTACAACAAGACCTCTCTTATAAAGAGCATTCGGTCCGCATTCTCGACCAAGCTGAACGTAAGACTCGTCGCAAGGTCACCAAGTTCCTTAAGGTGCAGTGGTCAAATCACTCTGAAGATGAAGCCACTTGGGAACGCGAGGATCATCTTTGTGATGAATGCCCCGGGCTCTTTCCCTCTACCTCTTAATTCTCGGGATGAGAATTCTTGTTAGTAGGGGAGAATTGTGACATCCTCGACTTTTGCTACAGTAAATATAGTAATTAAGCTACAGTGATCACCCGCAAATGGTGCCACATCATCGAGAATTACCATCGTTGACCCGCATTGAATTTCTATCTGGATTCAGAAATTGAAAATAAAAGGTAATTATATTTATAAACTCATATTAACTATTAAAGAAAGAAAGTATTAAAAATAATAATGATAAAAGAAAGAAAAGAAATTAAAAAGAAAGAAAAAAGAAATTAGAAAGAAGAAATAATAGAAAAGGGAAAACAAAACAAAGCAAAACAAATGATAAAAAAAACAAGCAACCGAACCCCCCCCCACCTGGCCCAACTAGTCCTAGAGGCCCAGCCGGCCAGGCCACAGCCAGCCCACCCCGCACCCCCCTTCAAACCCTGGGGCGAGGCAACCCCTCCCTGCCTCGCTCCCTCCCTCCCACTTGCGCCGCCGCCGCCAGGGGCTCCCGCCTCGTTTCCCCAACCCCCTCGTGGGGGGCCCCACCCCCACCGACACCCCTCACCTCTCGGTCTCCTCTCTCGTCTCCCCTCCCCACGACAGAGCCCTCCCCCCCCACGATCGAGACCCCCCCCCAAATCTTGCCCACTCCCGCCGGCGAGCCCCCTCCCCCACCGGGCCTCCCCACGCATCACCCTCCACCGCCGGTTCCCTCACTGACCGGCGAGCCTCCCCATCTCGGCCCCTTCAACTGCCGGCCGAGCCCCGCCCCTGCCTCCACCCGACCGGCCGGCCCCCACCTCCAACTCCGGCGACCACCATGACCGGCCGGCCTCCCTCCCCTTGAGGCCGGGCAACCCTCGCCGGATCCGGCCGGCCCCTTCTTCACCGGAGGGCTCTCCTCTCCGGCCACGACTCCGAGAGGCCCTCTCCGACGACCGGCACCACCGTCATCACCGCGCCATCACCACCGTCACCTCCGCCCTCCCGCGAACTCCGGCTTCACCGGGCCGTCTCATCAACGTTGGTGAGCCCCTCCTCGGGCTCCTCCCACCATCGTGTTCCCCTCACCGTCCCGGTTCCGTTCCGGCAAACGGGGCTCCGATCCGTCGACGTTTGACTCCGGTAGGAGGAGTTGAAGTTGGCTCTCTCCTATGTTGAGTTAGCAGAGAGAACTCTGTGTTGTTGTCTCTGTTGTCTGTTAACAGAGAGAGATGAGAGTGTGAGAGTTAAATAAAATAAAAACAAATGATGTATTAGATGCGTATGTATGTATGTATGTATGAGATGCGATGTATGTATTTGCGTATATATATATTTGGAGGAATACGATATTATGTGTCTCTGAATAAAATTGGGTATTTGGCCTAAGGTCACTTATCGGTGGGGCCAACGCACCCGCTGTCTATGACAGGGAGGCCCCACGTGCTAGTTAAAATAAATAAATAAAAATAATGTTAATGTTTTTATTAAATAAATAAATAGATATATATTAGTTAAATTAATTAATTGGATAATTAGAATAATTAGAGTATGTCACGTGGGTCCCCCATTAAATTAATCTAATTAATCAATATTTAATCTATACTAAAACTTGTGCCTATGACGTTCGGGACCCGATGGTCAGTTGACCACTCAACGGTTGATGTCAGCATGACATCATGCTGATGTCATAATAGCTTTTTCATAAATTATTTAAATTTGTTTTTAATTCCTAATTATTGAATAAAAATTTAAAAATTAAGATTAAATAATCCGTAAGTCAGATCAAAATATTTTCAACATGAAAGTTGATCAGCAGAACGAGACGAACCCGGATACACGGTCCATTCGTTTGTCACGCATCCCTAGCATAGCAAACATGGAACTTTTCCATCGTTTCCAGTATGACCGGTAGTAGCCCGAGACCCGGAAAATATCGTCAGATATTCTTCCGACCCGTCTATGACGGATGTTGCTGCGTTAGCTCATGTCTAGCCTGCATCTTGCCATGTCATGCTTTGTGCTGCACCGTTGCTATTATTTATTGTTTCTTCCCCCTCTTCTTACCGGTAGACCCCGAGACTGACGCTACTGCCGGGTACATCTACGACCCTGCCGATCAGTCCTTTGCCGCAGAGCAGCAAGGCAAGCAAACCCCCCCTTGATCATTCCTATATTGCCTATGTCTTTCTTCCTACTGCTTGCATTAGTATTTTGCTACTGTTGTAGTTAGCTCCTATATCTGGTGCATAGCCTATTTTTTTGATGAACTGCTACTTTCAGTCCTGTACCTTTAATATGCTTAGTATAGGTGGAGCAGTCATCCCCTCTGACCCCGTAGTCCAGTTGCCCCGCTTGTTTTCAAATCTCGATCTCTGATCGACGAGCCAGACCCGACACAGCACATACACCCCCCTTCGTTGGACGACGCTACAGAGATACTATCGGGTACCGAGGGTGACACCTCGCTAAGTACTCCTTATGATATCTCTGTAGTATAGCTAGTCGGTCGTGGTTATCAAGGGTGATTCCTCTTTCACCATTCCCGATGACGCCTCTGTCGTGCAACCCCTCAAGTGTGGGACCCCCGAGGGTGATTCCTCTAAACCCACCTTGACGGGTACATCGTTTGGAATCGAACGAGGGTGATACCTCGGATTCCTCCCCCCCCCCCCCCCGATGTTACAGCCACACAGTTACTCGACCATGTTACTGGGATCATTGGTTACAAGTTGTAAGACGGGTGGATTCCCGTGGGACTGTGTTGTTGGCCTAATTAAAATGTTAATGGATTTGCGTATTTGATCTGGGTTGGTCGGAGACCTTTTCGCACTAACCGGCTACGCGGGGAGAATTATGGGTACTCGGCGTCGCGGTATCAGCCGAAGCTTTTCAGATGTCAGCAATCGTAGTGGCGCGCGCCCGAGTGGTCCCGAGATGCATTGCGCTTGTGATTAAGGGATGCTAGGACTGATGTCGGCCGCCCTCGCATCGTGCAGGAGCGCGGAGGGGAACTGGGCCCATGAACCCTTTGCGCTTACGATTTAGACCGGCGGGCTGACCTCTCTGATTAGTCTTAGGTGGGGCTGCGACGTGTCGATATTCCGAGGCCGGGCAGGACCCAGAAAAGTATGTACGGCGAGAGTGTTATCGAGCGTGACGGGACATGTGGTGCACCCCTGCAGGGATGAAAATTAACTATTCGGATAGCCGTGTCCACGGTTATAGGACGACTTGGAGTTGTGCCCCGATCTTATACAACTACAATTGTTACTTAACTGGAATTAGTTTGCCTCGGGATTGCTTCCTCGCAGGAAGTCGAGGGAGGATCTTTAGGCGTGACCTCACTTTAATATTGCTGCAACAATATGACTATTAATGTGTTACCCCCCTGTTCTACTCTCGTCTATTGCTGCAAGACCCTGAAGATGCTAGTCTTCGATAGGACTAGGCCTTCTCTATCTATTCTCGCATTGCTGCAGTCAGTCCACATATAACCCCCCCTTCTTTGATACTGATGCATAATTAGAATAGTTCTGATGTAAGACTTGCGAGTACTTTGGATGAGTACTCACCGCTGCTTTGCTCCCCCTTTTGTCCCCTCAATCCGTTGCTGCGACCAGATGATGGAGCCCAGGAGATGGAGGTCCCCGCCGCCGACGACTGCTACCCCGACGGTGCCTACTACTACGTGGAGGCCGCTGATGATCAGGAGTAGTTAGGAGGTTCCCAGGCAGGAGGCCTCGCCTCGTTCGATCGTTGTATCTTTTGTGCTAGCTTTCTCTAAGGCACCCCATGTTTCATGTCTGTACTCAGATATTTGTTGCTTCCGCTGACTCGTGTGTTTATCGAGCTTCCGTATTCTAGCCCTCGAGGCCCCTAGCTTGTAATATGAAGCTGATGTTATTTTTATTTGTGTCTAGAGTTGTGTTGTGATATCTTCCCATGAGTCCTTGGTTTTGATCATACGCATTTGCGTGTATGGTTAGCGTACGATTAATTCGAGGGCGTCACATTGTTTATGGACGTTATGCCTACATTTACATGATCATTGCCGTCAAAATCTCATAACTATCCGCTCTTCTATCAATTGTCCAACAGTAATTTGTTTACCCACCGTGTGCTATTTTTACGATAGATGCCATCAGGGAAAGCTATGGCGCCTGGGTATATTCACAACATATTTCTAAAATCTCCAATACCTTGTTGAAGTTTATTTGATTTTATTTCATTTTGCATTTAACAATTATCTACACACCATATTCGCATGGAAATAACGAGACAAAGGGGATTGACAACCCTCTTGCCCGCGTTGTGTGCAAGCTGTTGAAGACGGTTATGGTTGATGTTCCTATTGGTTCGATAAACCTTGGTTTCATAACTAAGGGGAATACTTACCTACTCTGTGCTGCGGTAACCTGTTCCTCTTCACAGAAAACCCAACACAGACATGGACATGAACCGAGTCGATAGTC